>NC_138779.1:153963025-154152009 GCF_965119305.1 Pelophylax lessonae | reverse complement strand
ACGCTGGCTAAACCACTGGATGGTCTTGCCAACGTAAAAGCAGCCACACTCAGCATGGTTTGGCAATTGACGTAATGCCTAGACTGAAACAGTCGACCATTGGGTATGAAGAACATAACTCATTTGTCAATGTATTGGCAGTGTGAGCACGATCCACAAAGGAAGGTGCCTAGTATTCTACATGTATCTCCCCGCTTAGTGCCTCTCTGCACCAACTGGTCTGCAAGAGATGCAATTCCCCTATACTTGACCAGGGGGACAGGAGGTACAAGGGGACCGACTGCTGGGTCTGAAGTTAAAAGGAGTCAATATCTGCCAATAATGCGTTTTTACTTCCCTGTGTTTGGTGGAATATCTAGTAATAATTCTACTGGCATCACTTTTCTGGACTCTCTTCTTTTTAGTGGAAAGAAGGTCCTGTCTAGTGTTGGTAAGGGCACGTTTATATGCTTTCTTGAGACTTTTATGACTATAGCCTCTCTCGAGTAGACGCTGTCTAAGTGCACTGGCCTCCCTGTGGAAGGATTCATCACTAGAACAATTGCGTCTAACCCGGAGATATTGGCTACATGGAATGGAGAATTATTTCGACTTTCCTTATCTACCTTCTTACTTCCTTGCTGCCTATAAAGTCCCACCTCCTTGGGGGATTTCCCTGTTTCTTGTACTTCACTATTTTGGGATGTGGCAGATGGTCCAATGGACACCTAGACACTCAGCTCTCTAGCTATTTTGATATCAGTTCCTAAATATAAAAGTGTATATTTGTTTAATAAATTATGCAACATGAAGCAGATTTACAGTACATACATTAAAACGGAAAAGTGTAGTTGCTGACCATCATATTTTAGCAAAGTGGTCAGCTGATCAACAGAGGTATAAGCAGTGGCTGGGAACACTGATCCTCAGATAGGAGTTACTAAGTGAATATAATCTATGTATATCACTGTCTACTGGTTACATCATAGGCACATATATCTTAAAGGGCCGTTCAAACGAGCAGAAAATTGGGTGGCATCGCCCGGTTCAATAGAGAACGGCCGACATTTGGCCAGTGTGTACGGCAGCCCGGATTGACAGAAGCTGGTTTATATATGACCGAAAAAGGTCTGCCGATCAGCACTCTCAGCCTATGGTAGAGAGAGCTGGCCGGTGTGTCCTGATGGGGGGCAGACCCCTTGTAAGAATACAATAGCTTGATAGGGGAAGATCGCTGTACTAACATTGAATCGTTAGTACAGTGTCTCCTCCTAAGCTCTTCAGTTTTTTGTTTTTGTTCAGCTTGCTGGGTTGAAAAAAGCCCAAAGAAATTGTTAGTGTGTACCAGGCTTAAAGAGTAACTATCACAATGGTTGGTCTCCACACATATATAGTCCATTTTCTGATGGCCCTTCATCCTTAGTACTCTGGACACTAAATTTAATAACATACAGACTCACGTAACCAGGTCTCAACAGTATTCCTTTCTGGTAATAATATAGACATCCTTATTTAATTGGCCCATACATCATTCCTCCTCTCTCCTTTATTTCATTTTATTTTGATTTACACTTTTTTGCTTATAAACCTGTTTATAGATATGTGTATATATTACAGATCATCATTTCTTATTTCATGTATTTTGTATCACATTTTAACCATTCAGATATATGTATGTTTTGTACTGTGCTATGTTGTATGATATTTATCTCTAGACAGACATGCATTCATATCACTATATAGTTTATGGCTTTTAGAATATTTTTATTTGTTAACCAGTAATCTAGCATGGTTATGGTTCACTAGATGGCAGTGCACCTTCGCATATATAAGGCACTTCTGGGCCCCATCACAATAGCTTGAAGGAGCGCGCTCTGGTAGTATCCCTCTAGTGTGTATGCTCCGAACACATTGGGAGCACGCCGGTGACGTCATCACAGACCATGTAGTGGTCCAACCTGTGTCCCAGCCTTGCGTTCCAGCCCTCGTTCCCACACACCATCATACAGCCATTTCCTGCTGGCAAATGGCGGATCTGTTCCCAGGAAGGACATGCAGCCTCCAGTCACTGGTTTACCCTATGTGCCTACTAACCTTGTCCTCCAATTGCTGCTTCTGCTGCACTGATATCTCAAGCAGTGAGTTCTCCATTGCTGAACAACACAAAACCTAACCATTGCACCTGACCCGTTGGAGGTTCTTTGCTGGGAAAATGTAACACCTTTTACATTCAGCTTCATTCACCTGCCATTGCTTTGCAACATCTCTGGGCCCCACCATAGCTAGCAGAAGATCAAGGATATCCATACTACAAGGACCTCTTTTCTTCTAAAGAGACTCTGCCTACAGAACCTATGGCAGAATATAACTTACTTATCGTTACACTACAGTTTATTAAAGAGGAACCCCTACACAGACCTTTTTATATTGTTTATTCCATATTTCATGTGGCATCAGGGCCTAGAGGGAGTGGACTGACTAAAAGTCTCCTCTTCCCCCTTTTGTTCTGGGGTCATAAATCTTTTACAGCCAATATAATTTTAGCCGTTTGACTTATTACTATTGCATATTTTATTGTGTGTTCTGGTGATCTAATTTTGCTGCAACATCCATAATTTCAGGTTTTACATGTAACCTGTTATATTCTAATTTACTTAACCTTCCAGTAAAGTGTTGACTTGCAAATCATATTACTTTTGGTGTTTGTGTTTTCCATTTGGTTGACGTATTTCAGATCCCAGAGTGTCAGAGGTGTCGAGGGGCTTTCAAGGCCAGGACAATCAATGGGGACAAGCAAATTCCAGTGGCCCTTGCGAGGGTAGACCTGTAAAAATTTGACTTGTTGGCAAACTGTTAAGGATAGAAAGAACATAGGGCTCCAAGTTTTACCAGTAAAAGTGGTAACGTCATCACTAACAGATACTTTTATTGTTAGTAGCCAGCTCAACACTTATGAATGCAGTAACTTGGTTGGCTGTTTTCTGTAAACATAGAGGTCCATCATTTGACTATCAAGAATCAAAGAAAAATGTGGAATATATATATATATATATATATATATATATATATATATATACACACACACACAGTATGTCACAAAAGTTAGTACACCCCTCACATTTTTTTAACTATTTTATTCTATCTATTCACGTGACAACACTAAAGAAATATCACTTTGCTACAATGTAAAGTAGTGAGTGTACAGCTTGCATAACAGTGTAAATTTGCTGTCCCCTCAAAATAACTCAACACACAGCCATTAATGTCTAAATCGCTGGCAACAAAAGTGAGTACACCCCTAAGTGGAAATGTCCAATTTGGACCCAATGTGTTAATATTTTGTGTGGCCACCATTATTTGCCAGCACTGCTTTAACCCTCTTGGGCATAAAGTTCACCAGAGCTTCACAGGTTGCCACTGGAGTCTTCGTCCACTCCTCCATGATGACATCACGGAGCTGGTGGGTGTTAGAGACCTTGCGCTCCCCAACCTTCCATTTGAGGATGCCCCACAGATGCTCAATAGGGTTTAGGTCTGTAGACATGCTTGGCCAGTCCATCACCTTTACCCTCAGCTACATTAACAAGGCAGTGGTCGTCTTGGAGGTATGTTTGGGGTCGTTATCATGTTGGAATACTGCCCAGCGGCCCAGTCTCTGAAGGGAGGGGATCATGCTCTGCTTCAGTATACCACAGAACATGTTGGCATTCGTGGTTCCCTCAATTAACTGTAGCTCCCTAGTGCCAGCAGCACTCATGCAGCCCCAGACCATGACACTCCCACCACCATGCTTGACTTTAGGCAAGACACACTTGTAATGGTTCCAGTAATCCATGTCCTTAGTCTGCTTGTCTTCAGCAAACTGTTTGCGGGCTTTCTTGTGCATCATTTTTAGAAGAGGCTTTCTTCTGGGATGACAGCCATGCAGACCAATTTTATGCAGTGTGCGACGTATGGTGTAAGCACTGACAGCCTGACCCCCCCCCCCCCACCCCTTTCCCAAAGACAACCTCTGGATATGATGCTGAGCATGTGCACTCAACTTCTTTGGTTGACCATTTGCGAGGCCTGTTCTGAGTGTAACATGTCCTGTTAAACCTCTGCATGGTCTTGGCCACCGTGCTACAGCTCAGTTTCAGGGTCTTGGCAATCTTCTTATAGCCTAGGCCATCTTTATGTAGAGCAACAATTCTTTTTTTTCAGATCCTCAGAGAGTTCTTTGCCATGAGGTGCCATGTCGAACTTCCACTAACCAGTATGAGAGAGTGAGAGCGATAAAACCAAATTTAACACACCTTCTCCCCATTCACACCTGAGACCTTGTAACACTAAGGAGTCACATGACACCAGGGAGGGAAAATGGCTATTTGGGCCCAATTTGGACATTTTCACTTAGGGGTGTACTCACTTTTGTTGCCAGCGGTTTAGATATTATTGGCTGTGTGTTGAGTTATTTTGAGGGGACAGCAAATTTACAATATTATACAAGCTGTACACTCACTACTTTACAATGTAGCAAAGTGTAATTTCTTCAGTGTTGTCAAATGAAAAGATATAATAAAATATTTACAAAAATGTGAGGGGTGTACTTACTTTTGTGAGATACTGTGTGTGTATCCTCCTGTGTTGAATTGTATTGTAACTGTATTGTCTTCACTCATATTGTAAAGTGCTGTGCAAACTGTTGGCGCTATGTAAATCCTGTATTATAATAATAATAATAATAATAATAATAATATAGTGCTTTGTGACTTTTGTAAGCAGCTTCTACATCCTGTGTGCTCCTAGTTCTGTTGTTAGGTATACAAAATTGTCTAGAATTATCTAAACAAAAAAAGACACAGGATTTGTAAAGCTTTCATTGTACAGTTGACCAGTCTTACCCTCTAGTCACAGGCCCAAGGGGGCCAAATGGGAAAATGACCCTGATTACAGATAATCCTGTGTTGCAGCTTGTATTGTAGGTAAGTGATAGACAAAATCTTTTAATAAGATAGGATGCATACAGATGCTACAGTTATTGTGATATGTGACTGACCAAACATATAGCAGAGCATGACTGACCAAACCTTGAGGTTTCCTTACCCATTAAGCCCCGTACACGCGTACTGATCGTCGGCCGAACGTTCGGCCGTCTTTTGTCCAGGGCTGTCGTGTCTGCTGAAAACTGCAAAAGACTGCACACGAATTTTGTCGGCCAACAACAGCCGACTGCAGAAGTGATGTCATGTGATGGTTAACTTTCCTTGTCTTTTTTCTTTTCTGAGCATGCCCAGTCTTGCTAATCTGCTGTCTGTCGGCCGAAATCTGTACTGACTGGCGAACAATCGGCCGTTCTGGTGACGGCCAACAAAAATTTTAAAGTCTGCACGACAGATTCTGTTAGGCCAAAAATGCGCTGTCGGCTGTCGGAAGCATCATACTAACAAGCCTACAATCGGCTGATCGGTCGTCGGCCAAATATTTATGGCCGACAATCGCTACGTGTGTACGGGGCTTTAGAGTTTGTGTTAATTCAATATATTCTGTTTATTCTGAGAACAAAATGTGGTTGACCTTTTGTGATTTGTAATTTGGTTCTAACACCTTCTTTTTATTCCACTGAAGACCGAAAGTCCAGTTCTCCTTAATGCTTTCCTCAAAAATGAAAGTTTCTAAAATATCTTCCAAAAACAAGACAGACTTCTATGGGTATTTCATAGTCCCCATCTGTATGACTTGGTTAAGATGGTCATTGGGTGAGGTGTTCTTTGACAATTCTATAATGTAATCTCCTTTGGGTTTAGTTGTTTCTGTTGTCTGGCATTTGTGCTGTGGGGTGGGATATGGGGTTATCTCTGTATCTCTGAAGGAGAAGAAGTCAAGATGGTCCACTGGTGTGTCCAGATGTAGCACTGGAAAAAAAAGGACAGTTAAAGTTAAAAAATATGTTATACCTATTTGAGGTGGGGGTGTGCTTCAATAATACTAAACAGTTAAAAGTAAAGTGGTCAGGGCACATGTTATATACTACTTTTGACAATCATTATTTTTATATGATCTTGTAAATACAATGTTCTCCTCTATCTCCCAGCAAACACAGCACGCTGTACTAAGCGGAGCTCATTAAATCCTTAAAAAGCTAAAGTTCAGTGTTTTTATTAGAGAGAGTTAAAGGTCAGGAGGTACCTTGTGCTTGCCTTTATTTAATGTTTGCTTTAGGGCGATAATTAGTAACCCCAACAACAGGAATCCATTTGTTGTTAAACTCATTTAAAGCCTGCTATTTTGGTCTGTTGGCTATAGGAGTAGTTTTGATCTTGATCTAGGTTTAGGTTAGTGTTTTTCACCATTATTTAATAGGAATGTCTATTCTTAGAGCTGCTTTTTATCTAGTCTAGTGTTGTAATATCGGTTTTGGCATCAAAAAATACAATTGCTTTTAATTATTGGATAACTATCTGAAAATCTTGCTGAAATTACCTTTTACTATTTATGGTTCTTTTAAGCTATCATTTTTAAAAATATTTTTTTGTCATTTTTAGCCCCCGTTCACACTAAGGCGACCTGTGAGGCGACCTGGTCGCCTCACAGGTCGCCGTAGGTCGCCTCCCATAGGGAAGCTGCGGACCCGTTCTAATAGGAGCGACACAAGTCGCTCCGACTTAGAAAAAGGGTCCAGAGCTTCTTTGGGGCGACCAGGAGGCGACCGCCATAGACTTCAATGTTATGAAGTCCGTGGCGGCCGCTCCGAGGTCGCGGCGCGCTGCTCGCACCGCGACCTCGGAGGTCGCGGTGTGAAGTAGCGTCGCCCCTATGTGAACGGGGGCTTATGTAGTTTTGTTTTCATATTTTTGCTTTTAGTCACAGAATAGCAGAAACAATGTCTCAACAGTAATAAGCACTTAAGTTATACTTACTAAATGTCAATACAGTAATATTTTGATTCAGTGAGTTTAAATAACTGCGCTTACAACATCAGTTATTTTTTTCCTCCTGTGTAGCAAAACTACGTTCAATTTTCAGGGGGGGGGGGGGTGGGGGGCAGTTTTGCTTTCCTTTGAACTGCAAAATCATCCTTATTTGTCCTGTCAGAGTCAAGGCCCAGTAGTGAACTAATATTTTTATGACAGGATGAACGTTGTCTGACGTGGACTCAAAACGTTTAACTTTTTTTCAGATAAGTAACCACGCTAATGCCTTTGCTTTTGCTTTGCTCTTCCTTCCACTGGCCAGTGTAAGAATGAGCATTCTTCCTTCCACTGACGGCCAAAATTAGGGAGTATTGTTCCTCACCTCATGAATATGTGGATATGTGGTCCTGTGATTTCTAATTATGATTCTGGATGGATATACAATAATTTTTTTTTTTTACATTTTTAACTGTGCATCTACACATTTTCGTTTCAATTTGTGTACAGCTGTATGTAATGGTATTCTCCATACCCAGAGGGACTTGCCAGCTGCACACATAGCTCCATACCAGGCTCAGCTGCTTTGAAGAACCTATTTTTTTAGGAAAGTTGCAAAACCCACCAATTGTACATTTTTTTTTCAATAAAACCTTTTTTATAAAATGTTTATAGGAAGCAATAATCCCCAAACTCTGTCACCTATGCTCCCACAGATGTTGCATATCTCCTCCGCACAAAAAACGGTCTGCCTGTTCTCAATTTTTTTAACTTTTTGCCTTAGGTTCCACTTCAAATAAGGCTCAACATACGGTAACTATAAATGGTCTATAGGTAAGGACGCCACATCCTATATAAATATATTTAGATAAGCAAAATCAATGATCTTTAACAGTGTCACTGATTTGCAGAAAAACTACAAAAAATATATCATAAAGTATTCAATTTCATTTATCCATATAAATAAAACACATTTAATACATATTCCTAAGTAATGCAACGTCATAATACATTCAGACAGCTTCAATGTTTTCACCCATATGGACTATCCTTTACCTAACCACTGTTTAGATTATACAAACTGTGTAAAATATGTAGCATGGTCTTCCAGATTGTAACATTAAGACCCCGTTCAGACAGGGGCGACACGACTTAATGGGGGAACCTGTGAAGTCGCGGTGCACTCTGTGCGACTTGCACGGACTTCATATCATTGAAGTCAATGCAAGTCGCCTCCAGGTCGCCCCAAAGTAGTACAGGACCCTTTTTCTAAGTCGGAGCGACTTGTGTAGCTCCTATTAGAACGGTCCTGTGCTAATCAATGGCGAGCGACCCACCGCGACTTGTCAGGTGACCAAGTCGCCTGACAAGTCGCGCTAGTGTGAATGGGGTCTAAAGGAGAAGTATGGGATAGGCTAAATAAATAGCAAACAATACTTTAACCACAAATCAGGTATTATTTCATTCCTCTCTTTTTTTTGTGCTGTGTGAGAGTTGGAGGAGAGAAGCTGTGCTGTGTGAAGTCTCAGGAGAGAGCAGACAGTACAGAGTCAACATCAAAGGAGATGGAAAAGGGGGGTGGATCCTGACAAGACTGTCGGCATCAGAATCCAGAAAAGACTGTAGCCCCTCTGACAGGTACTTACCTTGATTTCAACAGAAAGGGTGCACTTCTTAGAGGGCTGGAAAGATTTGTATGTACTAGCAGCTCACTAGCAATAGGGTGAAGCTAAACAAAAGTATACCCTTGTAGCACCCTCTAGAGTACTATTAGTAGTAGTACTGACAAATTTATGTTTTTGGCTCCATGCTAAAATGAGTCTTTGAATCTGGTCCAAGATTTTTCTACAGTTCAGGGCTGGATAACTCATACAGGCAGGTCTCTGGTGCCTCTCACAGTTCTGGAAAAATGGAGAATATTCTGGAAACTGGAGGTTAGAGGCCAGGAGATTTGACCTGCATACTTAGGGGAGCTCAGCCAATTCCCAGGCAGTGGGCCTGGCATGGGGCTAAGCCAACCCCTGAATATGGATATGTCATGCTGGCGAGGAGTTGTGTGAAAGATGGCATGCTGAGGAGACTGTCAGTGGCCCTTGAGGAGAACCCCTGAAAGGCGGGACTCTGCCTCGGGCTGGGGCTCGGTTGGCCTGGGAGGATTCTGCCAACATCACTGTCAAGAAGGAATCTTGCCTAGGAAGCTATGAAAATCTTGCTAACCCCCAAATATTATATAATGGTGGGTTTTGAAATGTTTTATGTTACACAGTATAAAGCGGTTTGTCACACACAGTTTTTGGGGAAAAAAAGAAACTTATTGCAAAAACCACAATTCATAACCCATTTTTTTTGTAAAATATAAAAGATGTAACGCTGAGTAACTAGATACCAACATTTACATAACATTTGCAGAACTCCAGTTCTGCCTACCTAGACGGACTTTACTGGCAATGTATTGAGACCAAAATTGTATAAAATTTTAACTTTTTTAAACAGTTTTTTGCATTGATACATTTCCCCCAGGGAAATACCCGGGTCCCCATACACTTTTTATGGCAATAACTTGCATATAAGCCTTTAAAATGAGGACACTTGATTTTTCATGTTTGTGTCCCATAGACTTTAATAGAGTTTGCATGTTCGCTAGAACTTTTTCCCTGTTTGAGATGTTCTAGTGCAAACCAAACAGGGGGGGGGGTGTTCAGCCCATCACTATTTACAAATTACTACTTTGGATGTACAGAGGAGGTCTAGTGCTAAAATTACTGCCCATTATCCGATGTTCATGGCGATACCTCACATGTGAGACGATCGCAGTTTGCATGCGGAGGAACCAGCACACCCATTTGCCGTAGCACGGGGGGGACAGGAGCACATTATTAATTTTTTTTTTTACACTGTTGCTTCTAAAAAAAATTGTTATCACTTTTATTGCTGTCACAAGTAAGGGCCTCTTCCCTCAACCCTTGGCTGTGGTTGTGGGGGTCTGCGGGTGGGGGGGATTATCGGAATCTGGAAGCCCCCTTCAATAAGGGGGCCCCCATATGCAGCCCCCCCACCATGGGAATGGGTATCGGGTACATCATAACCCTACCTATTTACCAAAAAAGTGTAAAAAATAATAAAACAAAAAATCCTTGTGACAGCAATAGGGACATGACAGATACTCTTTATGGATGATTCTGGGGTGTAAAGGACCCCAAATCCCTCCTTTGCACTTGAAAGCATTCAAAATGCCAAGATAATTTTTTTGAATACTTTCAATTGAATAGGTGCCGTTAGGATGCCAGTAAACTGGAAGTAATGTCATGTCATTGCTTCTGGGTTACCATAGAAAAGACCTCATCAAAGCCTATTCCGGGTTTCTTTTGGTCAGAAGAACCCGAGCGAGCTGGTTGTTATTACAAGAGAGCCAACTGTTGGCTCTAAAAAATTGTACCTGACAGCTGTGATTAAGGGGCTTTTGCTTTTCTATCAGAGATTGTTAGTGTTCAGGAAGAAAGACCATTCTGAAACGTGTACATAGGGAGGAAGTTGTCCGTAAAATTTGGTTGCTATCAAGTTGGGCATCCCATAATTCCTATTCCCCAGCCAGGGTATTACCCCTAATAAGTAAACATAAAAATCAAGCTCAAAAACTGTTCCTTGTGTCTGAAGAAAGTGTGGAGAATACTTGTTGCCTGGCTGTGCAGTGTTGGGGGGATCCGATTACCAGCAGCTTCTTTGGGGGTGAGCGATACACCCATACTTCTCTTTTAATAATGGGATCAGTGGAATGGTGGTAGCTTTGAAACGTTTGTCAGACACTTCGGTCTGTTTCATCAGAAACATATGGGCAATGTACATATTGTATGGTGTTATATGACAACAAAAACATGCATCATGGGAGACTGCAGGGGATATTAAGAATGACCGCACCAATAAAACTGTGACACAAGTACTTTTATTCACATTGTAGGACTGTGTTGGTAAAACGTTTTCCAGTAATTCCCCCTAGGAGGAATGGTGGCACTGTTCTCAGAATTGAAGGGCACAGTTCCAGTGGCCATCAGTGGGTGTCTCCCAGTAGTCAGCAGATCCCAGTAATTAGGGTCCACCTGGTGCTGGGTGCTGGGAAGGTATATAACTCCTCCCTTGATTTGCATCAGTGCTTCAGTGTTTTGCCTGTTAGGCACATACCTGCTCACTGATTATCCTGACCCCTGCCTTATCCTATACCTTGCATCTAGTACCCTGTCTCATGTTAAACCATCTCTGCTCCCCTTGTTCCCAGCCCCAATCCTGGTCATGCCCCATTTATTTATTTTAATCATGCTCCAGTCTGATTTTGGTTTCCTAAGTACAGCTACACTAAACTGGTCATCCCTGCTGCCATTGGATACTTACACTCTGTATCCCTTTGCTTAACATTAAAGCCCTCTAACCAGATCAACTGCATTTGGGAACTTGGCGGTATCTGCTCTTAGTATTTGCTGTCCTTTTATTTAAGATGCATCTAGGGAAGGCAATATGTTGCATGAAATGGCCATTGGAGGATAAGAATCTTTGCTAGATTTTGCAGGATATAATCGGGTGGTGCACCCCTAAGTCGAAAAGGGCAGGTTTCTATTTAGTGAAATGCAGTCTTTGATTGAAATTTGTCATGCATGGAAAATGTAAACTGAACTTTTTTCAGCCTCTAATCTAAACCTCTACTCTGAGCCTGATTCAGAGATACTACCTAGTCTCAGTTAATTTACACCAATTTAGCCCTGCCTTTGGACACCAATAATCTTTGTTGCCCTTAGCAACAACAGATGCTAATAAGAACTCCTTGCTTCCTGTATATCAGTACCCTGCTCCCAATAGCTGTACTTCTTCTAAATTTAACTTATTGAAGGTTCCCTCTACCACTCAATTGCCTTCAGCAACCCCTCAGAAATCTTTCTCTGCTACTGCTACCTTTTCTGTTCCACTTCTTAGTACGGTCATTATTCCTCCACCAGTAGTACAATCTGCTCAGAGCCCTGCAAATTACTTTCAAGATTCCAATGCCTGCTGCTCCAGTTCAACCTGTGATCCTATGCTTGCTGTTCCAGCCCATCCTGATTCGATGCCTGCTGTCTCAGCCCAGCCTGATCCAATGCTTGATGTTCCTGTCCAGCCTTATCTGATGCCTGCTGTTCCAGCTCAGCCTGATCTGATGCCTGTTGTTCCGGTTCCTTCTAATACAATTCCTGCTGTTCTAGTCCAGCTTGATCTGATGCCTGCTGTTCCAGTCCAGCCTGATCTGATGACTATTGTTGCAGTCCAGCCTGATCCTAAGCCTACTGTTCCAGTCCAGCCTGATCTAATACCTGCTGTTATAGCCCAGTCTAATCCGATGACTGCTGTTTCAGTCCAGCATGATCCGATGCCTGCTATTTCAGCCCAGCCTTATCTGGGGCCTGTTGTTCCAGCTCAGGCTGCCTCTGACGTTCCTGTGCCTGCTGCCCAGCCTGCTGATGATATCAGTTTCCATAGTACAGCTGCAAGGAACTGGTCAACCCTGCTGCCCCTTACACAGAACAGAGGGGACTCCCATACATCTTTTTTTTTTTTAAATATTGGGCCTAATCAATATACTAGTTCCAGATATTTGCACAGTTTTAGCAGTTACAGTATCTCACAAAAGTGAGTACCCCCCCCACACACACACACATTTTTGTAAATATTTTATTATATCTTTTCATGTGACAACATTGAAGAAGTGACACTTTGCTACAATGTAATATAGTGAGTGTACAGCTTGTATAACAGTGTAAATTTGTCATCCCCTCAAAATAACTCAACACACAGCCATTAATGTCTAAATCACTGGCAACAAAAGTGATTACACCCCTAAGTGAAAATGTCCAAATTGGGCCCAATTAGGCATTTTCCCTCCCCGGTGTCATGTGACTCGTTAGTGTTACAAAGGTCTCAGGTGTGAATGGGGAGCAGGTGTGTTAAATTTGGTGTTATCGCTCTCACTCTCTTATACTGGTCACTGGAAGTTCAACATGGCACCTCATGGCAGAACTCTCTGAGGATCTAAAAAAAAAAATATATTTGTTGCTCTACATAAAGAGGGCCTAGGCTATAAGAGAATTTCCAAGACCCTAAAACTGAGCTGTAGCATGGTGGCTAAGACCATACAGCAGTTTAACAGGACAGGTTCCACTCAGAACAGGCCTCGCCATGGTAAACCAAAGAAGTTGAGTGCATGTGTTCAGCATTAGATCCAGAGATTGTCTTTGGGAAAGGGGTGGGGGGTCAGCCTGTCAGTGCTCGGACCATACGTCGCACACTGCATAAAACTGGTCTGCATGGCTGTCCTCCCAGAAGAAAGCCTCTTCTAAAGATGATGCACAAGAAAGCCCGCAAACAGTTTCCTGAAGACAAGCAGACTAAGGACATGGATTACTGGAACCATGCCCTGTGGTATGACTTGACCAAGATAAACTTATTTGGTTCAGAAGGTGTCAAGCGTGTGTGGTGGCAACCAGGTGGGGAGTACAAACACAAGTGTGTTTTGCCTACAGTCAAGCATGGTGGTGGGAGTGTCAAGGTCTGGGGCTACATGAGTGCTGCCAGGGTAGTATTCCAACATAATAACAACCCCACACACACCTCCAAGATGACCACTGCCTTGCTAAAGAAACTGAGGATAAAGGTGATGGACTGGCCCAGTATATCTCCAGACCTAAACCCTATTAAGCATCTGTGGGGCATCCTCAAATGAAAGGTGGGGGAGCACAAGGTCTCCAACATCCACCAGCTCCGTGATGTTATCATGGAGGAATGGTAGAGGACTCCAGTGGCAACCTGTGAAGCTCTGGTGAACTCCAGGCCCAAGAGGGTTAAGGCAGTGCTGGAAAATAGTGATGGCCACACAAAATATTGACACTTTGGGCCCAATTTGGACATTGTCCCTTAGGGGTGTACTCACTTTTATTGCCAGCAGTTTAGACATTAATGGCTGCGTGTTGAGTTATTTTGAGGGGACAGTAAATTTACACTGTTATGCAAGCTGTACACTCACTACTTTACATTGTAGCAAAGTGACAGTTTTTCAGTGTTGTCACATGAAAAGATATAATAAAATATTTACAAAAACGGGGGGTGTGTACTCACTTTTGTGAGATACTGTATATATGGGCTTTTCGTCTGATAGGGACAAGGGAGCATTGTTAAAGTGGTTGTAAACTCTTACATATACTTAGTAAAGTGACTAGCCACAAAAAATGCAGAGATAATTAATCCTCCTGCATACATTGTGCCTGTTTATCTGCAGCCCTCTCTTCTCTACAGTCTTCCAGAACACACATTTTATACAGCATTCCTCAGCAGGAGAATGCAGGGGGTGGGTATATGACATCACACACACTGAGAACTAGAGCACAGAGCTACATAAAATCTTATAGCTGATTGAGTGGACACACCACCCCCTAACGGGTTCATAGAGGAAAACACAGAGCTGAGTCTGTGGAATAGGTATTTTATTCAAAGCAACAAAACTAGTGTCAATGTAGTTCCCACAAGATCCTGTGTCGATCATAGCCTTGGTAGTGATTCTATTTTGGTCCCACTGTAAGATCAAATGAATGAAAAGATAGGGATTAGAAAAAGAAGTTGTTAATCCCGCCAGTAATACATGTGAACACTCACCCTCTTTTTTGCGGACAAGGGGACAGACGCTTATCAGATGATCAGCGGAAGCGCAATACATGCAGAGATTTTGAGATTTTCTCCTGGCTCGTTCAACAGACGATAATGGTGGGCGTATGATTCCTACCTCCATAGGAGTAGGGTCAAAGGACGAAAACCGAGAAGGATTGGGTAATGGTACTCCCATTTTCTCAGCCTTCCTTTCTCGTAAACGTCTGTCAATATTGATGCTGAGTTGTATTAAGGCATCCAAAGTGCCAGGTAAATCCGCTCGGGCGAGCTCGTCTTTAACGGCTTCGGATAACCCGAGCCTGAACTGGGTTCGCAGAGATGCATCATTCCACCCTGAATCAAGGGTCCATCTCTTGAACTCTGCTACGAAGTCTTCAACAGGTCTCCTTCCCTGTTTTAAAGCCCTCAATTGGCTGTCAGCAGTACTCTGCCTATTTGGGTCTTCATACAGGCTAGAGAGTTCTGCTAGGAACGCAGGATAGGAGTTGAGAAGAGGGTCATTTTTCTCAAAGAGAGAGTCTGCCCAAGCCCGTGGATCACCTGACATATATGAGATAGTGGTGCAGACTTTAATTTGGTCTGTATTGTAAGTACAAGGTTTTAAATTAAAAAGCAATTGACATGCGTTTTTAAATTCACGAGATTTTTTCCGATCACCTGTAAACAATTGTGGAGGGTTTATTTTGGGCTCACGGGGTTGAGCAGCAGTGAGCTGTGATACACGGGCTATCTGCTGTCTCAAAGTCTGATTTTCTTTTTGCACTTCGGTAAGAGAAACAATTAATGCATCTACCTTTTGTGTTAGGTGCATCACATGAGTGGCTAATTCTGCTGAATCCATTTTTTTTGGTGTTCGTGCAATCTGTAACGCTCTGGGGTTTGACTTAGTGAACTGGATTTGCAGCTGCAGAATTTCCACTCAGTAGTCTTGTAGAGATGTGTTGAATCACCTTATCCAACTCTCCTGACTCATCATAGTGGCTCAGCCCGCTTCAGTATGCACATACACAAACACTCAGATAAGATGTTGCTGGAGTGATAGATATCTATGCAATAGTATTGAGGTGATATATTGAAGGAATAGGCTTGAGTATTGATAGCAATTAATGATAGGCACTCAGGTAGTAATGTTGCAGGAGCGATAGCAGATGGTGATAGATAGTATGCAGGAGGGTTAGCAATCATGTACAAGTAACAGGTGGTAGGGGATAGCAGATGAAGTGTACAGGAGATGCTAAGTTAATGCAAGGTTATAAGTTACAGGTGGTAGTAGGCTCAAGAGCTAGCAATCTAGGTAACGATGCAGGTGATAGATATTGTAGTGCATATATCCTAGAGTTTAGCAACAGTTCTTAATATGCAAGAATAGATAGCATGTGACTTGATAGGAAGGGATCCCCTGCGGGGTACTTATCACTAGCTGGTAAGCGAGATAAAGGATCAGGTAGCGAGGCTCCGGTCAATCCAGGTATAGGAAGATAGCTGGAGGATTCGGCAGCGTCAGACAGGGATGTATAACGAGCGGTTGCACGAACACCTTGTGAGTGCACAGCGTCGGTTGAAATAGCCGCTCAGAGCGGCGCCTAGTGATGACGTCATCAGATGTTAAAGAGACATGCAGCTATATGCGTTCCACCTACCTGAATGGTGGAATGCAATGCGTTAGTAAGAGGCTAGAAAGGTACTGAAAGTACCAGGATCTTACAGAGGCAAAGTTTGCAAATTGCAACAGTGTGATTGGCTGCGCATGTGCTAAAAAAGGCCCCGTGGGCCGGGAAAAAACAGCTCCACAATCTGATGGAATATGGTTGCTGCTCTCTACTCTTCCATGATGGCTGTCTCTTGAGGACATTCTGCCTCGTTGGATTTGTGCCTCACCCTCACTTTCCTTCTCTGCTCTTTCTGGCACCCAAGTCACGTCAGTGACCTCATTATCATCATCCCACCTATCCTCATTATCACTTGAGCCAACTTGGCAATACACTGTGGCTGGGGAAACATGACTGCCAATTTGTTGTTTATAAGTGTTCTCCCCTCTCTGTAGACTCATGTTCCTACCTTCCTCAACCTGGATAGCATGGGCAACATCACTAAACAGAGAAAATGGTGCCCTGCTTGAGGATGGACCACGTCCACCTTTGCCTGTGAACACATACGCTGCTGGCCCCCTCAAAGTGGCATTGGAACGTCTGCCTCTCCTTGGTGGACTCCCAGACATGATGGGGGGGTGAGGCTTATTACTGAAATGTGACAATTACTTAAAGTGTTTGTTCACCAATGCCAGAAGTCTGCCAAGCAAAATAGGTGAGTTGGAAGCTCTTGTGCATGAGGAGAACTATGATTTAATTGGTATTGCTGAATCTTGGCTTCATTCTTCACATGACTGGGCTCTTAACATTCTTGGCTATGCTCTCTTTCGGAAAGACAGGGTAAAACGGAGGGGTGGCTGTCTCTATGTGAGAAGTGATCTCAAAGTGAGTGTGAAAGAGGACCTAGTTGATGGAGAGTGTACTACAAAGATTATCATTGGAGTTTGATATAGATACATAGTTACATAGTTAGTGAGGTTGAAAAAAGACATCAGTCCATCCAGTTCAACCTATGATGTGTGTGTGTGTCTACTGTTAACCACACATTGTATACCAATGTTGTGGTCTTTAAGGTGCCCATCTCCCAGTATTAATGAGAAAGTGGAGACTCAGCTCATGGCACAGATAGAAAGGGCTGCAAGGGCTGGGACAGTGATAATAATGGGGTATTTTAACTGCCCAGACATTGACTGGAGTAATGGCACTGCTGGAACAGTTAAAGTGCAAAAATGTATAAACCTATTACAAGACAATTTTATGGTACAGTTTATTGAGGCCCCCACTAGAAATGATGCTCTGTTGGACCTGGTAATCTCAAACCATGCAGAGCTTATTAATAATGTACAAGAACATCTGGGTAACAGTGACCATAATATCATTTAATTTAATGTTAGCTGTAAGCAAAAACACTTAATTTTAGGAAAGCAAATTTTCCAAGGATGAGGGCTGCTCTCCAGGATTTAGACTGGGAGGGAATATTGGCATTGATGAGCACAGAATAAAAATGGGACATTTTCAATAATTTTAAAAGGATAAAAAATAAAACCTATGTGGCTCACGGCCAAAAATTAAGGAACACTATCACTGTTGAATTGTTAAAAATAATATAACAGAATACATAAAAAGGAAATCAAGGACGCAAAAATTCTAAATGAACGACGGATTGCAAAAGATAGTAGGACAAACCCCCAAAAAATCTTCAAATATATTAAAAGTAAAAAGGTTAGGTCTGAGCATGTAGGCCATTTACAAAATAATCAGGAGTGGGTGACTGCGGACAAAGAGAAGGCAAATTTATTAAATACTTTCTTCAGCTCTGTGTATACAAAGGAGCATGGGGAAGCTCATTTTTACCATAATAAGGATGGTATTGACACAGCCCCAAATGATCCACAATGGCTCAAAAGTGATATGGTCCAGAAATATTTAGACAGAATAAAGGTGGATAAAGTGCCTGGACCAGATGGCATCCACCCACGCATCCTAAAAGAATAGAGCGCTGTAATTTCAAAGCCTTTTTTCTAATTTTTAGGGACTCATTAAGGACTGGAATAGTACCACTGGATTGGCGTAGGGCCAATGGGGTGCCTATATTTAAAAAGAGATCAAAGTCTTCGCCAAATAACTATAGATCTGTTTGTTTACCTGCTAGAGTCAGGAAGATACTGGAGAGTTTAAAAAAAGACCACACAGATGAGTTCTTGCTGGAAAAATAATATTTTAAGCAACAGACAGCATGGATTCATGAAAGACAGAAGTTGTCAAACAAACCTGATTTCTTTTTATGAGAAGGTAAGTAAAACCTTGGATAGATGGGTGGCTGTGGATGTAGTATACAAACGACTCCTACTTACAAATGGAGAGAGACAACAAGAAGTGAGGAGAAATCTAGCCCTAGAAAGGGAAATTTACTCCTGTATTAGTTCTCATAGGAAAAAGATGTCTCCACTGAAGCTTTATCACTAATCCTTGTTTACACAACAACCCAACATTTTCAAAATCTGGTTTTCATAAGGACAGAGAGTGAAGTGAAATCTTCTGAACAGGGGTACAGACAACAAAACAAATGGTACAGGGGTGTTAACCCTTCCCTATGGTATACAAAAAATGTAGGGTGGGTATTGTTGACAAGTGTCCTGTCTATAGGGGGAAGTATTTCTGAATTTATGAATATGGGAGAGGATGTCCCTATGTGTAAGGTCCCCCCCTAGAGTTATGGGGATTACGAGGGCCATAATGCATAGGTCTCAAAGGGGATTGAGCGTAATTATTGTTGTTAAACTGTGGTCATGTTCTTTGGCCATTCCAACCACCCTTGCCTCCCTCTTGTTGCTTCACTCACCAGAAATCTCTTCCCTCAAAAGTGGTAACCAGCATTCACAGCTCCACCTGGTTGTAGATGGATGTGTTTTACGTTGTACTGCCATGTAATTGCTATGGCTAGCCCAACAGCTGAACAAAGAAATCATTAGTTACTCTGTGCTCAGAGATGTACAGTATCTAAGTGTAGTTTGTCAAAAATAAAATAAAACTTGCACACGGGATGATTAAACAGAAGTAGTTCATGCTGCACAAAATCTTTCAGTTGACATACCTGGATCCTCAAAACCTTCTCCATAGAGTCTGTGGTGAGAAAACATGTCTTCTTTATGTTGTCGAATGTAGATACAATAGATGATAATAAGAAGACAAGCTAGAACACCAGCCATTCCAAGGAACAATGCAAGAAGTTTGTGAGCACCAAGATACTTTTTAATTCTGGAATCTAACAAACAAAAGAGGGGGTTAGAATAAGTATTTATTACAGATGCATAAATATGCTTAAATATGACAAATCAGTTCAACTAAGAAAATGTTCTTGATTTCTGCCAGGTATATAAACTAGATTAAACAAAATACTGAGAGTGAGTGGTAACTGAACCAATTTAAATACTACTGTATTCAAAGGGTAACTCCACTTTTAAGGGGAAAATAAATAGCAAATAAAGAAAAAACAATATAGCGTATACAATTGTGACACAAATCATATTGTAATTGAATGTTAATAAAAATTACCTTTCCTTTTCAATCTGCAGCCGCTGTAATTTTCTGAAAATGCAATGCAATATGGCTACTTGGAGCTGTTCTGTACACAGAATGTGTACTGACCACACCCCAGAAACATAATTTCCTGTTTGCGTGATTGGCTCACCAAGCAGCCCAGCAGCTTCCCTCATTAGAGCTCTGCAGCTGCCACAGCTGATAGATAATTATGAAATCACTCCCATTAGGCCCACTCAGCACAGAGGCACAGAGGAACAAGCAATGATTTCTTAAGAATAACAAAAGGTAGGAATCTGCAACAAAGTTTGTTTAAATTCTTGTAATGTACATAGATCACCCAGAGGGGAATGTTTTTTCTCAACAAAAGTGAAGTTACACTTTAAACCCACAAAACAGCATAAGCCTAGGTTGCATAAATAGGAAAGAATTTCAGGCTTCTAAATATAAACCATAAAAAGGACTAAAAGGAATATAGATTCCTATACATTCCTATATATTGCAATTAAACATGTGAAAGTAGCATATGATATTTTAGGTACTAGATAATGTATTTTTAGGTACAACTATATATCTATAAAGTATGGATCTGGATTTACTACAGATTGCCCATAAACATCATATATTCTTGGCCACTGTAATAATTATACATATTGTGACATATGTTTATAGATTATATTGTCACCTATACATGTGCGATTGGGATATATAGGAGTAAACATTTCATCCTTTATTATATACATAGTTAATCTGGTTGAAAAAAAAGTCCAGTAAGTTCAACCAACAGGGGAAAAAAAACATACACACACAAATAGATAGCCTTCATATACACTATCCTATACCCTCAGTTGATCCAGAGGAAGGACAAAATAAAAATAAAACATGATCCTATTCGCTCCAGTGGGAGAAAAAAAAATTCTTCCTGATCCCCCAAGAGGCAATCTAATATTCCCTGGATCAATTTTACTTATAAATATTAGTATCCAGTTGTATTATGTGAATTTAGAAAATAATCAAGGCCTTTTTACTGAGCTGGCCAGAAACAGCTCTTGAGGAAGTCTATTCCACATTTTCACAGCTCTTACTGTGAAGAAGCCTTTCTGTATTTGGAGTTTACATTTCTTTATGAACACTATCTCTTTATATACATCTACAAAAAAATATTACAAACGTCATGGAACTTTAAATGAGGCCAACCACTTTACCAAAATAAGTATATAAAGTACATATGGTAACAAATTAGTCAGAGAAAGCAAGCAATATAGCGAAAATAAATACAAAGTAACAGTTTCTGAATAAAGTAAAAATATATGTATTGAAGAGCTACATGTGACAATTCATGATTGGTACAGTAAATACATAATGCACTGATACATGACAATATATACATGAAGAATAAATACATGTTTGGTATAGATATAATAAATAAAAAACAACTTGGTATCGTAAAGCTCAACGCATTTTGCGGAACCCTGTCCGCTTCTTCAAGAGTGTGATGCAAAGAGAGATCTAAAAATCTAAATTAATATGAACATGTATGGTTCCAAAAAAAGGGGAAAAAAAAAGGGAAATTGATTACCATCATGTAAAAAGAGGGGTGAAGGGGCGGCAGACACAGGCCTCACCCGGGGCAGTGGCAAAAAGACCCATCCAGGTCAGAGGGACATCCGGAGGGCAGGTCAAGTGCAGAGTGTGATCCATGGAATGAATAATTGTGGGTATATTCCAGCCCATATAAATCTAAAAAATTAAAAAATAAATATGATATATGTGCAATATGCATAAAAGTGAAGGATGAATGATAAATAGGATAGAGGTAGTATTAGTTAAGGAATATATCCTACAATTCCAAAGGAAAAGGCTTCAAGTATGTGCACAAGAAGAACCAAGCTCATAGAAACAAATAGTGACATGAAGGAAGGGACCAAGTAGACTGGGTGAAGGCAATATATAAAAAACAATGAAAAGAGTGCATGTGCCAAAAACCATACGCTAGAAAAATAGCAAGAAAAAAGTGTGGGAATGAAAAGTGAACACACCCCGAATTTGTAAAAGTTGATACGTGTATAATCCAAGACGCCGAGAAAAGAGAGAGGAGGAAGCAGGAAGGATCTCCACATCCGGCGCAGGCCGGAAGTGGATCCACATAAAACACCCCTCCTCGATTGGCGCCGAGATGGAAACAGAGCCGCTTACACATTGCGGCATCAGGAGACGCCACGAGCCGGGCAGGCGTGCATGGCGCCGATGCGCAACGGAACATCCCTTCGCCTGTATCATAGGGGCGGGGCTAAAGGAGTGGGCACCAGGAAGTGCATCACAATTCCGGGGAGAGACAAACATCCAGCATCCCCCACCCAACGGCTGGGCTCGCTGCTAAATGAATTGAAAAAATAAAAATAAAATAAATATAAAAAGAAAAGAAAAACTGATACAATGCCAGGAAAAAGATATTGAAATCTGGTCTGCTAATGGCAAAACAAAATATAAATGTTGAATATAAGACATAATAATATAAAATATAGTGGTGCAACAGGTCACTGGAGACCAGGGTGTCTTCCACCCAATTATACTATCTAGAAACAGCTTTTGTGACCCGGAGCGTCCACAGTGGGAGGCCTCCATCCCTATATATGTATACAAAAAATATTAAAAAGACCATGGCACTTTAAATGAGGCCAACCACTTTACCAAAATAGGTATATAGTGTATATATGGTAACAAATTAGTTAGAGAAATAAAGCAATACAGCGAAAATAAATATAAAGTAACAGTTTCTAAATAAAGTAAAAATATATGTATTGAAGAGCTAACGTGACAATTCATGATTGGTACAGAAAATACATAATGCACTGATACATGATAATATATACATCAAGAATAAATACATGATTGGTATAGATATAGAAAACAAAACAACTTGGCATCCTAAAGCTCAACGCATTTTGCGGAACCCTGTCCGCTTCTTCAAGAGTGTGATGCAAAGAGAGATCTAAAAATCTAAATGAATATGAACATGTATGAAAATAATGAATGGTTCCAAAAAAGGGAAAAAAAATGAAAATTGATTACCAACATCTAAAAAAGAGGGGTGAAGGGGCGGCAGACACAGGCCTCATATACATCATTATTTCTTTAATACAGTAATTTTCAACAGTCATCACATACTATATAGTTAAATCCGTTCCCTTTTTTTCTTATGTGTAATATTTGATTTGTAGTGAATCCACTTGCTTTGGTTTTCGCTACAGTATGTGCCTCATTGGATTTTAAATTTGTTTTCTGATTGTATATGTCTTATTCCTCCTCCTCATGCTTGCACAGACTGGCCCTTTTCTGCTCCCCCAGTTGGTCCCTTGGATCAGTTCATCCTCTCCCCAAGCTCTGCATCTCCCGACTTCTCTCGTGAATAGTCATTAGGGCTGGGATTTGAGACCAGCCAGTGAACTCATTAGGAGGGAAATTAGCTGCAGGAGGATAAGCTTGAAACACGTCGCCACACCCCTGGCTTCTGATCTCATCTTGGAATATTCCCATTCCCATATTTGTAGCTCTATATGCTGCAGATGGCTTCTCCTTCTACACCTCCCTGGATTGCTGCAGTTTGATTTGGGTCTCTGAGATGACTTCCCTTGGTTTTAAGCTATGCCTACTTTCTTCTTACTAAATGTGAGTTCATCTTACTGTTTTTAAAAAATAAACACTATCTTTCTGGTGTCCATTTCATTCTATGAGCCAGGATGTTTCTGCGTGATTTCTTACCTCCCAGCAAAGCTAACCATTTTTTATTTTAAAATGTGCAGTTCCATTTGCTGTACTGGAAAAACTAACAAAGGGTTGGGGAGGGGCGCACCCTGAGCATGCATTTCTAAAGCTGGTTCTGCTATAAAAACCAATCTACATATATAACTACAGAGGATAGCGCACACATGCGAAAGAAATGACTATCAACTATAACAAGGCAATCAAAATAAGTAAAAATGGGGATTTAGTCCCACCATATGGCCATATCGTGCTCAAGCCCACCGATAGGTCCAAGTACCCCATTGTCAGTGGGTCCTACACTATCCATAAAATGAAGGCTAAATCCAACCTCTCTAAACCATTGGAGATACTTACTCCTTAGAATGGGAGAGATGTGCAACTGCACTATAAGGGACTCCTCCTATATCTGCTTACTGGTGAACACTGATAACGAAGTACAGGTGTGAGAGGGTGGGGTGCTCAACCCCAGGAGTCTGGTCAGGACTGAGTGTATAACAAACAAACAAAGGGTTGGGGGGCATACCCTGGACATGCATTTCTAAAGCTGGTGCTGCTAAAAAAAAAACAATATACAGATATAAGTACAGAGGATAGAGCACACATGCAAAAGAAATAACTATAAAATATAATAAGGCAATCAAAATCAGTGAAATGGGAATTTAGTCCCACCATATGGCCATATCATGCTCAAGCCCACCACTGTAAAAACTACCAGGGATTTGTTCAAAACTTTACTGACCTTCCCAGTATTTTATGCCCCCCAGCTACCTTGGTGTACAATACCCTTACATGGTGTGTGTATGATGTGTATGCCCCCCTCAAAAAAAAACCATCAAAGCAATGATAAATGTATGGCAGTGGAGGTAAAACATGTAAGTTTCAAAGTCCAGATATCCTGTTGCAAGTTCTCCCATGCTGCTACATGTTGATGCCTTAAAGCGGAGCTCCAGTCCCACCCTACCCACCCCTACTAAAAAATTGAAAGTCAGCATCTGCAAATACTGTAGCTGCTGACTTTTAATATTAGGACACTTACCTGTTCAGGGATCCCACGATGTCGGCACCCCAGCCGATTTTTCAATCAGCTCTCGGATGCCGCCATTCCTTGTAAGGAAAACCGGCAGTAAGGCTTTGCGTCTTCACAGGCAGTTCCCTAGCGCTGTGCTTTGTGACTGGCCTGACGGCAGGGGAAGAAGGAGGGGGTGGAACTTCCGGATAACCTTGCGGCGAGGTCACCTGGGAGTGGGGATGGGTACCTGTCAAAAAAGGGTACCAGCTGCAACGTGATCTGTTACTGACTGTGTAGATCGGATGAGTGTACAGGTCTGCTGCTGGTACCATGTGACAGCTATGACCAATCACAGCAGATCATATGACAAGTGTAAACAATAATTGTGTTGCTAGCTGTGATTGGTCACAGTGATCACATGGTACAGACAGGATCAATGACAGCACACCTGTATCATGTGATTAGCTGTGGCCAATCACAGCTAATCACAACAAAACAAACTGAATAAACCAGTTGCATTTTGTAAAAATGGTTGCTTTTACCAATGAAATTTACTGGTATAAACAATCATAATGTGTAAAAAAAAATTAGAAAAAACATGATCACTTCTCCAGAGTAGTATAGTGTTACTATGGTAACACTGTATTGCTCTGGTCATGGTGTAATAAAAAATCATTAAAAATAAAAGAAAAAAAATGTAATAAAAAAAAAAAAATTAAAAAAAAAAGATAATTTTTTCTTACTTACATATTGTCACCAGTCAGTGTCCCTGATCACCGCCACACTAGTTATATGATAATGCTGTACTGCACTGGTGATTGGTGAAAGTATGTGAAATAAATGTGCGGGTTGGATTTGTATCTCCCCTATTTATTATAAGCATGTATTATCTTGTCTATTCCTATGATGGTCTATCAAAGCTCTAATAAGGTAATGGAGGGTACAATAACAATGCTAGCTTTAAAAATAAACACACTGCTTAAATAAGCAAGAATCTAATTTATTATTAAGAAAGTAGAAATGCTAACATAAAACACTAAAAGGATACTATAGAGCATACAAGAAAAAACAAGCACAGCTAATACTTTACATATGGGCGTCCTCGGAATTCAG
This sequence comes from Pelophylax lessonae, assembly GCF_965119305.1. NCBI lineage: Eukaryota > Metazoa > Chordata > Amphibia > Anura > Ranidae > Pelophylax > Pelophylax lessonae. The sequence continues at coordinate 154,126,447 of NC_138779.1, read as the reverse complement.
TATCTTTCAGCTGTGCTAAAGCACAAAAGAGGGGCAAGAAGAGACACGTAGTACGTCATTTCCGGCTGCAACCTCTTCCGGCTTCCGGTTACACGGGTGGAACGCACGGCCATTCGTTTGGCGTCCCGTGGGTTTGCTAAAGGCGGATTGACTTTCCACATATTGTAAGTGTATCTTTATGTTGCGTGTATAATAAACTTTTGGAACATACTGCACGATGATGGCCCTTTTCTTTTTATGATATTGGGGAGCATTACCTGGATAATTACCTGGATATAGAGGCACAGGAGATCTACAGCTTGTATCTGTTGGCGATCCATAGAGGTGTTCACCTCATAAAACCAGTTTTAAGGCGATATTTCTCTCAGCTTCTGGTGAGTGGGGAACCGAGAGGGGAGCACCAACTCACTAGGACTGAGCACCGGCACTTTATCTATATATTTATTGAGCACGAAGCACTTATATGAGCACAAGAGACTTGCACTTTATTCAGTTTGGAAGATTATAATTGCTATGAACTTTTAATTTTATATTTATTTTGATATATGATATGTTACACATATGAGATTATTTTTGGAATATATTTATATTTATGCTGTTATTTATATTTAGTGTGACACTATATTTGTATGCACAGTTGCACAGTTATTTATCTGCACGAGCACTTTATGATGATATTTATTAATTAGTATAATTGATGTCAATGGTTTCGGTTTAAGCAGCGCAGGTACTTAGTTTTTTAGAATTGTCTGAAAGGTATCACCTTTTTTACCAGCAGCAGCTTATTTATTTAATTTATTGATTAATTATTGAGTTTAGACATATTTATTCATTTTTATTGGTATTACTTATATCCACCGAACCGAGGTATCCTAAGTGCAAGCCCCTTACATTCTAGCTTCTGGGCATGCCCAGAAGCTGTAGAGCAATGCGGCGCCGCACCGGAAGTGACGAGAGGGGTCTGGTGCAGGAGCATTCTGGGAGAAGAAGACACGGAAGAGGACGCAGAAGAGGAGCGCGCCGGCTTCAGCTGCCCACAACAGAGATGGCAACGCTGGAGAAGAAATTTTATAAGCGAGTATTTCTTCTTGCAGGTAAGTGTGAACAGGGACAGATCAGAGGCTAGCCATTGTGGAATGTACTAGCCCTGACTGTCCCGGGGGTATGTTCATTGAAAAAACGTTTTCGTGCCCGGAACTCCGCTTTAAAGTCCACTCAGACACCACCCACCAAAACACCCACTGTCTGTTTGTCCAATGACAATTCATGGGAGGCCACCCTTCCTAATCAACAGGAAGTATCTCATCTTTCCAGGAAGCATGTTATATTCTCCCACTAGGGGCGCCATCCATCCAAGAATCACTGTTTTTGACCCGGGTCATCTTTCAATAACAGCTTGCCTTTGATGTTGGTATAACCTCCCCAGGAGGTCCTATCTGAGGCTTCTCTACCCCCATACCTCAGGAGGCCTATGCGAGAACATCCTGTTAGGATATGAATTCCCATTTAGGACTCCTTGTAAAGAACACCCTGCTAGGTAACCTTTCTCTGCTGGCATTCCATGCCAGGTGTAATTAGGTTTCAACCATCCAGAAACATCTGATATTAGAACACGTAAAAACACATGCTGCCTCCAACAGTATGTAAAAAGAAAATTGTGGGAAAAATTACAACTTCAATAACTCACCAGGTCTCTTACTAAATACCTTGGACTTTCGACTTTCCCAAAAGGGGTTATTTGGGGGATATTTGTACTGTCCTGGCATTTTTAGACCTCAAGAGATGTGATAATTCATCAGTACATCACGATTGATCGATTTTCACATATATACTATAGTTTGTGTACTCAATAAATTACATTGATTTGGGTTATTTTCACCAACAAAAATGTAGCAGAATACATTTTGCCCTACATTTATAAGGAGAGAATATTTATTTGCAAAATTTTATAACAGAAACAAAGAAAAACACATTTTTTTTTTCCAAAAGGGGGTTGTAGGGCTGGGTAAATTAAATATTGTATGCATTCCAATTTAGAGGATCTCTGCTCCTCCTAGTGTCCCCCATTTTGTCTTTTAATGGGATCAAGGTGGGAAATTATGAAAATAGAATGGGGACTTAGGATATACACTCTTTTATATGTTTGTTTGTTGTTGTTTTTTTTTTGCACTTTATGTGGCGAGTATGAGTTTTTAATGTTTGTACAAATCTATTTTTTGGATATCTCTTTGTAAACTATTTAAAGTGAATAAAAAATATTTAAACTAGGATACTGTAATATTTGAGGTGGAGCATGCTGTAATAAATGTGGAGCGAGATACTGTAATTTTTGTGGTGGAGCATACCGTAATATCTGTGGTTGAATACTGTAATATCTGTAGTAACAATTATATTTATTTTAACCAAGCTTGGTCATACAAAGGTATCATGATCCACAAACGTCAGTAAATAAACAACTTTCAATGATATGGACATAAAGATAGTTGAAAGACATCTTAACGGAAATTGGCAATTATTGTAGTAACACAGAATCCACAGGGATTGTTCAAACAGGATTTTAAATCCAAATTGTACACCAGGAGAGAGGGAAAATAAATGGTATCCCTCCCTGTGGACCAAGGTAAGAGCTTTTGTGTAGTTAGCCACAGGAGGGGCAATCAGAGCAGGGTAAGAGGGCTGAAAATTGGGGGTAAATTATAAAGGGCTTTTTAGTGCTAAATGCATTCTCATAAATCAATTAGTGAATAGCTCTTAATAAGTGTAGGACAACATTTATGGCTATTTTAGAAATGTGAATATACAGTATACCTGTTACTGTGGTCTGAACACAGACCAAACAGAGGACCAACATTGTAAAACACTTCTTAGTTGGAGAAAAGTTGCAATATTACACCAGAAGAGTAAAAATATTAGAATATATATATATATATATATATATATACTGTATATATACTGTGTGTATTTATATATCAGTCAATAATCTGTTAAACATAGGGTTCAGAGTCATCACAACTCAGCCTCATTCAATGTGTAGCTTACCATTGATATTGCACAACTACCCCAGACCTGCTTTTCATGGCTCCCCGCTGACATTGCCAAACCTGAGGCTCGTTTCTGATATACACCTCGCAACGTGACTTCACGGCGCAACGTGGACACAGGTGGACAACACCCCTCTACTGCATTACCAACTCAGAAGTCGGGAGCATGTACAGTCTGGCTTCGCTCAATTCAGGGCAACTGATAGGGGGAGACCACCAGTCTTCTTGTAGGGGGCCAGAACACACAGGGGGGCCCACACAGGGAGTGGGATTAGTGATGAACAACATTTATAGAAAGCTTCCTCCAGCAGCTGAAAGCTGATTTCTCCCCCTCTCCCTGCTGCCAGCTTTTATCTGCTGAGAAAGAGACAGTTGTCCCTCACAAATCCCCTTCCCTGTGTGGGCCCCCCTCCTCCCAGCGCTGGCTCTAATGTTAGCTCTGCTCCTGAGTTTGTTAACTCTGTAACTTTGTTTCTCTCCCTGCAGTTCTTCCTATACTCCTTGTCCCAGCCTGTATATTTTTTTTTCATCTCTCTTCCACATTGCTCTGTCTTGCTGACACAGTCATCATCTGATCAGCTGCATTCCCATGGGGTGAAGAATTTAATGTTACACCAGTTCCATAGCTGCCTGCTATCTTATCCCAGTGCAGTTTAGTGTGCTTTATGTAGCTGGGCTTCCCACTCCTCTCCCCTAGACTGCTTCCTGACCTATGCAACTTTTCTTCTTTTCCCCTACATTGTCAGTTCCCTTTGCAAATCTATGTATCAGCTCCTTCTATTTAACCATTTACTAACAGATCTGGCAGTAGTAAACTCCATTTTTTTTCATGTATCTACAAGTAAGCCTATAATAGGGCTTACCTGTAGATTTAGTGAACATCTCCTAAAGATAGCAGACGGTGATATACCATCCATTGAGAGACCATGACACCCATGCACATGCATGTGAGTTACATCATCGCAGTTTGGCCAAATGACTGGAGCCCATGAACCCAGAGAGAAGACCAGATGAAGATGGAATTCCTCTTAGTATTGAAAGCACACCTGTTTTTTAGGTTAGAAAAATGTAATTAAATTCTCATTCCCACAGGTACTCTGGCTGTGTGAAGGAGGGGTTTGGGCTGGAGCCATCTGTCATTCTATGGGGATGAATGTACTAACACAGCTGCAGGCCCTAATTGGAAAGGTGTACAGTTGAGTGGCCTCCAATTGGACACTGTCTGTGTTCGGCCTGCATCCCCACGCCTGTCAAATAAGTACCTCTCAGCTGTGTTCGTACAGCTCCAGGTGGCTCAAGCCACTTAACCACTTGCCAACTGCTCACAGTATATTTACTGCGGCAGTCAGCCCCTCACAGGCAGAGCGACGTAGGTCTACGTCGCTAGCCTGTGAGGCTCTGGGGAGCGAGCGCGCGCCGCCGCTCGGTCACGGACCCCCCCCACGCGTGTGACACTCGGCGATTGTCGGGGGAGAGGGAGAAAGTCAGGCGGCTAGTGTAAACAAGCCGCCTGTCATTCTCCCCGGTGTAGAAATGATGATCACACGGTTCTACTATGTAGGACCGTTGATCATTGTTCCTACACCTCAAGCCACAGCCAATCACAGCCAATCACAGTTAGAATCACGCCCCTAGGGACACACACAGCCCCTCCCTCTCAAATTAAGTTAACCCCTTCACTACCAGTGTATTTTTACAGTAACAGTTACAGTTACAGTAACAGTGCATATGTATAGCACTGATTACTGTAGAAATGTCACTGGTAACCCCAAAAGTGTCAAAAATGTCAGTCAAGGGTCCGATCTGTACGCCGCAATGTCGCAGTACCGCAAAAAAAAAAATCGCAGATCGCCGCCATTACACGTTAAAAAAAAAAAACAACAAAAATGACAGAAATCTTTCCCTTTGTTAGTAAACGTGATAACTTTTGCGCAAACCAATCAAAATAAGCTTTTTGCGATTTTTTTTACCAAACATATGTAGCATAAAACAAATTGGCCGAAAATGTTAAAAAAATTTGATTTTTACATTTTTTGGGGGGGAATTTCATATAAAAAAATGTGAAAAATATTGTTATTTTTGCAAAATTGTCGCTCTTTTTTTGTTTATACGCATGATCAAAAAATCGCACAGGTGATCAAATACCACCAAAATAAAGCTCTGTTTATGGGAAAAAAAGGACGTCAAATTCGTTTAGGTACAGCGTCGCACGACCGCGCAATGGTCCGTTAAAGTCACGCAGTGCCGAATCGCAAAATACCCCCTGGTCAGGAAGGGGGTAAAATATTCCGGGGCTTAAGTGGTTCAATTAACCACTAATTCACACTGTACAGACCACAGCATCCATGTGCAGGAGCCCCAAGACCTCATTCACACACACAGATTTATTTATCAACTCAGTTTCATCTTTTAGATTTAGCTGGAATTCTTTGAGTTATGTTGCATTTGTGTCTGCTAATAATGATTTTATTGTATTTTTATGAAAATATAGCTATAATATTTTCTTGGGGGGGGGGGGCTGTCAGGTAGTCTGTACGGGGCCCCACAAATTCTATCAGCAGCTCTGGCTCAATTCCTTCTGCTAGAAACAGCAGTGAAGGTCAAAGCACAGCATAAAGCCATCTAGTGGCCATGAGCAAGATGCTTCAAATACAAAATTACACATCATGGCAGCAGCACCACACCTGTCACCATGCTCCCACATGAGATCGGCTTAGACACCAGAAACACAGGGACAACATCACACTGATTAAAGCATGGTCAAGCAGATCTCAATTACATACTTTAAAGATCCATTAAAAAAACACTCATAGTTACATACATAGAGAAAACAAAAGGAGAACACCCCATGGGACTTTGAATGAGATGGATGCAGAAATGTAAATGAGTAAAAAGCATAAGTATGCAGTAACAAATTTATTTGTACATATAATACACATAAATGCATATAGACAGCAGACATCAATACATAGTGTAAAAGCATGATAAGATATTAACATCAATGAATAAGAGAATGACATGCATAACTCATAATTGAAGTGTGAGCTCTACGCGTTTCGTGGGTCCTATATGCCCACTCATCAGGAGCATGAGGTAGTATGCCTGTATAAAAATACAGAAATAAATGGAATCAGTCTGGATGTGGATATGCATATAGTTAGCCAGCAGTTGTGAGACTACAACATAAGTATGTATACCCCAAATGGGGGAGTCGCACTTACATGCGGCTATAAAATTGGAACATGGTGGATGAGCACTGTCCCAGGGTGAAAAATCAAGTCTGATCCGGGAGCTGACGGGGCGTGGATGCACGGCAACAGAATGGAAGGCCAGGTAAGAATTCATAGGTGATGGGTGCCACATCCTGCTTGATGGTATAATAGTAACTGGAGAGATATATGGATATATATGTAAGTAATAAGATATTGCATGGCAATATAATGCAGTAACAGTATGAATAAATCTAAACCAGTTGGGGCAAAACCATAAGTGCAGGGAAGAGACTGTGGACCCAAGGTGAAGGAAAGGAGTGAAGTGAAGAAAGGAGGGGGCAGGGATATATATATATATAGATACTCACCCTCCTATATATCATATACCTATATACACAAAAATTATATGCATATTACCTGGTTACCACTGCATTGGTGATTTAGCCCACTTTATTCACACTCTTTGTCACTGATTCTGACAATGCTTCTTGTCATTGATTTCCTCACATCACCCTTTATATCCCTGCCCCCTCCTTTCTTCACTTCACTCCTTTCCTTCACCTTGGGTCCACAGTCTCTTCCCTGCACTTATGGTTTTGCCCCAACTGGTTTAGATTTATTCATACTGTTACTGCATTATATTGCCATGCAATATCTTATTACTTACATATATATCCATATATCTCTCCAGTTACTATTATACCATCAAGCAGGATGTGGCACCCATCACCTATGAATTCTTACCTGGCCTTCCATTCTGTTGCCGTGCATCCACGCCCCGTCAGCTCCCGGATCAGACTTGATTTTTCACCCTGGGACAGTGCTCATCCACCATGTTCCAATTTTATAGCCGCATGTAAGTGCGACTCCCCCATTTGGGGTATACATACTTATGTTGTAGTCTCACAACTGCTGGCTAACTATATGCATATCCACATCCAGACTGATTCCATATATTTCTGTATTTTTATACAGGCATACTACCTCATGCTCCTGATGAGTGGGCATATAGGACCCACGAAACGCGTAGAGCTCACACTTCAATTATGAGTTATGCATGTCATTCTCTTATTCATTGATGTTAATATGTTATCATGCTTTTACACTATGTATTGATGTCTGCTGTCTATATGCATTTATGTGTATTATATGTACAAATACATTTGTTACTGCATACTTATGCTTTTTACTCATTTACATTTCTGCATCCATCTCATTCAAAGTCCCATGGGGTGTTCTCCTTTTGTTTTCTCCATAAAAAATTTGGGATGGAGATGAGTTGCAACTGACAGAGTTTTGACCATTTCTTCTTTTTCATAGTTACATACATAGTTACATAGTGAGGTTGAAAAAAGACACCAGTCCATCCAGTTCAACCTATGATGTGTGTGTGTGTTTGCTGTTAATCGTACATTGTATACCCCTCTATGTTGTGGTCTTTAAGGTGCCCATCTAATAGTTTTTTGAAACTATCAATGCTCCCTGCTGATACCACTGTTTGCGGAAGAGAATTCCACATCCTTACTGCTCTCACAGTGAAGATCCCCCTGCGTATTTTAAGGTTAAACTGCCTTTCCTCTAGTTTTAGTGAGTGGCCATTTGTCTTATTGTATTTCCTTTCTCTGAATGGGTTTTTCCATATGCTAGGGTTGCCAGTACAATATTTGTAGATTGATATCATATCCCCCCTCAATCGTCTCTTCTCCAGGGAGAATAAGTTCAGTGCTTGTAGTCTATCCTCATAGCTGATGCCCTCCATTCCCCTAATTATTTTTGTTGCCCTTCTCTGGACTTTCTCCAGTTCCAGCACATCCTTCCTGAGGACCGGTGCCCAGAACTGGACAGCATACTCCAGATGTGGCCGGACCAGAGTCTTGTAGAGTGGGAGAATAATCTCTTTATTTCTGGAGTGAATCTCCTTTTTTATACATCCCAGTATTCTGTTGGCTTTGCTTGCAGCGGCTTGGCATTGCATGCCACTGCCAAGCCTGTTGTCTACCAGTACCCCCAGGTCCTTTTCCATCCTAGACTCACCCAGAGGTTCCCCCCCCCCCCCAGTGAGTAGCTTGCTTTCTGGTTTCTGGCACCCAGGTGCAATACTTTACATTTTTCAACATTAAACCTCATCTGCCATGTAGTTGCTCACCCCATAATTTTGTTCAGGTCCACTTGTAAGGTTTCCACATCCTGCCCAGAAGATATTGGCATGCTTAGTTTAGTATCAAAAACTAAAAACTGAGATTTTTCTCGATATCCTCTCCTCTAGATCATTTATGAATAAATTAAACAGGATTGGCCCCAGGACAGAACCCTGAGGGACCCTGCTTTCCACACCCGCCCAATCTGAGTACTCCCCACTAATCGGTCTAAATGACTACCTATAGCGCTTGCTTTAAAATAATTACAACATATATTAAAAGTGAATATAATGAATTTCATAAAATTGATATTAGTGACAAATATAATAAGTGCAGATGATAAACCCTATTTCATATAACATTGATAAATGGGAAAAGTCCAAAGTTAAAAAGTCCAATAAATATGCAGTATAAAGTGAGTCCTTTGTGTAAACGGTGCCAATTTCCAAACAAAAAGTGCAAGTGCTCAGCGCGATGATTGCTCAATCCACTCAGTAATAATCCTTATAGTTATAATGTCACCGTGACAGAGGTAAGATTCAATCACTTACCAGATGTTGAGGGTCATGTATGCCTTATAGCACCACGACCAATATCGAGCTTGAATAGCCGTCCAGGCTGAAATGGGCTCTCCTTCTGGCTTGTTCCAGGTGGATGAGATGGTGGGATCCCCCTCTGTCTCCTCTCCCCTCAAGCCAAAAAGGATATAGAAAAAAAGGAGCTCCAGATAGTGTGATATCTTCAATTAAGTTTATTCCCAATAGGGCAAAAAAAATATATACAGGACTATTGGCAAAAACCCCCCCCAAGTGCAGCCCTAATGCGGCCGCTTGTGACCGTGTGTTCAGCGCAAGCCGATAGCATGGAAGCAAGCAGGAGAACTTCCAGCTTGCGATCCACCTACGTCACACGTCACCACGCTGTGTGTTCCATCTTACGCGTTTCGTCACTTCCGGTGACGTCTTCGGAGATAGGGACGCACAGTCTTTCTTCCCATTAAATACTGCTTGTATCACCCTTTACTCCGCCTCTTCCTTTTCACTCCGGATATAGATAAGGATTCCAAGAGTGTCCCCGCTGGTTACTTTATGAGCTGAATTGTATATTTTATTATTTAATATCATAATAAACTTTAATAATTACGGGCCATAGCGGTATATGGGGGTGATCTATCCATATGTCTAGATTGCGCTATCACATAGTTATTTATTCCCCAAACATATTATAATATACATTTAAAATCTAATTTTATTAGTTAGCTATTCTAAAGTTTAAAACATATACCCCTTGTGGTTAACACTATAATTCCCCAAAAATAATATTTAATTGATATTAATAAATTAATATATATATATATATCTAAAAATAAATATTTTACCCCTTGATATCAGCACTAATTGTCTTTTCAGAACATTGAAATTAATATTAAAACTAATTTTTGATAATAAATATTAAAAAGGTATAAATATCAATATTATCACCCCTTTTCTTAATATTAAAAAAACACTAAAATTGAATACAAATTAAAATCATATCTACTGTATATTACCCCATATTTATATTTTTATAAAACATTAATTTTAAAATATATAAAAATATAAAATCAAGAAGAATTCATATATACTGTGTATTAAACGGTGTATATTATTCAAAGGATGTAGAAGTGGGAATAGAATTTTGATGTAAATGTATGTTTTATATTTTTATCTTTTGATCATGGATTTGATATAAAACAGTTTACGTCCATTTCAATATTCATTCCTCCAGGGTGTAATGTGCATAGTTGATATATCCATCTTGATTCGTTTTGTGACACTGCGATTCTCATATTTCTCCCCCTCCAATTATTTTCTATTTTGTCAATGCCACAAAATGTGAGTAAACTTGGGTCCCTATTATGTACCAATCTAAAGTGATTAGATACACTATGGTATCTAAATCCCTTTTTTATGTTAGTGATGTGTTCTCTTAACCTCCCTTTTAATTGTCTTGTCGTTCGTCCTACGTATTGTAATTTACACGGACATGACAATAGATATGTTACGTGGGTGCTCTGGCATGTGATGAGATTTTTTATCTTATATGTTCGGTTTGTGACATTAGATGAGAAATCAGTAGTACTACATTTTCTAATTTTCACGGTTTTACATGGTAGACATCTTCCACATGTATAAAAACCGTTTAAGTCAATAAAGGTACTTAATTTTTTTGGTGGATCTGGTATATTTTTAACCAATTTGTCTCTCAAATTTGGTCATCTCTGGTATATAAATCGCGGACGTTCCGGTAAAATCTTTTTCAATTTCTCGTCCCTTAAAAGTATGGGCCAATGTTTTCGTACGATATGTTCTATTTCTCTATATCTGGTGTTAAAATTGGTAATAAAAGTTAGGCCATGGTCCTTGGGTTCTTTTGATTTACTTTCCAATAGGTTATTTCTGTCCATATCTTCAACTTCCTTCCTCACTTTCTCTAATTCACTCTTTTTATATCCTTTTTCTTGAAATTTCATCATTAAAGTTTTTGTTTGTTCATTCAGTAAATCTTGATTATCGCAGTTTCGCTTAAGTCGCATCATCTGTCCTTTCGGAATTGCCCTAATCCAATTTGGATGATGTCCACTATGGGTGGAAATATAACTATTCCTATAAGTACTTTTAAAGTGAGTTTTCGTGGTCAATCCCTCTTCACTCTGTTGTATAGTGAAGTCTAGGAAGTTTACATCTTTCCTGTCCCAAGTTCCTGTAAATTTAATATCGTATTCGTTGATGTTCATTTCCTCAAGATATTCCTTTAGGCTTTCTTCTGTTCCTGTCCATACTATAAAAATGTCATCAATACATCTTTTGTATACCATGAGTTCTTCCTTCTGATTTTCAAAGATCTCTTCACTTTCCCACTTGCTTAAAAATAGATTTGCAACACTGGGTGCATATCTTGCTCCCATTGCAACCCCTTTATGTTGTCTATAATAAGAATGTTGGTGCCAGAAATAATTACTATTCATAGCTGTTTTGAGCAGTTTGAGGAGGAATTTTCTTTGTTTTCTATTTAGTTCCGATTTGTCTTCCAGGGCCCATTTTACTGCTGATATGGCATCATCTTGATGAATGTTGGTATAAAGAGATTCCACATCGATGGTCGCCAAAATAATTTATTTTTCTTTATCAATGGGTATATCTCTAAGCAGATTTATTAAATGCTTACTATCCTTCAAGTGTGAAGGATATTTATCCACTAGTGGCTGTATAAAGCTATCTATGTATTCTCCTATCCCAGAGAAAAGTGAATCTATTCCACTTATAATTCGTCTTCCCGGTGGTTTTGTGGCATTGTTGTGGATTTTGGGGAGTTGGTAAATAACCGGTGTCTTTGGTGCCTCAGGGAGTAGATACTTGTATTCTCGATTAGTAAGGATTCCTTTCTTATGTGCTTTTTTTAGGATTTTCTTGCAAATATTTTTATATTTTAGTAGAGGATTCGTTTTTAATTTCTCATATGTTTCCTTGTCATGCACTAATTTATTTAGTTCTTCATAATAATCTTCAATCCTTTGAATGACAATTCCTCCCCCCTTATCCGCTGGGCGTATTACAATATTTTTTCTTTTTTCCAACTCACGTATTCCTGCCCAGATATCCTCCTTCGGTTTATACCATTTTTTCTTCATTGTTTTAACATCTTGTTCTAAAAGTGATTTAAAAGCATCTATAAAATGATTCATTGCACATTTAGGATTAAAAATTTACTTATTTCTAAGTCCACTATGAATGTATTCATTTTCCTCTTGTACATTAGGTTTCTGGGGTTTGTCTAAAAAATGTTTTTTAATATTTACCTTCCTAATAAATTTCTGGATATCCATATATATATATATCAAAAGGGTCTAACAATCTATCAGGAGCATACTTTAGGCCTAGGTCTAAAACCCTTAGTTCTGTATCTGAAAAGGTTTCACCACTTAGGTTGAATATGCCTTGTCCTAGTTGTTTCTTTTTCGCTTTGCTCCTGCCCCCTCTACATCCTCTGTATTTCTTGCCCCTTCGGATCCTTGTTGAGGTGGTGGTGGGTAGTAGGGTCGGTATTGTTGTTGGGGGGGGGGGGGGTTGTTGCCAATAACCTCCCCCTTCCGTGATATGGGCGATTCCAACCTCTGTTCCCCCTGTACGGTTTGTAATAATGGGGTTCTCTGTTTCTGTATTCCCCTGTTGGGGGTTCCCTGGGTTCCCATATGAAAAAATCCAGATTTTGGGGTCCCTCTGGTGTGTAATGATTCCTTTGCATATGTTCCAGAGGTTGAAATGAATTATAGGTAGGTACATTGTATCTGTTCTCTTTGTATGATGGATATCTATATCTGTTTGGATTTTGATGATAAGGTGTCCTAGGTTGTTGTTTTTTCTCCTCTGTTGGTCTAGGATTAGGTAAAGGGGTATTTTGTTGTTCCATTGGTGTAGTGGGTTGTATCAAATTTGTATGATATTCTCTCTCTATAGAAGAGCATACATGACCCTCAACATCTGGTAAGTGAATGAATCTTACCTCTGTCACGGTGACATTATAACTATAAGGATTATTTCTGAGTGGATTGAGCAATCATCGCGCTGAGCACTTGCACTTTTTGTTTGGAAATTGGCACCGTTTGCACAAAGGACTCACTTTTTACTGCATATTTATTGGACTTTTTAACTTTGGACTTTTCACATTTATCAATGTTATATGAAATAGGGTTTAACATTTGCACTTATTATATTTGTCACTAATATCAATTTTATGAAATTCATTATATTCACTTTTAATATATGTTGTAATTATTTTAAAGCAAGCGCTATAGGTAGTCATTTAGACCACTTACCTGCAAACATCTTTTTTATTTCTATAGCAGCTGCTACAAATACACAAATTTTAAAAATATTTTTTATTCACAAAATTATTTCTTATTCACAAAAAACAATTTTTATTTATTAAATTCATCACTATTTATTCACATATTTATAAAATAAACACATGGCGCGGGGCATATACACTAGTATATTCCTTACATATTACTCCCCACTAATCACCACCCTTTGCAACCTCCCCTGGAGCCAGTTCTCTATCCAGGTACTCACCTTATGGTCCATACCTACCTTCCTTAGTTTGAACAGTAAGCGTTTGTGGGGAACGGTGTCAAAGGCCTTTGCGAAGTCCAGGTACACCACATCCACAGGCTTACCTTTATCTAGGTGGCAGCTCACTTCATCATAGAAGGTTAATAGATTGGTTTGGCAAGAACGATTTTTCATAAATCCTTGCTTATTACTACTAATAATACAGTTTTCATTACTAAAGTCTTGTATGTGGTCCCTTAACATCCCCTCCAAAATCTTGCAGACTACTGATGTTAGGCTGACCGGCCTATAGTTACCAAGGATATATATCGGCCCCTTTTTAAATATTGGTACCACGTTGGCTTTTTTCCAATCAGCTGGCACCATACCCATCTGTAAACTATCCTTAAAGATCAAGAATAATGGTCTGGCAATCACCTGGCTGAGCTCTTTTAGAACCCAAGGGTGCAAGCCATCCGGTCCTGGGGATTTATTTATGTTAAGTTTCTCTAGTTTAGTTCTAAGTCTATCTTCTGTTAGCCATGGCGGTATTTCCTGAGGTGTGTTGTTTAGTTTGGCCTTACAAGCTGGGTTAGTGTAGCCCCTCAATTCTTTTGTGAAGACTGAAGAGAAGAAATTATTTAACACTACCGTCTTTTCCCTGTCCTCTGTGGCCAAAACTCCCTTATCGTCTTTTATGGGGCCAATGTGTTCTGGCCTCGCTTTCTTACTGTTTATATACTTAAAGAATTTCTTGGGGTTCTTTTTACTCTCTTCCGCTATATGTCTCTCGTGTTCTATTTTAGTCGCCCTGATTTTGTCTTTACATTTCTCATTACACTCTTTGTAATGCTTGAATGCTGCCAATGACCCCTCAGCCTTGTATTTTTTGAAGGCCTTTCCTTTAGCATTAATATGCATTTTTATGTTGGAGTTTAGCCACCCAGGGTTTAGTTTTGCTCTTTTAAATTTATTTCCCTTTGGAATACACTGGTCAATCCCTTTGTTAAGTATGCTTTTGAAGCACTCCCATTTTTCCTCTGTGTTCTTTGTTCCAAGGGTTCTATCCCATTTGATATTTTCTAGCAGAGAGCGCAGTTTTGGGAAATTGGCATTGATGCAGTAGTTCATGCAAAAGGAGCCCAGACCAAGTATTAAGTGCATACTACACTATACATGGATATACTTTTCACTAAGCCAACATCTCTGTATTAAAAATCCTTTTTTTTATTGGTCTTATGTAATATTCTAATTTTCTGAGATACTGAATTTTAGGTTTTCACTAGCTGTAAGCCATAATCATTGAAAATTAAAAGAAATGCTTAAAATATATCACTCTATAAAATATGAGTTTCACTTTTTGAATTGAATTACTGAAATAAATTACCTTGATGATATTCTAATTTTATGAGATGCACCTGTATAATGTTTTGGGGTTCTAAGTAGTTTTCTATCCAAAAAAACAGAGGTTTTCTACATATGAGAGAAGTGTCTAGGATGCAAAAGGACTTGGGGGTACTGGTAGACAACAGGCTTGGCAGTGGCATGCAATGCCGAGCCGCCGCAAGCAAAGCCAACAGAATACTGGGATGTATAAAAAAGGGGATTCACTCCAGAAATAAAGAGATTATTCTCCCACTCTACAAGACTCTGGTCCGGCCACATCTGGAGTATGCTGTCCAGTTCTGGCCACCGGTCCTCAGGAAGGATGTGCTGGAACTGGAGAAAGTCCAGAGAAGGGCAACAAAAATAATTAGGGGAATGGAGGACATCAGCTATGAGGATAGACTACAAGCACTGAACCTATTCTCTCTGGAGAAGAGACGATTGAGGGGGGATATGATATCAATGTACAAATACTGTACTGGTGACCCGAGCATAAGGAACAAACTATTCAGAGAAAGGTGATACAATAAGACACGTGGCCACTCACTAAAACTAGAGGAAAGGCAGTTTAACCTTAAAGTGCGTAAGGGGTTCTTCACTGTAAGAGCGGTAAGGATGTGGAATTCTCTTCCACAAGCAGTCGTATCAGCAGGGAGCATTGATAGTTTCAAAAAACTATTAGCTGGACACCTTAAAGACCACAACATACAGGGGTATACAATGTACGGTTAAAAGCAAACACACACACACATCATAGGTTGAACTGGATGGACTGATGTCTTTTTTCAACCTCACTAACTATGTAACTATGTAACTATGTGGCAGAATTGGCCCAGTAGGCAAGTGGTTAAGAAATAATACTTTTAGAACCAGTTTAATGTTTCTTAAAATTAACATAATATCTAGTGTTGTGTGAGTATACCTACTTAAAGGCATCATTATGTATATTCCATGTTCACAATTAGCCTAATTCATCTCAATGATAAACAAAGCTTACAAAATAGCAGAATATATACAGTAATACATGCAGTCCCCAGGCTACAAACAAGATAGGGTCTGTAGATTTGTTCTTAAGTTGAATTTGTATGCAAGTCGGAACAGGTACATTTTTTTTAGTGTAGGTCCAGCCAATAAAATATTTTTTGAGGTTTTTGGATAGCATGGGGAAAGTTTAAAAACCCCTGTAACATTTGTTTTGCTGTCTTTGTACTTGTTCAGAAAATTTCACCTCACTTTCTGTCCTAATGACAATTGGATTTTCCATAGTTACATAGTTAGTCAGGTTGAAAAAAGACCATCTGGCTCAACCAATAAAAAAACAAAAAAAAACGAGTAAAGAAAACCCAACCATACAATCCCATCCTATACCCGCAATTGATCCAGAGGAAGGCAAGAAAAAACCCAAACAAAGCATGATCCAATTCAATACAGCAGGGGAAAAAAAATCCTTCCTGATCCCCCAAGAGGGACACTACTGTCTGGTGGTGGATTTTTCATTCTTTACAGCAATAATACTCCCTGGAGGATCACACACTGTGGAGGTATTGTGCTGGGACTTTGCGGTTTAATAATCCACTATATATATTTTTTGATATATGAAAACATGAATTTTGACACATGAATTTATACAGTATATGCACTTACAGTATATAAAGCTTTTGCACTTTACAACTTGAGAAGTTGGCTGATTGCATTTCATCTTTTATATTATACTTTTTGCACTTTATAATTGTGCTTACTGATAATTTTTTACACAGTAATTATTTTATTATTATTATTACTATATAATTTGTAGCGCTGCTTTTTTGCTTATATATTACGGATTGGAATCACAATTTATAACAAACTGCTCAATTTTTTATAACCCAACATGGATTTTATTGTGGTCTGTGCGAGTCTGTGGAGACATCTACCCTCTCTATTTTTCCTGTTTACCATTTTCACTGAAGGTGAAAGTAAACAAAATCTCAAATTTGTGTCCCCAGAACAGTTAGTGGCAAAAAAATAAAAGCTTAACGCTTGTAAAAGCAGCTTTTTTATTAAGCTGCAGTGTGCATAAGCCCTAATAGAGTGGACATCTTCCAAAGGGGACTTTAGTTCTGGTAATCCCGATGACAACCATGGATTCCCTCACTTTGAAGGATTTCCTCTCACTTCCTCTTTTGGCTATGGGACAGAAAGTAAAGGGAAATGTCCTCCATGGGACACAGATGACAAACTTTCGTCTTTAGTTCTACATGAAAGTTTATGAATTCGCAAATCCATCTTGACATCATCTTTGATAGAGTAACAACATTCATGTGTGCGTGAGTGCAATTATATTACAATGTACATAGACCCATATGTACACTCAGCTTGTTATTTATCATTCTAGGTCTGCCAAAAAAAAAAAAAAAAAACAATTTATAACTAACCTTTTTGCTGACCATCTTCTCTCATATATTTATGATAAACAACAAAGTTTGTAAAGTTGATGAAATGCTTCCATATTACATAGTGGGTTGCATTGTCCATATCTATACTAAGAAGATTTCCAGAAGAGGTCAGGTTAGATAAAGATGACATGTTTGTTGCCTTATCATAGTCATTTAGAATGTCAGCTTGTATTGTCTGGTTTGAACTGATGTCTTGAGTTATGTTGAGACAATCATTGGGCAGTTTTTGGGAAGCATCCAAATTAAAGCAGCAAGGTTGTTGGGTACTGTTCTGCTGAATAGATGACTGTAAAGTAGAGTTTTTATCGGCTTTTAGATTTGGATTGCAGATTTGAGGTAATACAGGAGGGGAATTAAATCCATTAGGCTTGCTGATGCTGTTTTCATCAGTGTACTTTGACAGTTTTAAAAGCTGCAGAAAGTCAAATGCATTGGTCTTCTCTGCGAAGCAGGACAGTACGACAATAAATATCACACAAGGTGACAGATCAGATCGCATTTCGTATAGCTGTTTCATTTTCTATAATAAAGTAAAATGGAAGACAAAAAAATAATTATATACTTATACATTGCATTTATCTATGTAACACTAAGGTAATCCACAACACTGCAGAGTGAACAAGAGCCATTTACATCATCATTCATCATCACAATCATTACAACTATTCAATTAAATCTATAGTGTGACTATAAGGAGATCTGACAAATTCCAAACTGAGGAGAATGGGTAAGTCGTGCTGAACACACTGCTACCGTAATTTCTCTAAAATCCACACTTCCGCAATTAAAATGGTTAGATTTAGATCTTATGTGAGTGATAGAGAAGGGGCAACATTAAAAACTCACTTGAAAACAAAACAAACATCAGCTCTGGTCACAAAGTGAGACATTTCAAATCCCAATAAACTCTATTAGCAGAATGTCATAAAACCCTGTTAGCAGAAGGTCATAAAACTTCTAAAGAGTACTTTGCAGAATTTGGAAAAACCTCCTAAAAGAGCAGCTTAAAATAATATATATTGTGAGTCTTTTTTTTTTACCTGAGGTATACATCATGTATGATGCCTAAAAAACCATGATTTCATTTTATTGAATAAAATGTTGGTAGTCATCAAATTGGTCCTAAGTGAGTATCCATTAAAGTAAAATAAAGCATCTCAGACATCTTACATCACCCCCTTCAGCTTTTTTGAATAGGTGGGGGTTGGCCCAGGGACACCCCCTAAAGAGCTTACAAAATCTGCTGTTATTGACCTCTGGAGCTGTTGATTACCATTACAATTATGCATAAATGCTATTCGTTTATGAGACTGTATTCGATTGGACAACTCTGTAAACTCAGAACCAAAGACTAGGTGAACTTTTCACTTTTAATCTCATTTGTTTTACTGTTTCTTTTTTTGTAATCTCTTTTCTGTAAATCTTTTCTTGTGCTGTTTTTCTTTTAATTTAAGCAATATTTTGAAATTGTTAAGCTGAATTTCTGGTCCAATGTTTTTTATTTTTTTAATTCCCTTTAACAAAAGATTCATCAAAGGTTTTTTTCAGTTTTGAACGAAAACACAGTACAACTGAAAATGAAAAGCAGTAACCTTTGAATTGATACAAGTAAGAGCACAGTGGAGCTCACATAAAGCGGGTACATTGCGCAATAAGGGCCCCAGCAGATACCAACTATAAATGGACAACAGAGTGAACAGAGTGGCAAATGTAGAGGTTACAAAGATCCAAAGAAGCACCCCATTCATGAGGAATTTTTCTCTTCACTGAAAACACATTAAGCATCTCTAAAAGCGGCTGCAAAAGGGAAAATAAAATAAAAAATTTGAGAGGGGGGGGGCAGAATCAAAAAGAGAGAAAGGGATGGGACCTGAGAAGACCCACTATTAGGCTTTAGCAGCCTCCACTGAGGCAAGTTACATGGAAAGCAAAGCAAGGTCGATGTTCGCCTAAGAGTTATAATCTATCCAAAGGCCCCAAACCTTGAAGTAAGTCAAAACCAGCTCAACTCACCAACCACTCTGCTTACCAATCAAATTACCTGTCTAACAGTATGCATTAAAAACAGGAGTTTAGTTAGCACACATTTGCAAATGCATGTGTAAGCTGCAAGGCCACTTCACGGCACCCTGTATTACCTGCAGTCCTAATTACTATAAATTTATGAGAGTTTCCACAGTGGAAGCACATGCATTCTAATGGATAGATAGAGAGCAGGTGGGCCTGGAGGTAGCCAAATCCTCCTTAAAGGTACAGGGGCAAACTGGACACCCAGCACATAGCACAATGGAAGCAAAGGTGTCCGGTGTGTCCCCTTACCAATATTACATTAGTAATAAACTCACCAACCAGTCTGCTTACCAACCAAATGAATACAGGGTGCTGTGAAGTGGCCTTGCAGCTTACGCATGCGTTTGCAAACGTGTGCTAGCTAAACCCTTGTTTTTAATGCATACTGTTAGACAGAGCAATTTGGTTTCTAACCAGACTGGTTGGTGATTTGAGCTGGGAATACCTTAAGGGAATTGGGCTTACGCATCTTCCAAAATTGAAAAGAGCTTCTAATGCACCATAGTGCCCATGAGCCTCTGTTTACCTTCACCAATGTTTGGAAAAGGTTGCCACCACACCTAGGCAGGAGTTTGACATGTGGCCAGGAACACAAACCCAACCAATTTCCTCTGAGCCTTAGATAAAGATGGAAAAGTTTTTTGTAGTAGGGCTTCCCAGGGGTTCTGGTTAAGGTGACATAGCATAGACCACTCATAACATAAACACCTGTCCAAAACTGGATTGCTTTAGGGTAGGTCCACCACATGTAGAAGAGGGTTCCATGTTCTCTACAACCTCAGAAGCACATTGGGACACTGAGGTAGGATAAACAAAGCAATACTGTCAGGGGCCATATATCATCGAGATAGCATCACATAAGCATTTTCCTAGCGCTTTCCTAACAAAGATGTTCCGGGAGCACTTGGAGGAGGCAAAACAAATTTTAGCCATGTTGCAGTGGGTGGCGTTTAGGGATGATCAAACGGTTTGGGTCGACCATCGGTTCGACGTGAACATTGACTGTTCGAAATTCGGCCGAATTCCGAACTTTTTGCCGAAAAAGTTCTGAATTCGGCAACCAGAACCGACCTAAATGCAATGGGACAGGAACTGGGCTTTAAAAGCTCGTGATTGGACCAGAACCATCAGTAAAAGCCAATTGAGGGGGCAGGAGGATGCTAGGAATGTGATTGGAGTGACTAGGGGGTCCAGAGGCCAATCAGTAGTGAATACACCCCCCAGTATATAAGATAGCCCCGCCAAATCTCTAGCATTGTAATACAGGGATGTGGAAGAGAGTGGAAGCAGTTCTGTTACTCCTGCTTCAAAAGTGTCATTTAGCAATTATTAGTGTGAGGAAAGGGATATCTAGTGTAGTTAGGGTACTATTTTCCACTATAGTTAGATTCAATAATCTAGTTTCTGTAGGGAAAGTGTTAAGTGTCAGGGGGACCGAAGTGTAGTGTAGGGTGAACTGACTCTGACTGCTATGGCAGGGTGACCAAACCCTTCCATGTCAGGGTGACCACCATAGAAAAAATATTGTTTGTATTAGAATTTCAGTAGAGCAGGATAGTGGCTCCGCTACTTTTACACCTGGCTGTTTTTGTTGCATTGGGATTTTTTGTGGACGTCTTTGGAGGCAGGCATAACATCTGAACTTCTGTGTAGGGGTGTATATACACACACACATGTATGTATATATACACACACATACACATATATAGGTGTTAAAGTAGCAGAACCCTATGCCTGCGCTAATGAAATTATTTGCAGGCATAGGGCTCTGCTCCTATGACACCTACATCTGTGTATGTTTATAAATACATATAAGTGTGTGTGTATATATACCCCTATACAGAAGTTCAGATGTTATGCCTGCCTCCAAAGACGCCCAAAAAATGCCTAAAAAAACGCCTGCAACAACACACCTGGGCGTTTTTGTTGCAGGCGTTTTTTTGGGGCATTTTTTGGGCGTCTTTGGAGGCAGGCATAACATCTGAACTTCTGTGTAGGGGTATATATATACACACACACATATATGTATTTATACACATACACACATATAGGTGTGAAAGTAGCAGAACCCTATGCCTGCGCTAATGAAATTATTTGCAGGCATAGGGCTCCGCTCCTATCACACCTATATGTGTGTATGTGTATAAATACATATAAGTGTGTGTGTATATATACCCCTAAACAGAAGTACAGATGTAAAGACGTCCACAAAAAAGCCCAATAAACGCCTGCAACAAAAACGGCCGGGTGTGAAAATAGCGGAGCCCTATGCCTGCTCTACTGCAATTCTAATACAAACAATCTTTTTTTTTCTGGTTCTGGACATTCTACAGAGCTGAAACTTCACATGTACACTTTTTAGACCCCCCCCCTCCCCCAGACAGTAAATCCAAAGAAATCTCTTTTTTTTTCTCAATATTTTTTTCAATACTTGGCTCTCTATCAAAAACGACAATTTTTAAGAACTTTTTTCTGTGTGATTAATAGTCCCTGGGGCATGACCCAGAACCCTAGGCACTTTTTAGGGGCATTTATTGGGTTTTAGGGCTTCAAAATTGTGTTTTTTGATTACCGAAGTTTGGGTCCCATTGATTTCAATGGGGTTCTGCAATCCGGGCCGAACTTTCGGGAAGTTCGGGTGTTCTGGTCGAACCGAACTTTTCAAAAGTTCGATCATCCCTAGTGGCGTTCTCAAAAGGTCCGCAGCCCACTTGGATGTATAGGAACGTGAACATAAATATATTGCATTAGTCAGGGAAGCAACTAAACCTTTCAAGTGCAGGTCTTTTTAGCATCGATTTTAAAAGGGTGTTTCGATGGGCTCTCTTGATGCCTAAGCAGGCTGCGAATGTGATGGTGAATTTGAACATACAGTAACGGAAATGTTCAACTGCAGGCAGTTGCAAATGTTGTTGAAAGATTTAATGCCATCCAACATAAGAAGTTCATAGACAAATTTAACACCTTGTCTCTACCATCGCTGAGGGGTTGTCATGAGTGGGAATTAATTGGGGGGGGGTGTTCAAGAGGCCATAAAGAGGAAGATTGGAAGAAAGCAGTCAACTCGAGTATTTCACCTTCACAGAGAATGCAGCTCAAAAATAGTGGGAAGGCGGACTCCAAAGAAGATTAAACACTGGAAATGGGGAGCATTCGGTTAGAGCACTTTGCGCATCTAACCACTAAGATGAGTGGTTTCATGCAAACAGCAGTGGGTCTGGCCATTGATTTGTACAGAGTGCAAATACGACTACAAGCAGATGTAGTTAATACTCCATACAGTAGGTGGCATCTGGCTGCTGTGTATATGGAATAGAGACTTGGGGGAATGATCTTCCTCTGCAGGCTCCATAGGCATCACAGGGGGAGCAGCTGTCCAATTGGATGCTGCATTCCCCAGTAACCTTCTGCAGCTGTCTTGGATGAGGCAGCCCTTAAAAATAAGGGAAAAAGCTCTGTATAAATAATAGTGATACTCTTCAGCAAGTATACAAATGTGCATAAACAAAACTGAGTTTTAAATTCAATAAAATAGATCACAATAATGTGAATAAAAGTCCATAAGTGTAAATAAAATAGTTCCAGTGTTATTAGTCCACAATCTCAGTGAATCCAGTTGCCAGAACCAGTTTCTGCTTGACTTATATGCCAGAGGTCCTGTCGCCATTCTAAGCTCAGGTTTATGCAATTTATATGGACTGCTTGCACTGTTAGTTGTAGAGTCTAAACACCATTCCCTGTTGCTTGTGGTTTGGTGGTGTTTTTAATTATTTTTTTTACATATTTTAATAAATACTACACTAGGAGCAATTTTTTTCTGGTTACATAGTTACATAGTAGGTGAGGTTGAATAAAGACAACAGTCCATCCAGTTCAACCTGTGTAGGTGTGTGTGGCTGCAATCATCTCACATACCCCTGTATGTTCTGATCCTTGAGATGTACGTCTAATAGTCTTTTGAAAGCCACCATACTACCCGCAGAAACCACCTCTTGTGGTAGAGAATTCCAGAATCTTGTAGCCCTAACCGTAAAGAACCCCCCATGTTGCCTGAGGTTAAAACGCTTCTCCTCTAATCGCATTGTATGCCCCCGAGTCCTCATGCAATCCCTTCGACTGAACAGCTTTTTTTATAAGCTGAGATCCCCATTGAGATATTTAAAAATTGCTATCATGTCCCCCCTCAGGCGTCTCTTCCCCAGGGAGAATAAATCAAGCGATTGCAGACGTTCTTCATAATTAAGGTCCTCCAATCCCCCAATTAGTTTAGTTGGCCTTTTCTGGACTCTCTCCAGCTCCAACACATCCCTCCTGAGGACTGGCGACCAGGACTGGACAGAATACTCAATATGCGGTCGGACCAGAGTTTTATAAAGTGGAAGGATTATAGACTTATCTCTGGAATACACCCCTTTCTTTATGCATGCTAATATTCTGCTGGCCTTGGCAGCTGCCGCTTGACATTGCATGCTGTTGCCTAGTCTATCATCAACCAAGACTCCCAGATCTTTCTCCATTTTTGATTCCCCCAAGGGTTCCCCTCCTAATGTGTATTGTGCTTTTATGTTTCTAGTCCCCAAGTGCAAAACCTTACACTTCTCCACGTTAAACCTCATTTGCCAAGTCGTTGCCCACTCCGTTATTTTGTCCAGGTCATCCTGTAGGATATCTGCTTCATGCTGTGCAGTTATTGCCCTGCCCAATTTTGTGTCGTCTGCAAAAACTGATATCGAACTACTGATCCCGTCCTCAATGCTGTTTATGAATAAATTGAACAAGGTTGGTCCCAGGACTGAGCCTTGGTGGACCCCGCTTACTACCTCAGACCAGTCTGAGTATGCGCTGTTTATTATCACCCTTTGGACATGCCCTTTTAGCCAGTTCCGTATCCAAGAGCAAACCCTGCTGTCGATACCTGCAGATCTTATTTTATAAATTAAGCGCTTATGGGGAACTGTATCAAAGGCCTTAGTGAAATCTAAGTACACCACATCCACTGGTCTGCCCCTATCTAGCTCACAGCTCACCTCCTCGTAGAATGTTAAGAGATTGGTTTGACAAGAACGCCCATTTGTAAACCCGTGCTGGTTACTGCTGATGATGCTGTTGTCTTTAGCAAACTCTACGATATAGTCCCTTATCCCCTCCAGAAGTTTACATACTACTGATGTCAGACTGACAGGCCTATAATTTCCCGGTATATGCCTCTGACCCTTTTTGAATATCGGAATCACATTTGCTTTCCTCCACTCCCCTGGTACATCTCCTGTCCTAATACTGTCAGCAAAGATCAGGAACAGTGGTCTAGATATAACCTTACTGAGTTCCTTGAGTACTCTCGGATGTACGCCATCCGGGCCTGGTGATTTGTTTGTGTTAAGTTTATCCAGCCTTTCCCTGATTTCACCCTCTGTTAGCCATAGTGGCAAGTCCTGTGTATTAGTACTAACCATACAGTCATGGTCAGTGTACCCCTCTGTTTCCTGTGTAAAGACTGACGAGAAAAAAGCATTCAGCACGGTTGCTTTTTCAGTGTCCTCTGTAACCATCCTCCGATCATTGTTAATTATGTGTGCAATATGCTCTGCCCTAGTTTTTTTGCTGTTGATATATTTAAAGAATTTCTTTGGGTTTTTTTTACTATCCTCCGCTATTTGTCTCTCAAAGTTTATTTTAGCCATCTTGATTTCGTGTTTACTCTTCTTTTTTGCCTCCTTGTATTGGTCGAAAGCCAATACTGTGCCCTCTGATTTATATTTCCTGAAGGCCAATTTTTTACCCCTAATAAGTTTTTTAACGCTACGGTTTAGCCAGCCAGGTTTGGCTTTGTCTCTTCTAAATTTATTTCCCATAGGAATGCACTGCAAGATGCATTTGCTTAATATGTTCCTAAAGCATTCCCATTTTTCCTCTGTGGTCAGTGATCCCAAGGTTTGGTCCCAGTTAACCCTTTCCATCAATGAGTACAATTTTGGAAAGTTTGCCCTTCTGAAGTAAAGGGTTCTTATGTTCCCCACTTGCCTTGCTATATTGTTATTTACGCTAAATGTGATCATCCTGTGATCGCTAGAGCCCAGGTAGTCCTGGACTCCTATCTCCGAGATTAGGTCTGGGTCATTAGTGATCAATAGATCCAGGATTGCGTTTTCTCTAGTAGGAGAATCCACCAACTGTGACATGTAATTATGCTGTAAGGTTTCCGTGAATAGACGGGCCTTATGTGAGTGTGTAGTCCCCTCTCCCCAGTCAATGTCGGGATAATAGAAGTCCCCCAATATGATGACTGATCCTAGCTTTGCCACTTTACCCAATAGTGCTAAAAATTCCAGCTCTACCTCCTCCCCTTGTTTAGGTGGCCTATAGCTAACCCCCACAATTACTTTTCCCTTTTCTCCTTCCCTATGGAGTTCTACCCATACGGATTCTAACTCCATACTCATCCCTTCCGTAATGTCACTCCTCTCAATCACCCTTACATTGTTCTTGACGTAGAGACATACCCCTCTCCCTCTTTTTCCTACCCTGTCCTTCCGGTACACCGAATACCCTTGGATATTTGCCAGCCAGTCATGTGAGGGGTCGAACCAAGTCTCCGCTATTCCCACAAGGTCTATGTCCTCCTCATGTACTAATATTTCCAACTCATCCATTTTATTAGCTAGGCTCCTGGCATTAGCATATACCCCTCTTAGTTTTACGGAAGTTAAACGTGATTGGTGGTTATGTTTATTCCTGTTTGGTCTGAGGTTCTCCCGCACAGACCTACCAATTGACGTTGTGGACCTACTGTCGCTGCTGACCCTACAACTGCCTTCAGTCCTTTGCTCCCTCCTAACTGACTCTACTTCTGAGCCCTCCCCTGTCTCCTAGTTTAAAAGCCCCTCCAACTTGGTGGCCATCTTTGAGAAGTCAGCCCAGTTCTCCAGGAACCCAAACCCCTGCTTCCTACACCAATTCCTCAGCCACTTGTTAAGTTCCCTAATCTACCTTCTGCCTCTCTTGTGTGGCTCGAGGTACAGGCAGTATTTCAGAGAAAACCACCTTGGAGGTCCTTTTCCTCAATCTATTACCTAAGTCCCTGAAATCATTCTTTAGGATCCTCCACCTACCTTTTACTTTGTCATTAGTGCCCACATGCACCATGACCGCTGGGTCATCCCCAGCCCTCACAATAATCTGTCTGCCAGATCTGCGATGTGCCGAACGTGGGCACCCGGTAAACAACATACTGTTTGGTTACCGAGATCTTTTTTACAGATTGCCCTCTCTGTCCTCTTGATAATTGAGTCCCCAACTACCACAACCTGTCTAACCTTTCCTAAATCAACGCCCCCCTTCTTCCTGGAGCCGCCCCTCCCCTGGCAGCTGGGGGAGGGTGCATGCTCCAGCTCTGCCACCCCTGAGCTGATATCCCCCTCAACCTGCAACTCTGCAAATATGTTAGGGTGTACCAACTCAGGACTGGCCTCCCTGACACTCATCCCACTAACCTTCCTAACAGTCACCCAGCTGCGTACCTCTGCTGCTTGCGTCTCCTCTATTCCTCCCTCCTCTATGCTGGCCCCTGCCAGCGCCTGATGGGTAATGTCCAAGCTCCTTTCCAGGTTGTTGATGCGACGCAGTCTTGCCACTGTGTTCTCTAGATCCAGGATCTGGTCTTCCAGAGCAACAAGTCGCTCACATCTTGCACAGCAGTATTCGCCCTCGATTGGTTCATCAAGGAACTCATACATGGCGCAAGAAGTGCACTGAGTGGCATCACCAATCCTGTCGGACATTATTACCCACTACTCTATGGGAATAATGTTAACGACCTGCTCTTCCTTACCTACACTACCTCAAATTCCCCTGGTACTAAACCTGGGGTACTCACCAGTCGCTAATATACTAACCAGTCACTAAGATACTCACCAGTTGCAAGGATCCTCACCAGTTGCAAGGATCCTCACCAGTCACAAGGATACTCACCAGTCGCAAGGATACTCCCCAGTCGCAAAGATACTCACCAGTCGCAAAGATACCCAGCAGTCGCAAGGATACTCACCAGTCGCAAGGATACTCACCAGTCACAAAGATACTCACCAGTCGCAAAGATACCTGTCGCAGATACTCACCAGTTGCAAAGATACTCACCAGTCGCAGGATACTCACCAGTCGCAGGATACTCACCAGTCGCAAAGATACTCACCAATCGCAAGATACTCACCAGTCGCAAAGATACTCTCCAGTTGCAGAGATACTCACTAGTCGCAAAGATACTTACCAGTCTTCCCAGGTACTCAGTCGCAGAGACAGTCACACAGCAATCCGATGCAGCACAGTCACACAGCTATTGATTCACAGAGCAGTCACACAGCTATTGATTCACAGAGCAGTCACACAGCTATTGATTCACAGAGCAGTCACACAGCTTTCTCCCTCTACTTGTTTGCAGCTGCTGCCTTACTCACAGCTGCTGCCACACACACACACAGAACGGATGGTCTCCTCCTCCTCACTGAGACGGACGGTCTCCACCTCCTCTGTTTCTTGGACACTCTCCACCTCTTGGCACCCTCACTCTCCTCCCATCCTCAGTACGGTGCGGTACGGTGAGGCGGTTTCCGACCTCCACCGCTGCTCTCTGCCTCGGCCAGTCCCTGTTGCTTCTCTCTCTGTTCTCCTTTCTGTCCTCCGCCGCCGCTGCCGCCGCTACTGCCACTCTCGCCGCTCTGTCCTCGCTCTGTCCTTGCAACCCGGGACCTGGCTTCCTTGTGCGGCTTCCCCCCGCACGTGTCACCTGCAGCTCCTCCTCCCACCTGGTGTCGGTGATCCTTCTGTCTGGCTTGATGAGATTGAGCAATTTCTCTGATTACTTCACTTGAGAGGTTGGAAGATCTACCACATCCACAGAGTAGATGTATCTTCATAAGAAAGACCATTGAATACTGAATGTGCTTTTGCTGTCCTATAACTTAGATAGCAACTGGTTCTGGTGAGTGTGCACTTCTTATATTTAGTGGAAACAGCACACAGATGATGATTAACGGAGATTGCGAACTAATAACACCGGAACTATTTTATTTATAATTATGGACTTTTATTCACATTATTGTGATCTATTTTATCTGATTTAAAACTAAGTTTTATTTATACACATTTGTATACTTGAAGAGTATCACTATTATTCATACAGAGCTGCTTTTTTCCTTTTTATGTACTTTTTGTGTTTGTATATTCACACACACATTGCATGCTGCTTTTTCCAAACTATTTAAGCGCTGACAGATTACTTTTTAGATTACTTAAAAATAAGAGACCCTGCCATAATTTGTTGCAGATTTGTGAGAGGATAGAGTAGGGACAGGAAAATGCTTGTTAGGAACAGTGATTTAGGATCAGGAAAAGGTGCCAGTACAAAGAGGGCAAAAGCTTAGGGGATACCACTAGACACTCCACAAGCACTAGTAGCTAGAGCTGTAGCTGGCATCTTCTCTGTCATCTCCGTGGAACTCCAGCTGAGTTTGCCATCCTGACAACCAGCCACCCCTCCTGCAGATGCTGCCTGAGTCAAGTAGTCTTACTTATCATGTGCCTTACAGTGTCTGAGTATATATGTATTGATGCTGTGTGACCTGCTTGGATTACCGGTAGGACCACTACTGTCCAGGCTGCCTCAATACTATTAGTGCCTGCGCTAGCACATGCTTCTTGGGAACTGTCCTGTGTCAGAATGAAGCATTACTCCTACCTGTTACTGTCTATTATTGCAAGTGTTACTGTGATCTTTATTCTTTATTGCAACTGTTAGAGTTGCTGCAACTGTTACTGTTAGTATTACTAGCACCTGTTATTGCCAGTGATAATACTAACTGTGTTACCACAAGTACTTTTGTAACTCTTCTGCTATACGACTTTCTCAAATACAAGAACTAAGAACACACTTTGGTCTCTGTGTGCTGTTCCCTATACAATTAGTTCCTTAGCTCCTGGCCCTGCCCACATGACTGCTGCTGGATGCACACAGCTCTTTTATAGGGATCTGATGTCACAAGCAGCCCCACAATGCACTGCTCAGGTGCAATGAATAAATTACTGATGTCAGTAATTTATTCACTGTACCTGAACAGTGCATTGTGGGGGGGCTTGTGACCTCAGATCCCTATAAAAGAGCTGTCACAATCAAAGCAGCTCAGAATGCGGGAAGCGTCTGGAGAAGCAGGAGCTTCTTTTTTATTTTCTATTTTTCAGGTGGACGGGCGACTGATCATTGGGGGGGGACACTATTTTTCCAAAACTGTATTTGGTCTTTATTTTTTTACACTCTTTTGGTGAATAGGGGGGACGGGATCTGGGGGCCCCCTTGTTAAAGGGGCCTTCCAGATTCTGATAAGTCTCCCCCCGCAGACCCCCACAACTACAGCCCATGGTTGTCGTGAAGAGACCCCTGTCCCCATCAACATGGGGGCAAGGTGCTTTGGGGTGGGGGGGCAGAGCCCTCTCTGCCCCAAAGCACCCCCCATGTTGAGGGCATGTGGCCTGGTATGGTTCAGGGGGGGCCATCGCTCACCCGAGGGG
The DNA here is from genome assembly GCF_965119305.1 of Pelophylax lessonae. NCBI lineage: Eukaryota > Metazoa > Chordata > Amphibia > Anura > Ranidae > Pelophylax > Pelophylax lessonae. Next base: position 154,096,518 of record NC_138779.1, on the reverse strand, counting down.
CCTGGTATGGACTGGGGGGGGAGACGCCACGCTGTTTTTTTCAGCAATACTGACATAAACTGATATAAACTGCAGTGCCTATATATATATATATATATATATATATATATATATATATATATATATAACTTTGTGGTATACATCTGATCGCAACAAACTGTAAGAAGCAAAAATCTCTCTCCCTGCCAGCAATGTATTAATTAACTATAGAATTCCACTTAAAAATCACCTGCTGGCCAAGGGAATCAAACCCACAACCCCACAATTAGCAAGGCTGGTGTTATACCAGCTACGCCACCATCAAGCACACTTAGGTTGACCACACTTTCCCTGCCTAACTAACTTCTATCTCACCCTACACACAGTGGATGAGATAAAAGTTAGGGAGAGTGTGTTCAGCTTAAGCAGGCTTAACGGTGGTGTAGATGGTAGAATACCAGGCTTGCAATGACATGGCTGTTGGGTTTGAATCCTCCGGCCAGCAGGTTATTTATTGAGGTCAGAGTCCATGATAATGCAGGAACTCGAAGTTCCCATGAAGAAGCCCATTTATTCATCATTCGACGAATGAGCGAACAGCCAATGTTCGAGTCGAAGTTGCGTTTGACTCGAACTCGAAGCTCATCCCTAGTATTGACCAAGACAAACAGTGGTTGCAAAAAGGTATTAGTCAGCCAAACCCTGGGACAGCACTCAAGACTGATGGAGTTGAACACACAGCACTTAGGAATGTACAGAATAACAAACAGACAGTAATTATTAATAACACTTGAATGTACAAAAATAGTAGATACTAAATAATTGAATGAGCCCAGACAGCTCAAAAGTGAAAGTGGGGTGTGACTAGAGAAAGGCTGGCCTACAGGGAGCTCTACTCCTATGGAGGGGAAAAGGGTTAAACGGTAATTGGGCCAGCTTACACCCTGTGGATGATGGGATAAGAGTAGTCTAAGTGTCAGACCTGAACACAATGTTCCCTGGGACATTGGAGCTCAAAGATATTGAAGGGAAAATCCTCAGGGAGAGGAGAGTGGAGAAGATTCAAGCAGTCAGCAAGCACAAAATGGGTATAGTAGAAGTGACAAGTTCCTTTTTAATCCAGGTTATAATGTCTGCATGCAGAGTCCACGTGCTGGGTGTTACTAAAAGAAGGAAAATTTAGGCATAAGCCCACTCATCAGATGCTGAAGGTAGTTGATTTACACAGGAGGTGATTCAAGCTCTATACTCCAGCCAGTGCAAGAATGGATGTGGCATGGATGTGTACTCAGCGGTCCACCGATTGCCAGCAGGAAGGACAGAGGATCCTCTGATGTTGTACAGTGATGCCGGCCCACTCAGGCAGGGGCAGCAATGAGCCATCGGGCCTTGGAAGGCCGCAGTCCTAGCAGCTGGACAGCAGATCTGATGCTAACTGATGGATCCCGGGGAAAAGTAACTGGGTCCTCTGGAAATACTTCTTTAAATAGCCTCTCTCATAACCCTTCCTAATTAGTAACTTGCTGGGAGATTTAGTCTGAGAGAGACTCAGGAGTCCAGTAATGGCTGAACACATGACTACAAGTCCCACTGTACTTTGCTTCTTGGCTCTGAAATGTGATGCAAACAGTCTTGAGTGCAGCACTAGATGGAGACAGGAGCAGATTAAAGGTAATGTCCACTGTATTTATACTATGGTAGCCTACACCTGGCTACATCTATTCATAAGGACTATTGTATTTCCTAATTAAGAATGCACTTTAGCCCCAATCGGACCCCCTTCTTTTTCTCCTATTGTGCTTTCTGTATAATATTGGATGGCCTTTTTAGTCAACTTCGTGGCCTGTCTGTGTTTGTTCGTTGACAGTTTGGAACTCTGCAGTACAACATCAAGAAATAAAATATGGTATATATTGTCCACCTGGTTACACATTTATTTATATCTAGCCATGAAAGAAATAGGCCTAAACAAACAGGTTTTCAATTATTATATTTAACTTCCCTTCCCTGTTCAAAGGATTAACAAAATGGGTACAATGGAGCAGGAGTTAAATCAGCAGCTGTGCCATTTCCCTTGACAATTTCCTTGTTGTTCTTGTCTGTTTTCTCTCAGGCATTTATTTTAACCATTAATAAAACCTCTGCTTTTGTTATGTATCCACGTGTATATCAACAAGGAAGTTATATAATGGCAGAATTAAAGTGTTTGTAGACATTGCCTGAGGCAGGTACAGTACCTTGATTTAGGAGTAATCACTCACACTCTGTGTAATGTCCTTGCAATTGTGCAGCAGAGGACAGCTTCGGCAAGAAGGGGTAGCTTTCCTTCCGGAGATATATATAAGAAAAATCAGCACTGCACACCAGCTATACATCTCTGATACAAGCACCGGAATGTCAGCAATTACCAAGGAGCCTGTCCTGTGCTGTCCCTTCACCACAGGAACATTTCAATACACCTTGTACTATCCCCTCTCAAGCGCGTTCCTGCCCCTTACCATACACTTGCCAGAAGCATTCCGAAATGGCAAGGGTTCCCTTATTTACTGTAAAAGGTTCCTCCCCCAAGATGGCTTTCAAAGTCTCTTGAGAGTTCAGTGTCCGATCAGATCACTTCCTCTCTTCAGACATTGTAGGGAATCCCTAAGGGTTTCATTCCCTTATGAGACCCCCCTTCCTATGCAATAATGGCACAGTGCTACCAGGCAGGAAGACTAACTGCACTTGTAATACATGTCTGCAATACATGCACATTTCACTAAGTTTTAGGCCTGATTCACACTATTGCAGGTAGTTGTGGGTGCTGGAATCACAGCGATTTCACTGCCATGCGATTTCCCGGCTGTTTATTTCACCCTCAGTTGACCTCTTTCTGACTGCATTTGACCTCTTAAGCTGCATCAACCTGCCTCTTGCTGCTTTGCGTTCCTGTTGACTTTCAAGGGGATAGTGATAGGTCTGATGCAAACAAAAGCCTGCATATACATGGCCTATAAATCTATCCATATCTTGAAGAATATATAAAAAAAAAAGAATAAATCATAGCTTAATAATCCTTAGATGTTATAGCTGCATTCATTTTTTTTTCACCTGGTTGTCTGGCGGGCAACACTTCCTGTTCTATATGCATGGAGGAACAATAGATACACACTTGGACAGCAGCATTGTCTCAAAATGGCAATCTTGAATGTCTTACTTACTGGCAGTAATGCCGTCAAGAACTGACTTTACTTTGACTTCACTGATCTTACTTTACTTTTTCCAGTTCAGTGACTCAAGTTACACTGAAACCAGAGGTTCAGTATAACAGCCAGGAAACATGCATTTGGAAAACGAGAATCCCAGAATGGCAGCCTTCATTTAGTTTGAACCTGTTGTAATGGCTTAAAAATGTTAGCGTGGAGTTAGGCTTTTTTTACTTAAAGCGGAGTTCCACCCTAAAATTAAACTTACCTCCATCTTCTCGCTCCGGGTCACCTGAAAAACAAATGGATAATCGCAATTTTTTTTTTTTTTTACTTACCTCGTTTAGAAGAAAATATACTTACCTTACTTCCTCTTCCTCCCCTCGGCGGCCACGGCGATTTTCACTTCCTGGCTTTGCAATGATTCCTGGGAGCTGAACGTCATTGCCCCCAGGAATCAATGCCCCGACGTCAGTTCCGGTGCAGACGCCGTCATACCTTGCTAAACAGCTTCTGGGCATGCCCAGAAGCTGTGCAGGGATGACGCTGCCAACCCGGAAGTGACGGCGGGGCCGGCGCAGTGCATCGTGGGACCGAAGAAGACAGAAGAGGATGCAGAAGAAGATCGCGCTGGCTTCAAGCTGCCCACACCTGAGATGGCAGCGCTGGACAATACATTTTCAAGGTAAGTATTTCTTCTTGCAGGTAGGTGCAATCCGGGACAGATCAGAGGCTAGCCATTGTGGAATGCACTAGCCCTGACTGTCCCGGGGGTATTTTTATTAAAAAAAAAATGTCCCAGGGTGGAACTCCGCTTTAATTAGTTGGTCAGCTATGTAAAACCCATTCAAGCTTGACAGATAAGTATTTTTTTTTATAATTCTTTATTTAAATTATCATAGATCAGACAATGGACATCCTTATTATCATAGCATAATACAAAAATATACATTTCACTTTAATAATATACTGTATAGTGATCGGGTACAGAGTGAAAAATCAGTAGTTATCCATTACAATAATGCAAAAATTGTAGATAACGTTCAATAAGAAAAGTTGTTACAAAAGAAAAAATCATCAATTTTCTTCCTAATACCCTAAAAAAGAATAGGCTAATTGGTGTGCTAATTATTTCTCATGGGTTATAGGGAAAGCAGTTTAGTATGCATAATAGGACTATTATAGGACCAATGATACCACAGTGCTATGGACAGTAGTTTGAGGAGGCCTGTAATTTACAGTGCTCTGGGACGGCGGTCTGAGAGGCCTGTAATGCACAGTGCTCTGGGACGGTGGTGTGAGAGACCTGTAATGCTGCACAGTGCTCTGGACAGTGGTCTGAGGAGGCCTGTAATGCACAGTGCTCTGGGACGGTGATCTGAGAGGCCTGTAATGCTGCACAGTGCTGGATGGTGGTCTCAGGTCTGAGGGGAGGCCTGTATTGTAGAGTGCTCTGGATGCCAGTAGGCAGAGGAGGCCTGTAATGCACACAGTGCTCTGGACAGTGGTCTCAGGGGAGACCTCTAATGTACACACTCACAGTGCTCTGCTCTGGACTGTTGTGAGTCGAGAGTAGGACTCTTGTCGGGAGGCCTGTATTGCACAGTGCTACTCTAAACAGTCGTCTGAGGAGGCCTGTAATGAAGCAGAGTGCTAACTGCTAAGTAGTAAGCATGCTACGGACTAGCTTGCTTGCTGGGAATGGAAGCACTCATAGCCTCTACACAGGCAGAGCTCCGTAGAAACTGGAAGTTCCCAAAAGTAAACATCCCTCCCTCACATTTACGGGGTTTTTTTTGTTCATTACAGAAAATGGAATAAATTTTCATCATAGTTTTTGTCAGTGGACAAAAATGTGGTGTACTTTTTCCTTCTTTTTCGTCACTGTAAAAAGGTCACTAATAAAAATTTTCACAAAAATGTTTTCGTCAACTAAATTAACACTGCCAAGGAGACTGTGGAGACCATCTGGGGTGTAGAAGCCTCCTATCCATAAATCTGATAATTTACACCAACAGTAATACCTTTAGATGACAATACAAGTAGAATAGGCCTACGAATCCAGAGCTTTCTTTCCATTTTCCTCAACATAATCATGGTTAACACACTTCCTAAAATATAAACTTACTAAAATATATAATATCAACAACCAATGATAAAATGTGTCCTCCAAGTCTTAGTCTATTAATATCTAATTAATATTTGTACAAAGATAACAAAATCAGAAAAAAGAAAACCTGCCAGAGGGAGCCGTCATAACATCAATATGAAAAATTTAAAAAATAAACCAAACTAGGGCTCAACCACCTTTTTAAAATGATAATTAACTCAAGATCCATAAGTGGAGTGACTTGAAGGACAACTGTGCATAATCTCCATACATATGTAATGTTATTGTTTCAAAAATCAACAAACAACAAGGACCACAAAGATAATAATAGGTCAATTATAACCTAAATACCCCCCGCAACTGCACAAAGAAGCACCTCTAAAAAAAGGGTGTATTGTGACACTCGTTCTAAAATAGGAAAAAAATGTATATACCATGTTTATCAGCGTATAACACATACTTTTCCCCCTGAAAATAGAGTGCAAACAATACATGTGTGTTATATTTTTTTTACCAATCACGGTGGGGGGGGGGGATCGGGCGGCCTGCCCCGGGTGCCACACATTGGGGGGTGTCAGGCTGGCCGCCCCTCCTCTCCTGGCCCTGGGACAGCCCTGCCAGCGTACTCTAAAGGTAAGAAAAAAAAATCACTGCCAGCTCCTTTTTACAGATCCTTCCTACATTATGTCAGTGTCATTGTAAATATCTTATTAGCTCCATTCTTTCCAGCCGTTCTCCTCCTCCGAGTGTAGCTTTAGATTGGAGGAAGAGAGCGGTCAGGTGACCGGCCATGAAACATCAGAGGATAGCTGTCACGTGATCGGCCATGAAAGAACGGAGCCAATAAGGTATTTAGAGTCATCAGTATCTATTCACTACAGGTTTATGTGGTATTTACCACAATAAAAATGCTTGGTAAATATCACATCAATGCACCATCCCCAGACCTTCCCCCCGCCCACTGACATCTTCGGGCCTGGAGAAGATGACGTCACTCTTGAACATGCGCCGGAGTTCCGTTAGAATTGGCATTGCTAAATTTGTGCAATGAGTTGTGCATGCACAGCTTACTGTACAGCAGTGGACAGGCAGGTAAGTAGCTTTGTCTCTTCTGCATTAAAAATCCTGCCTGTCCCCCCATTTTTATTCCTAGCCTAAAGTGCCACTTTAAGGAGCCGGCACCGGTTGGTGTCCCTAACAACCAGTAAATAGCTGGTTGCTAATGAGCCAACACCTGTTGTGTCCAACCAGTAACTAATATATTGTCATGGCGTGAGGTCCCTCCCCAAACTCCATACTTGACCCTTATCCAAGCATGCAGCCTGACAGGCCAGAAATCTATACTAAGCCATGTGCCCACAACATGGGGGGTGGATGCCTTATCAGAATTTAACAAGGGGGCCCCAGATCCTGCCCCCTATGTGAAGGAGTAAGGGGTACTAGTATCCGTACTTATTCACTCAAAAATACTGAATGTGCCCTAGAAATTACCCCTGAAAGTTTTGACAAGTCTTTTTGAAAAAAAAAAAATTAAAAATGTCCTCCAATGTACATCCATTGTTAATTCATCATTGATTAATGATGCCTGCACAAAAAAGCAAAACAATAAAAACCTTGGGTCAGGGTGCTTTGGTTCAAGAAATTTAGTCTGGTATGGTTTGGGTGGGGGGGGGGGTGCAAATACTCCCCTCCCCCTTTTTCTGGCCTGCTTGCTTGGATAAGGGCCTAGCATGGATTTTGGGGGGACCTCGCTGTATTTTTTTAATTTTTAGCATGGGGTTACCCCCAAAATTCATACCAGATGTTATGTTTTAATACCATTTTTGCTGTTGGCTCTGTTCTGCAGTCAGCAGGGATGAGTCCTGGTTGTGCGCTCTTTAACAACCAACATCCCTGAGCTAAACTGTCACATTTAGCAGTGGTACCACTGCTAAATGTTTCAATCTTCCAGCTACAGCTAGAAGTCCAATCTGCAGTAGAAAAAAAAAAAGTGGAAAAAAACATGTTAACTACAGCAAAATAAAAAAAAAAAAAAACGAATTCATGTGGTATGTACATTTTTTAGAATTGACTGATTTTGAGATAAAAACCACATGCGGGATTAACCACTAGTGAATTGTGCACTTGGTGTGAATTTTTTAGTAAGAGGAAGATATTCTAGAAGAGTAGGACATAAAGGTAGAAGTTGGAACATGGGTTCTACTCTAATGAATAGTTGTGGGATCATCAGTTTCTTATATACCCCAGTGTAAGCAGGTGTTAGTACCCCTTTTAGGGAAACCCCTCCCTGGGTGGGTGCTGTGGGTTGGACTAGCCTTTCTTTTTATATTATTAGGCCTAAAAGAACTGTAGTGAAGAGGTTTTAGGGAAAGAGGTTATCTTCAGCATACTACCATGTATGCTGGTAGTCCAAGGACGTGAACCCCTTTGGGTAAGCCTGGTATAGGCTCTGTTGGAAAACTAACATAAGGGGAACAAGAGTGGGGAAGGGGAAGTGCTGTTTGGCATCCCTGTGTTACAGTTAAATTTGAACTGTACAGCGTCACTGATGTCGGGTGTAAAGAGCCAGTGGAGAAGTTGTGTTTTGGCAAAGAACTGTACACTCCTTTTCTTATTACAGTAAGCGCTGAAAAGGCTGAATGTTTGGACATTCCTTTACTTCTGGAAAGGGGCTTTGGACCGGGAGAAAGTGAGTAGCCAAGATGGCCGTGTTGTGTCTGATTTCTGTTGCAGGAGGGCAGTAGGCAGTGCCCTTGGCCAACATTATCGTTACTGTCAGAAAATCAGGGCCCTGTTTGCACAATCCTGAAGTTCTTAGGAACAGTATAAAAAATTGCAGAACTCCTTGAAATGCTAGTTGTCTGCCTTTCTCTAGCTTCAGTTCTTTCTGAGCAGAACAAAAATATGCAGACACTAAAGTCAAAAATCTGCATACTTGCTCCAGATTAGATTAGTATTGAAGCTAATGGATCAGGATCACAACTAGCATTTTCAGCAGGAAATCTGCATAATACATTACACATTTTCTTCTGTACTGTTTTCCTTTAGGTAAACTATGTAGAAGATTCAGTATCTCGGAGCTGCTGATAAATGAGCTTTATGCTACATGAATGCTTTATATACATTACAGGAAATTGCACATCTTGAGATGCTACATGCACATGAGCAGTTTGGCTCCTGTGCATCAAATCCTGGCATTTTCAGGCACAAGTGCAGCATCCAGCATCTATGGTAGGCTGAAATATGTGGCAGGTGGATGCTTTACCAAGTTTTATTGCATTTGAAGTTGTATGACTGGAAGAAATGCTGGGTGCTGCACCTTTGTCCCCTAGGTGTCCAAAACTACCAGCATTGGACACACATGGGCCAAATTCCTATGTGCATAAGACATTATTCTCCTGATCCAGAACTGTGCATAACTTGTGATCCAGCATTTTATTGGTTGCTTGCTTGTTGTGGTTCAATGACTCACCAAAGGGTAAAGGAAGGGTAAAGATGAAAGTTAAAGGAAGAGTCCCAAAAAGCAATTCAATTCCCAGGAGATTTTTCAGGCAACATACATTACAATTAGGTTCATACAATCATGTCTCTATTTATATCTGATTAAAACAAATAAAAAGATCTAACAACTGATACATAAAAAATGCTACCAATTTCCATATGAATACCCATATATCTGAAACTAGTGAAAGAAATATCATCATGAAATGTATCTTTATACAGTAGAACCCTAATACTGGGATACACCCAATGCTTTTGAGTTGCTCCTCTTCAGGGGTTGGTGGTTAGATTATTTAATATTAATATTCATTTTAATATTAATATTATTTAATATTACAATCCATGCAAAAGATCAGCTGATTCTTTAAAAACACGGTGCAAGAAGACCTCTTGTTTCCCACCGCTGGCCATTCAAAGAGAACCGTCTAGCAGAACCACCGAGGACACAGGAGCAAGAAATCCCCAGCTTGTACTATATATTTATCAATGCAACCATCATTACAGCAACGGCGTAAGGTTACACCATGGCAATTGAGTTCGTTTTTGTCTGAAGTTAGAGATGTTGGCCCTGACCTGTGTAAATTCTAGTATTTATTCTTATTTCTTAAGGATTATAGTCCCAATACTTGAGCCTTCAAAAACAGGTTGACAATGGAAGCTCCCATATTGCCATCAGTTTACCTTTTAGGCTAGATTTTAATAGATGTGTTACAATAATGAATGTTATGGAAATTTGTGTGCTGCAATGCCATTTATTCTGAATGGCACCCTAACACACCTTCACTGCAGCACACCATAATGCATAATAATACACTACCATGCATTTTGATGCACTGTGGTGCTAAAAAGAGTGCATGCTCCTTTTTTATGCATTAAGAAGCTAACTATATTATAATATGAATTTTCCACCTTTAGGCAAAACAATAGAGTAGAGTAACACACTGCAAAGATGTAAATGTACAATTAGTACATTAGAACTTCTGAAAAAATAACAACTTAGATAAAGGCTTATTTGACTACAATATCCAGCACTTTTACCTGTTACTGCAATATCAACGCAAAAACCAACAAGATTTATCAATTGCTAAAAAAAAAAAAAACACACAGTAACACTGACTGACTTTAGAGCTCCCTGATATAACATATAAGCAGATACAGAAATCCATTTTGAGTGGACTTACCAAGGACAATTCACACAATGTTGCTTCCCACTAACAGATCCTAAGTGGTATACAGGCTGCTGTGAAGTGAAGGTACAAAAGGTAATGTTACCAAGAACCTTTCCCAAGTGTTTTTTCTTTGCAAAAAATAATCTTTCAAACAAAGCTCCCAGGTGACTCACCTGCTATGGATACTGAACATCCTGGTGTCAGAATCCCTAGAGTCCACTGTAGGAGAATATGCACTGTTACCAAAGAGGACAGCATAGCTTCTCAGCCATTTTAAAAACATGTAAGTTCACTGCTGTATGATCAGCATTTACTTTAAGGCAAGGCTGCACAAGAGTATGTACAGTATATATAATATATATATATACTGTATATATAGATATAAAATATATACAATGCCGATTCCAAAAAAGTTGGGACACTGTACAAATTGTGAATAAAAACAGAATGCAATGATGTGGAAGTTTCAAATTTCAATATTTTATTCAGAATACAACATAGATGACATATCAAATGTTTAAACTGAGAAAATGTATCATTTTAAGGGAAAAATAAATAGATTTTAAATTTTATGGCATCAACACATCTCAACACATCTGGGACAAGGCCATGTTTACCACTGTGTGGCACCCCTTCTTCATTTTATAACAGTCTGCAAACGTGTGGGGACTGAGGAGACAAGTTGCCCAAGTTTAGGAATAGGAATGTTGTCCCATTCTTGTGTAATACAGGTTTTTAGTTGCTCAACTGTCTTAGGTCTTCTTTGTTGCATCTTCCTCTTTATGATGCGCCAAATGTTTTCTATGGGTGAAAGATCTGGACTGCAGGCTGGCCATTTCAGTACCCGGATCCTTCTTCTAGGCAGCCATGATGTAATTGATGCAGTATGTGGCCTGGCATTGTCATGTTGGAAAATGCAAGGTCTTCCCTGCAAGAGACAACATCTGGATGGGAGCATATGTTGTTCTAGAACTTGGATATACCTTTCAGCATTGATGGTGCCTTTCCAGATGTGTAAGCTGCCCATGCCACACGCACTCATGCAACCCCATACCATCAGAGATGCAGACTTCTGAACTGAGCGCAACTTGGGTTGTCCTTGTCCTCTTTAGTCCGGATGACATGGCATCCAAGTTTTCCAAAAAGAACTTCAAATTTTGATTCGTCTGACCACAGAACAGTTTTCCACTTTGCCACAGTCCATTTTAAATGAGCCTTGGCCCAGAGAAAACGCCTGCACTTCTGGATCGTGTTTAGATTTGGCTTCTTTTTTGGCCTATAGAGTTTTAGCTGGCAACGGAGAATGGCACGGTGGATTGTGTTCACCAACAATGTTTTCTGGAAGTATTCCTGAGCCCATGTTGTGATTTCCATTACAGTAGCATTCCTGTATGTGATGCAGTACTGTCTAAGGGCCCGAAGATCACGGGCATCCAATATGGTTTTTTCGGCCTCGACCCTTACCGACAGAGATTGTTCCAGATTCTCTGACTCTTTGGAATTTTTCTCTGAGAAACTCCTTTCTGATATTGCTCCACTATTTTTGGGGGAATTGGTGATCCTCTGCACATCTTGAGTTCTGAGGGACACTGCCACTCTGAGAGGCTCTTTTTATACCCCATCATGTTGCCAATTGACCGAATAAGTTGCAAATTGGTCCTCCAGCTGTTCCTTATATGTACATTTAACTTTTCCGGCCTCTTATTGCTACCTGTCCCAACTTTTTTGGAATGTGTAGCTCTCATGAAATCCAAAATGAGCCAATATTTGGCATGACATTTTAAAATGTCTTACTTTCAACATTCCATATTTTATCTATATTATATTGTGAATAAAATATAAGTTTATGAGATTTGTAAATTAGTCCATTCATTTTTTACTCACAATTTGTACAGTGTCCCAACTTTTTTGGAATTGGGTTTGTATATATATCTCTGTATAAAAAAAAAAAAAATATATATATATATATATATATATATATATATATATATATATATATATATCTGTATAAAATATATATATATATATATATATATATATATATATATATATATATATATATATATATATATATATATATATATATATATATAATATATATACATACATACAGTATCTCACAAAAGTGAATATACCCCTCACATTTTTGTAAATATTTTATTACATCTTTTCATGTGACAACACTGAAGAAATGATGCTTTGCTACAATGAAAAGTAGTGAGTGTACAACTTGTATAACAGTGTCAATTTCCTGTCCCCTCAAAATAACTTAACACACAGCCATTAATGTCTAAACCGCTGACAACAAAAGTGAGTACATCCCAAAGTAAAAATGTCCAAATTGGGCCCAATGAGCCATTTTCCCTCCCCGATGTCATGTGGTTCATTAGTATTACAAGGTCTCAGGTGTGAATGGGGAGCAGGTGTGTTAAATTTGGTTTTATCGCTCTCACTCTCTCATATTGGTCACTGGAAGTTCAACATGGCACCTCATAGCAAATGGCTGCAATATAACAAAGAGTGAAAAATTTAAGGGGGTCTGAATACTTTCCGTACCCACTGTATTTTAACCACTTTAGGACCGCAGGATTTTCCTGCTTAACGTCCAGGCCACTTTTTTCAACTTGGCACTGCGCAAATTTAACTGGCAATGTCATGCAATGCCGTACCCAAATGAAATGTACGTCCTTTTTTTCCCACAAACAGAGCTTTCTTTTGGGGGTATTTAATCACCTCTTCGCTTTTTATTTTTTTGCAATATTAATAAAGAAAGAGCGAAAATTTTGCCAAAAATTTAAATTTTCCACTATTACATTTAAAAAATATCCAATATATTCAATTTTTGTCATATATTTAGGCCAAAATGTATTTAGCTACATGTCTTTGACAAAAAAATTCTCAATGAGCGTATTTTTTTGGTTTGCGCAAAAGTTATAGCGTCTACAAACTATGGTGTAAATACTGGAATTTACGCAGCTTTAATTTCTGACTGCCTATCTCAATTCTTGAAGTGCTAAAATGGCAGGGCGGTACAAAACCCCCCAAATTACCACTTTTTGGAAAGTAGACATCCTAAGGAATGTAGTGAGAGGCATATTGAGCTCATTGAATATTTAATTTTTGTCACAGGTGTTTGAAAAATGACAAAAAAAAAAAAAAATTGTAAGTTGTAATTGAAATGATATATTGCTCACACATGCCATGGGAATATGTGTAATTACACCACAAAATATATTCTGCTGCTTCTCCTGAGTACAGGAATACCACATGTGTGAGACTTTTTGGGAGCCTAGTGTACGGAACCCTGATAACCAATCACCACCTTCAGAATTTCAAAGGGCGTAAATTTCTCTTTGCACTTTCTCACTGCCTATCACTGTTTCGGAGCCCCTGAAATTTCAAGATAGCACAACCCCCCCCCCCAAATGGCCCCATTTTGGAAAGTAGACACCCCAAGCTATTTGATGAGAGGCATGGTGAGTCCATGGATTATTTTATATTTTGCCACAAGTTTTGGGAAAATTACATTTTTAAAAAAAAAAAGTTTTTAACACATAGTTGTCACTAATAAATAAATAGCTAACACATGACATGGGTATATGTGGAATGACACCCCAAAATACATTCTGCTGCTTCTCCTGAGTACAGGGAAACCACATGTGTGACACTTTTTGGGAGCCTAGCTGTGTACAGGACCCCGAAAACCAATCACCACTTTCAGGTTTTCTAATGGTGTAAATTGTGCATTTCACCTCCGCACTACCTGTCACAGTTTCGGAGGTCCTAAAATTTCAAGATAGCACAAACCCCCCCCAAATGACCCCATTTTGCAAAGTTTTTTTTGTAATTTTTATTTTTATGTATTTTTTTACACTTTTTTTTTTCTTCAACGTTATAGTTTCAGGTTCCAGGTTAGGGTCTCTCAAAATGACGATAGCCATCGAACATCTTTTGAGACCCTGTGTAAATGTGCCCTAAACTGTGCTGTGCTGTACCCTATGCTAATAATCCACTAGTGTGTGGTAGCGACGGAAATAGTCACCGTGGCTAAGACCAGGTCGGTCAGGACAGTCAGGACAATAATTACGGGTGTCACACCTAAACCGCGCTTGCTGCAGACACGTCATCTTTTTTGAGGGTATCTTTGGGTAGGGGTACTTGCCTCTAATGCAGCCGGCTCAATGCATCTTTTTGAGGGAAGTTGGGCAGGAGCACCAGCTGGATACAGAAAGGCTCTGATTATCTCTTCCTGGTAGTGTAGGAAGGATAATGTTCCGGCAGAAGCTTTGTATAAGACAAAAGCGTTGTAAATAGCCAATTGAAATAGGTATACAAACACTTTTTTGTACCAGCGTCTGGCCTTACGAGCAATTAAGTATGGTACAGTCCCATCATCTGGTCGTTGAAGTCCACCCCTCCCATTTTACGGTTATAGTCACGGACACAGCGGGGCTTCTCAACAACAACACCGGTGACCGTAGTAATTCCGACTGCCATGTCTGGGTGAATGGAGGACAGAACAAAACGTTCCATTTGTCCCTCCACTTCACTGCAAGCAATTCATTGCACCTCAAGCAGGCTCTCTCCCCCGGACTCAGTGGGGCATTTACTAGCTTGAATAAAAATTGTCCACGTACAAGTGGTACCCCTTTCCGAATAAGGGTGACACCAAGTTCCAAACTACCTTACCGCTGCTCCCTATGTAGTCTGGGCAGTCGGGGGGCTCCACAGTGCTATCTTTTCCCTCGTAGACACGGAAACTAACTATAGCCTGTGGCCCTGTCATACAGCTTGTACAGTTTGACCCCGTATCTGGCACGCTTGCTGGGGAGATACTGTTTCATAGCAAGGTGGCCAGTAAACTTTATCAGGGACTTGTCAACGCAGACATCTTGTTCGGGGGTAAACAAGGCTGCAAACCGCTGATTGAAGCTGTCTACAAGGGGCCGAATTTTGTGGAGCTGATCATATTCAGCGTCTTCCCGAGGACGACAGAGTTCATTGTCGTTGAAATGCATGAACCAAAATATTTGTTCATATTGAGCCCTAGACATAGCAGCAGATAACACGTGCATTTGGTGAATTGGGTCAGTGGACCAATATAACCGCAATTCACACTTTTTTGTAATGCCCATGTTGAAGGATAGGCCCAGAAAGGTCTTAAAATCAGAAACCATTATAGGATTCCAGGTGAATGGTCTTGCAATGGGCGAATTTGGGTTGGCGGTGAAGAATTGACGTGCATATAAATTTGATTGATCCACAATAGATCTGTAAAGATCTTCAGTGAAAAAAAGCTCAAAAAAATTAAGGGGATTAAAACCAGCTGTTTCCACTTGAACTCCGGGTTGGGCAAAGAATGGGGGAAGTACGGGCGCTGTAGAATCTGTGGGCTGCCAATTATATGCCAGCGCTTTAGGGAGGACACTATGGGCTCTACAGGCCTGTCTTTGAATACGCGGGGGCTGTGGTCCACTACTCATGATAGCCACCGCACCAGCTTCAACTGCACTTATGGGACTCGCCACATCTTACTGCAGTGCTGGTTGTACTAGGTCCTGGGTGTACTAGGCCGCTCGTGCTTGCCAGATCATGAGAAGTGTGAGCGGCACTAGTACTGGCACTCTGCTGCATACGAGAAACATCCAGTTCTTGCATCTCAGCAACTCCAGAATGGGGTCGGGTACGTCTGACCTTAGCAGGGACCCACCCGTCATCTGAGCTGTCTGTCAGGGAGCCGCTGCTGTCTACAGGTTCATATATAGAGTTGAGCGGACACCTGGATGTTCGGGTTCGAGAAGTTCGACCGAACTTCACAAAAATGTTCGGGTTCGGGATCCGAACTCAACCCAGAACACAAAACCCATTGAAGTTAATGGGGACCCAAACTTTTGGGCACTAAAAAGGCTGTAAAATAGCCCTGGAAAGGGCTAGAGGGCTGCAAAAGGCATCACAATGTAGGTAAATCCCCTGCAAACAAATGGGGATAGGGAAATGACTTAAAATAAAATAAATAAAAATTAACCAATATCAATTGGCAACTTGGAGGAGGAGGTGGAATAGGAGGTTGGGGTGGTGTCAGGTGGGAATGCTATGGGAGTTGAAGTTCTCATCACAGCCAAAAAGGATTCATGTCTGCCTGCAGTGCCACAGGCCTCATTCACAGACTCAGGGCCATGGCAACCATACATGGGAGTTCAAGTTGCCATCACAGCCAAGAAAGAATCATGTCTGCCTGCAGGGCCACAGGCCTCATTCAAACATTCAGGCCCCTGACACCCAGACAGAAGAGAGAGGTCCCATAGCAAAAAATCAGGCTTCATGTCACCCAGCAATGGAAAAGGCTACTTTCAGTTATTTAGGCCCCAGCAGCCAGACAGAGGAGAGAGGCCCCATAGCAGAAAATCATGCTTGATGTCACCCACCAAAGCAGCAGGCGATTAACTGAATTTTAGGCCCCTGACACCCAGACAGAGGAGAGGTCATTTGACAGCAAAATGAAGTTAATGTCATGCACCAAAGCAGCAGGCGATTAACTGAATTTTAGGCCCCTGACACCCAGACAGAGGAGAGGTCATTTGACAGGAGAAAAAGGTTAATGTCACGCACCAAAGCAGCAGGCGATTAACTGAAATTTAGGCTCCTGACACCCAGAGGAGAGGTCATTTGACAGCAGAAAGAGGTTAATGTCACGCAACAAAGCAGCAGGCGATTAACTGAAATTTAGGCCCCTGACACCCAGACAGAGGAGAGGTCATTTGACAGCAAAAATAGGTCAATGTCGCGCACCAAAGCAGCAGGCGATTAACTGAAATTTAGGCCCCTGACACCCAGACAGAGGAGAGGTCATTGGACAGTAGAAAGAGGTTAATGTCCCCCACCAAAGCAGCAGGCGATTAACTGAAATTTAGGCCCCTGACACCCAGACAGAGGAGAGGTCATTTGACAGCAAAAAGAGGTTAATGTCATGCACCAAAGCAGCAGGCGATTAACTGAAATTTAGGCCCCTGACACCCAGACAGAGGAGAGGTCATTTGACAGGAGAAAAAGGTTAATGTCACGCACCAAAGCAGCAGGCGATTAACTGAAATTTAGGCTCCTGACACCCAGAGGAGAGGTCATTTGACAGCAGAAAGAGGTTAATGTCACGCACCAAAGCAGCAGGCGATTAACTGAAATTTAGGCCCCTGACGCCCAGACAGAGGAGAGGTCATTTGACAGCAAAAATAGGTCAATGTCGCGCACCAAAGCAGCAGGCGATTAACTGAAATTTAGGCTCCTGACACCCAGACAGAGGAGAGGTCATTTGACAGCAAAAATAGGTCAATGTCGCGCACCAAAGCAGCAGGCGATTAACTGAAATTTAGGCTCCTGACACCCAGACAGAGGAGAGGTCATTTGACAGCAAAAATAGGTTAATGTCATGCACCAAAGCAGCAGGCGATTAACTGAATTTTAGGCCCCTGAAACCCAGACAGAGGAGAGGTCATTTGACAATAGAAAGAGGTTAATGTCCCCCACCAAAGCAGCAGGCGATTAACTGAAATTTAGGCCCCTGACACCCAGACAGAGGAGAGGTCATTTGACAGCAAAAGAGGTTAATGTCATGCACCAAAGCAGCAGGCGATTAACTGAAATTTAGGCCCCTGACACCCAGACAGAGGAGAGGTCATTTGACAGCAGAAAGAGGTTAATGTCTCGCACCAAAGCAACAGGCGATTAACTGAAATTTAGGCCCCTGACACCCAGACAGAGGAGAGGTCATTTGACAGCAAAAATAGGTTAATGTCACGCACCAAAGCAGCAGGCGATTAACTAAAATTTAGGCCCCTGACACCCAGACAGAGGAGAGGTCATTTGACAGAAAAAAGAGGTTAATGTCACGCACCAAAGCAGTAGGCGATTAACTGAAATTTAGGCCCCTGACACCAAGACAGACAGAGGAGAGGTCATTTGACAGCAAAAAGAGGTTAATGTCACGCACCAAAGCAGTAGGCGATTAACTAAAATTTAGGCCCCTGACACCCAGACAGAGGAGAGGTCATTTGACAGTAGAAAGAGGTTAATGTCCCCCACCAAAGCAGCAGGCGATTAACTGAAATTTAGGCCCCTGACACCCAGACAGAGGAGAGGTTATTTGACAGCAAAAATAGGTCAATGTAGCGCACCAAAAGCAGCAGGCGATTAACTGAAATTTAGGCTCCTGACACCCAAACAGAGGAGAGGTCATTTGACAGCAAAAATAGGTCAATGTCGCGCACCAAAGCAGCAGGCGATTAACTGAAATTTAGGCTCCTGACACCCAGACAGAGGAGAGGTCATTTGACAGCAAAAATAGGTCAATGTCGCGCACCAAAGCAGCAGGCGATTAACTGAATTTTAGGCCCCTGACACCCAGACAGAGGAGAGGTCATTTGACAGTAGAAAGAGGTTAATGTCCCCCACCAAAGCAGCAGGCGATTAACTGAAATTTAGGCCCCTGACACCCAGACAGAGGAGAGGTTATTTGACAGCAAAAATAGATCAATGTCGCGCACCAAAGCAGCAGGCGATTAACTGAAATTTAGGCTCCTGACACCCAGACAGAGGAGAGGTCATTTCACAGCAAAAATAGGTCAATGTCGCGCACCTAAGCAGCAGGCGATTAACTGAAATTTAGGCTCCTGACACCCAGACAGAGGAGAGGTCATTTGACAGCAAAAATAGGTCAATGTCGCGCACCAAAGCAGCAGGCGATTAACTGAATTTTAGGCCCCTGACACCCAGACAGAGGAGAGGTTCAATCAACTTGGGGTTTTCCCCAAAATAATGGTACAATTAAAAAAAGAGAAGTGCCCTGGAGTACAAGAATTTATGGTTGAGGGCGAGGCAGTTATAAATATCTAGAGTTCTCATCACAGCCAAAAAGGATTCATGTCTGCCTGCAGTGCCACAGGCCTCATTCACAGACTCAGGGCCATGGCAAACATACATTGGAGTTCAAGTTGCCATCACAGCCAAGAAGGAATCATGTCTGCCTGCAGGGCCACAGGCCTCATTCAAACATTCAGGCCCCTGACACCCAGACAGAAGAGAGAGGTCCCATAGCAGAAAATCAGGCTTCATGTCACCCAGCAATGGAAAAGGCTACTTTCAGTTATTTAGGCCCCAGCAGCCAGACAGAGGAGAGAGGCCCCATAGCAGAAAATCATGCTTGATGTCACCCACCAAAGCAGCAGGCGATTAACTGAATTTTAGGCCCCTGACACCCAGACAGAGGAGAGGTCATTTGACAGCAAAAATAGGTCAATGTCGCGCACCAAAGCAGCAGGCGATTAACTGAATTTTAGGCCCCTGACACCCAGACAGAGGAGAGGTTCAATCAACTTGGGGTTTTCCCCAAAATAATGGTACAATTAAAAAAAGAGAAGTGCCCTGGAGTACAAGAATTTATGGTTGAGGGCGAGGCAGTTATAAATATCTAGAGTTCTCATCACAGCCAAAAAGGATTCATGTCTGCCTGCAGTGCCACAGGCCTCATTCACAGACTCAGGGCCATGGCAAACATACATGGGAGTTCAAGTTGCCATCACAGCCAAGAAGGAATCATGTCTGCCTGCAGGGCCACAGGCCTCATTCAAACATTCAGGCCCCTGACACCCAGACAGAAGAGAGAGGTCCCATAGCAGAAAATCAGGCTTCATGTCACCCAGCAATGGAAAAGGCTACTTTCAGTTATTTAGGCCCCAGCAGCCAGACAGAGGAGAGAGGCCCCATAGCAGAAAATCATGCTTGATGTCACCCACCAAAGCAGCAGGCGATTAACTGAATTTTAGGCCCCTGACACCCAGACAGAGGAGAGGTCATTTGACAGCAAAATGAAGTTAATGTCATGCACCAAAGCAGCAGGCGATTAACTGAATTTTAGGCCCCTGACACCCAGACAGAGGAGAGGTCATTTGACAGGAGAAAAAGGTTAATGTCACGCACCAAAGCAGCAGGCGATTAACTGAAATTTAGGCTCCTGACACCCAGAGGAGAGGTCATTTGACAGCAGAAAGAGGTTAATGTCACGCACCAAAGCAGCAGGCGATTAACTGAAATTTAGGCCCCTGACACCCAGACAGAGGAGAGGTCATTTGACAGCAAAAAGAGGTTAATGTCACGCACCAAAGCAGCAGGCTATTAACTGAAATTTAGGCCCCTGACACCCAGACAGAGGAGAGGTCATTTGACAGCAGAAAGAAGTTAATGTCTCGCACCAAAGCAGCAGGCGATTAACTGAAATTTAGGCCCCTGACCCCCAGACAGAGGAGAGGTCATTTGACAGAAAAAAGAGGTTAATGTCACGCACCAAAGCAGTAGGCGATTAACTGAAATTTAGGCCCCTGACACCAAGACAGACAGAGGAGAGGTCATTTGACAGCAAAAATAGGTTAATGTCACGCACCAAAGCAGCAGGCGATTAACTAAAATTTAGGCCCCTGACACCCAGACAGAGGAGAGGTCATTTGACAGAAAAAAGAGGTTAATGTCACGCACCAAAGCAGTAGGCGATTAACTGAAATTTAGGCCCCTGACACCAAGACAGACAGAGGAGAGGTCATTTGACAGCAAAAAGAGGTTAATGTCACGCACCAAAGCAGCAGGCGATTAACTTAATTTTAGGCCCCTGACACCCAGACAGAGGAGAGGTCATTTGACAGTAGAAAGAGGTTAATGTCACCCACCAAAGCAGCAGGCGATTAACTGAAATTTAGGCCCCTGACACCCAGACAGAGGAGAGGTAATTTGACAGCAAAAAAAAGGTAATGTTGTGCACCAAAGCAGCAGGCGATTAACTGAAATTTAGGCTCCTGACACCCAGACAGAGGAGAGGTCATTTGACAGCAAAAATAGGTCAATGTCGCGCACCAAAGCAGCAGGCGATTAACTGAATTTTAGGCCCCTGACACCCAGACAGAGGAGAGGTCATTTGACAGCAGAAAGAAGTTAATGTCTCGCACCAAAGCAGCAGGCGATTAACTGAAATTTAGGCCCCTGACACCAAGACAGACAGAGGAGAGGTCATTTGACAGAAAAAAGAGGTTAATGTCACGCACCAAAGCAGTAGGCGATTAACTGAAATTTAGACCCCTGACACCCAGACAGACAGAGGAGAGGTCATTTGACAGCAAAAAGAGGTTAATGTCACGCACCAAAGCAGCAGGCGATTAACTGAATTTTAGGCCCCTGACACCCAGACAGAGGAGAGGTTATTTGACAGTAGAAAGAGGTTAATATCACCCACCAAAGCAGCAGGCGATTAACTGAAATTTAGGCCCCTGACACCCAGACAGAGGAGAGGTAATTTGACAGCAAAAAGAGGGTAATGTCGCGCACCAAAGCAGAAGGCGATTAACTGAAATTTAGGCTCCTGACACCCAGACAGAGGAGAGGTCATTTGACAGCAAAAATAGGTCAATGTCGCGCACCAAAGCAGCAGGAGATTAACTGAATTTTAGGCCCCTGACACCCAGACAGAGGAGAGGTTCAATCAACTTGGGGTTTTCCCCAAAATAATGGTACAATTAAAAAAAGAGAAGTGCCCTGGAGTACAAGAATTTATGGTTGAGGGCGAGGCAGTTATAAATATCTATTCTGCACAAGGTACAGACAAGTCCTGTGGGATCCATGCCTGGTTCATTTTAATGAACGTGAGCTTGTCCATGTTGGCTGTGGAGAGGTGGCGGTGTTTGTCTGTAATGATGCCCCCTGACGTGCTAAATACACGTTCAGACAATACACTTGCTGCAGGGCAGGCCAGCACCTCCAAGACATAAAGGGCAATCTCTGGTCATGTGGACAATTTGGAGACCCAGAAGTTGAATGGGGAAGAACCATCAGTCAGTACGTGGAGGTGTGTGCACACATACTGTTCCACCATGTTGTTGAAATGCTGCATCCTGCTAACACGTTCCCTATCAGCTGGTGGTGCAGTTTGCTGTGGCGTGCTGACAAAACATTTCCACATCTCGGCCATGCTAACCCTGCTGTCTGAGGAGCTGGCCATGACACAGCTGTGTTGGCGACCTCTTCCACCTCCGCCTCTGCCTTCGCCTTGTGCTTCCACTTGTCCCCCCGTGTCAGTAGGGAATGCCCTCAGGAGCGCGTCTACCAGCGTGCGCTGGTATTCGCACATCTTCCTATCACGCTCCAGTGCGGGAATTAAGGTGGGCACGTTGTCCTTGTACCGGGGATCCAGCAGGGTGGCAACTGAGTAATCAGCACTAGTTAAAATGTGGGCAACTCTGCTGTTGTTGCGCAGGCACTGAAGCATGTAGTCGCTCATGTGTGCCAGGCTGCCCAGAGGTAACGATAAGCTGTACTCTGTAGGTGGTGTATCATCTGTGTCCTCCGTATCCCCCCAGCCACGCTCCAGTGATGGCCCTGAGCTGCATAGGGTACCACCCTGCAGTGAAACCGGTTCCTCCTCGACCTCCAGAAGTGTGCCCTGGCTGTCCACATGTGTATCCGGCCTCTGCTGGTGCAGGAACCCACCCTCTGAGCCACTTCTGTATGACCTGCCTGAAACCCTGTGAAATGGCCCCTCTTCCTCCTCCTCCTGTGCCGCATCCTCTTCACTCATCGCCATAATATTCTTTTCAAGGAGACATAGAAGGGGTATTGTCATGCTAACAACGGCGTCATCAGCACTGGCCATGTTGGTTGAGTATTCCAAAGACCGCAACAAGGTACACAGGTGTCGCATGCAGACCCAGTCATTAGTGGTGAAGTGGTACTGATCCGCAGAGCGACTGACCCGTGCATACTGCATCTGAAACTCCACTATCGCCCCGCTGCTGCTCGCACGGTCTCTCCAGCATATATAAGTGGAGTTCCACCTGGTGGGCATGTCACATATGAGGTGGTGAGCAGGAAGGCCGAAGTTACGCTGCAGCGCAGACAGGCGAGCAGCAGCAGGGTGAGAACGTCGAAAGCATGCACATACAGACTGCACTTTCAGCAGCAGCTCTGACATGTCTGGGTAGTTTTTAAGAAACTTCTGCACAACCAGATTCAGCACATGCGCCAGACAAGGGATGTGCATCAAACCGGCTAGTCCCAGAGCTGCAACGAGATTTTGCCCATTATCGCACACCACCAGGCCGGGCTTGAGGCTCACCGGCAAAAACCATTCATCAGTCTGCTGTTCTATGCCCCTCCAAAGCTCCTGTGGGGTTTGTCACCCAAACACATGAGTTTTAAAATCACCTGCTGATGTTTACCCTGGGCTGTGCTGATGTTGGGGGTGAGGTTCTTTCCATGACCAGATGTGGGGGTGGTAGAAGAAGAGTAGGAGGAGGAGGATGATGCGGAGTAGGAGGAGGAAGCAACAGGAGACAACGAATAATGCCCTGCGATCCTAGGTGGTGGAAGGACATGAGCCAAACCGCTATCCGCCTTGAGCCCAGCCGCCACTACATTTACCCAGTGTGCAGTTAGGGAGATATAGCGACCCTGGCCGTGCTTACTGGTCCATGCATCTGTGGTTATGTGGACCTTGCCACAGATGGCGTTGCGCAGCGCACACTTGATTTTATCCTCCACTTGGTTGTGCAGGGAAGGGACAGCTTGCCTGGAAAAGTAGTAGCGGCTGGGAACAACGTACTGGGGGACAGCCACCGACATCCGCTGTTTTAAACAGTCTGTCTCCACCAGACGGAATGACAGCATTTCAAAGGCCAGTATTTTTGAAATGCTGGCATTCAGGGCCAGGGCTCGAGGGTGGGTAGGTGGGTATTTCCTCCTTCTCTCCAATGTTTGGGAGATTGACAGCTGAATGCTGCCGTGTGACATGTTGGAGATGCTTGGTGATGGTGTTGTATGTGGTGCTGTTGGTGGAACATCCTCTGTTTGCTGGTCGCCAGGTGCCACGGTGACGCCAGAGGTGGAGGGAGAGGCCGGGGCAGTAGCATAAGAGGAAGCAAGAGGAGCATGAGAGAGTTATTTGTTTTAAGGTGTTTACTGCAATGCAGTTAATGCTTTGGTCATGCAGGTTGAACTCAGGTTAAGAACGTTTATGCCTCGCTTCAGGCTCTGATGGCACAACATGCAAACCACTCGTCTCTTGTCGTCAGGACATTGTGTGAAGAACTGCCACGCCAATGAACTCCTTGGAGCAGGCCTTGGTGTGCTCGGTGCCTGGGTGCGGTGGACAGTAGCAGGCATACTGTCTCTGGAACGGCCGCTGCGCTTTTGCACCCTGCTCCCTCTTTTGCTATGCTGTTGCCCCTGTGTGACCACCGCCTCTTCCTCATAACTACACGCCTCGCTAGCGCAACCTTCAGTCTAGTCTGGGTCTAGGACTTCATCATCCTCCACATCATCTTCCACCCATTCATGAACCCTCCCCTCCTCGTCGGTCTGCACATTGCAGAAAGCCACAGCAGTTGGCACCTGTGTTTCCTCATCATCAGAGACATTTTGTGGCAATATTCCCTTGTCCTCATCCTGAAACAAAAGTGGTTGAGCATCAGTACATTAAGGTCTTCCTCTAGGGCTAGGTGGATGGGCCGGGGAAACCCTGGCAACAGAGTCATCAAAAAGCATAAGACTTTCCTGCATGATTTGGGGCTATGACTGTTTGGCTGATTTGCAAGGGGGTGAGGTGGAAGAATGATGGGCATGGGCTGCAGGTGCCAACTCTGAGCTTTCTGCAGAGTACTGGTTGTTAGATACTGTGAAGGAACTGGAGGCACTGTCAGCCACCCAATCTACTATCGCGTGTACATGTTCTGGCTTCACCATCCGTAGAGCGGCATTTGGGCCTATCAAATAACGCTGCAGATTCTGTCGCCTACTCGCACCAGAGGAAGGTGTTTGACTTGGAGCGGTAGTTGGAGCTGAACGGCCACATCCTCTACCAGCAACAGGAGCTCCACCAACACCACCACGACCATGCCCACATCCCTTATTTGATGTTATTCTCATTATTTGCATTCACCCACCAAGCTGAAATATTGGTCTCTATCCAGTGTCAATTTACCTGGCAGTAATCGACAATTACGTTCGCTAAGGCTAAATGTTTTTAGTGCCCAAAATACACTTGATTCTCAATTTCTATGCGGAAATGTAAAAATTGTTTTGGTACGCTGTGTGCACAAGTGGTTTGTGGAACAAGAACAAGTATTTTTGTAATAAAATACAGAAAATTTGTATTTCACTACTGTAAATTGAAATTAATTATTTATACGCCGGATGCACAACTGTTTTTTCGGCCTAAAACGTGGCTTTTTTCAATAACACCCCAAAATGCAGCTTTTAACTGCTGTTAATATACATTAACAGTATATATTTATAATAATGTATGGACAGCAGATTTGGGGACCCAGAACACAGATTTGGTCACCAAAATTCACAAATGCAGTAGTGAACTGCTATATATTGGAAATAAATATTTAAACGCCGGATGCACAACTGTTTTTTTTGGCCTAAAAAATGTCTTTTTTCAATAACACCCCAAAATGCAGTTTTTTACTGCTGTAAATTTAAATTAGATATGTATACCCTGTATGTAAAAGTGCTTTGTGAATCAAGAATATTGCCTTTTTCCAACAAAAAAGAATAATGCAATATTTCTCAGCTGTAATGTGAAATCGGTATTTTGGTCAAAAAACATACACTTATGCTGTATTTCATAGCAGCAATGTACAATAGGTGGTTAGAATGGGTATTTCAGACTGTTTTGGTGGACCTTGAATAAAGTTTTTTTTCTATATAAAAACAAAGAAGCATTATTTCCCTGCAGAAATTTAAAATATGTCCTTGGAAGTTGTATGCATAACTGTTTTGTGGACAATAAATACGTTTTTTCCCCCAAAATTACACGGATTCTCTATTTCACCCCAGAAATGTCAAATATATATTTTGGCGCTTTAAAATAGGCTTAGTGGATCGGGATGACCACTTTCTTTTCACTAAAATGCACTGATGCACTATTTGATAGCTGAAATTGAATATACGGTTTAGTGCATTGTATACACAAGTGCTCTGTGGCACCACAGATCCCAGGCTAGACAAATGGACTATGTCACCCCTTAAACATACAAAAGGCAATATAGGGCACTTGAGCAGCCAGAAAAAAATTTTTTTTTTCTTTCACTGAGCTACAAAATACGATTAGGCTGATGTCCCTGGCTGGCTGGGCTAATATGGCCGCCGAGCACCGAGCATCACCTCAGTAACAGATGGATTACAAAAAAAGATTTCCCATGCAGTAGCTGGGTACAGAAATGTTGGATTGCTGAAGCTCCCTCCCTCTCTATTTGCTGTATCTTGTGGATTAAAGTAGCACAGGTTCTTCTGATATGTGCCCTATTCTGTCCCTGATCGCAGCACCAACATCCTCTCCCTAAGCTCAAATCAATTAGGCTAATGTCCCTGACTGGCTGGGCTAATATGGCCGCCGAGCACCACCTCAGTAACAGATGGATTACAAAAAAAGATTTCCCTTGCAGTGGCTCCGTACAGAAATGTTGGATTGCTGAAGCTCCCTCCCTCTCTATTTGCTGTACCTTGTGGATTAAAGTAGCACAGGTTCTTCTGATATGTGCCCTATTCTGTCCCTGATCGCAGCACCAACATCCTCTCCCTAAGCTCAAATCAATTAGGCTAATGTCCCTGACTGGCTGGGCTAATATGGCCGCCGAGCACCACCTCAGTAACAGATGGATTACAAAAAAAGATTTCCCTTGCAGTGGCTCCGTACAGAAATGTTGGATTGCTGAAGCTCCCTCCCTCTCTATTTGCTGTATCTTGTGGATTAACCGGTTGCCGACCGCCGCACGACTATATACTGCGGCGGTCAGCCCCGGCCAGGCAGAGTGACGTATCGGTACGTCACTCGCCTGTCACTGACTTGCGAGCCTATCGCGGGCGGGCGCGCGCCCGCCGAGGCGCGCGCCCGCCGCGGCTCGTTCACAGGCAAGTCAGTGCGTGTGACCGGCGGACTCGATGTCCGCCAGTCACACTGCGATCGCTCCTGTGAAGGGAGAAAGACAGAGCAGCTTGTGTAAACAAGCTGCCTGTCAGTTCTCCCTGTGTAAAAGTAAAGATCTGACCGTTCTACTATGTAGAACGGTTGATCTTTGCTTTTACACCAATAGGAATGTCCCTACACAGTAGAAAGCACGCCCCTAGGACACACTTAACCCCTCCCTGTCCAATAAAGTTAACCCCTTCCCTGCCAGTGTCATTTTTGCAGTAACAGTGCATATGTATAGCACTGATTACTGCAGTAATGTCACTGGTAACCCCAAAAGTGTCAAAAATGTCAGTCAAGGGTCCGATCTGTCCGCCGCAATGTCGCAGTACCGAAAAAAAAATCGCAGATCGCCGCCATTACGCGTTAAAAAAAAAACCACCAAAAATGACAAAAATCTTTCTCTTTGTTAGTAAACGCGATAACTTTTGCGCAAACCAATCAAAATACGCTTTTTGCGATTTTTTTTTACCAAACATAGGTAGCATAAAACAAATTGGCCGAAAAATGTTAAAAAATTTTGATTTTTACTTTTTTTTTTGGGGAATTTCATATAAAAAAATGTGAAAAATATTGTTATTTTTGCAAAATTTACGCTCTTTTTTTGTTTATAGCGCGTGATCAAAAAATCGCACAGGTGATCAAATACCACCAAAAGAAAGCTCTGTTTGTGGGAAAAAAAGGACGTCAAATTCGTTTAGGTACAGCGTCGCACGACCGCGCAATTGTCCGTTAAAGTCACGCAGTAAAAAATCGCAAAAAAACCCCTGGTCCTTTAGCAGCCAAATCCTCCGGGGCTTAAGTGGTTAAAGTAGCACAGGTTCTTCTAATATGTGCCCTATTCTGTCCCTGATCGCGGCACTAGCATCCTTTCCCTAAGCTCAAATCAGCAGAGTGACATGCGGCTGTACGTGACTCCAGCTTATAAAGAGGCTGGGTCACATGCTGCACTCAGCCAATCACAGCCATGCCATTAGTAGGCATGGCTGTGATGGCTTCTTAGGGCAAGAAGTAAAACGCTTGCTGATTGGCTGCTGTGA
Organism: Pelophylax lessonae; assembly: GCF_965119305.1. NCBI lineage: Eukaryota > Metazoa > Chordata > Amphibia > Anura > Ranidae > Pelophylax > Pelophylax lessonae. Next base: position 154,068,532 of record NC_138779.1, on the reverse strand, counting down.
AGCCCTTCGGAAAACGGGAAGAAATCGCTGAATAATGGACCCAAACGTTTTTGAAAATGTCCGGGTTCGGGACCGTGTCCCTAACAACCCAAAATTCGGTATGAACCCAAACTATACAGTTTGGGTTCACTCAACTCTATTCATATACTCACCCTGATTCTGCCAGTGAGGCTTCCCCATCGCTCTCATCTGACATGTTCAGTATACTGCAGGCCTCTGCACTACTGTACCAGCGTTTGGACATTTTATCAACTAAATTTACCAGTACAGTAGTGTGACTAACAGGTAAAAAAGCACCTGGTTGTCAAGGACTATTTGTTCGCTACGAAAAAAAATGCTAGTGCTAGCAGAGATCAGGCCTGACTCTGCTAACGCAGTGGTTTTGTGTGATTTGTGTTTTTTGGAAGTGACAGTAATCTATTGATTACTGCACTTGCCTGGGTAGGGTGGGCTGGGTGGAGGGGCTAAACGCAGGTGCTGGCAGGAATCAGTGCTGATTGTGCAAACACCGCATTTTGGGAACACTAAACTATGGGGACGCTAGTATAGTTCTGATCAGATATTGATCTGTTCAAACACTATACTAGTAATAAAGGTGTGTGTGTATGTGTGTGTGTATGTGCGTTAGTGTAATTGACTCTAACTGACGCTAAATAACGGTGGTGTGGTGGGACCCTGACGCTAACTAGCCTAACTAGCGTCACCCGTGACACTAATACAGTGATCGGTAATCACTGTACATAGTGAACACTGTGACAGGGCAATGAAGGGGTTAACTGGGGGAGATCAAGGGGTTAAACCTTTTTAGGGGATAGATGGCGGGTGCCCTAACCCTATTTAGGCCCAGCAAAAGCACAAACTGGGGTCACAAGTGGCACTAATACAGTGCTCAGTAGTTAGCTGATATACTGTATATATTAGTGCACTGTGTGATAGGGAGTGAAGGGGTTAACTGGGGGAGATCAAGGGGTTAAACATTTATTAGGGGATAGATGGCGGGTGCCCTAACCCTATTTGGGCCTAGCGCAAGGGCAAGTGACACTAAATACAGTGATCCATAAAAGATCTGTATACCACTGTATATAGTGTTCACTGTGAGGGGTTTGGGGGGTGATCAGGGGTGATAAAGGGGTTAAATGTGCCTGTGTGAGGTAGTGTTAGTGTAGTGTTGGTGGAACTCACGTTTTAGAGGTCTCTCCTTCTCCTGGAATCGAAAGGGCTCCAGGAGGGAAAATTACATCACTTCCCCTGCCTGTGTTTACATTACACAGGCAGGGGACATGATGCCATTGGCCAGAAACGATCACCAGATCCAGACCAAAAATCATTGGTCTGCATCTGGTGACTGGTCAGTTCCGAGCCCAATCAGACCAGGATCGGCTTGCAGCGCCCTGTGAGCCGTGAATGCGCCCGATGTAGGTCTACTTCGCTGGACCTAGCCGAGCCGCTCTGCTGCAGTAGCAGCAATGTGAGCAGTCGGCAAGTGGTTAAATTGCACAAGGTGGGGAGGGGGGGGAGGGGGGGGAGAGATTTCACAAATGTGATTACTGATTGTTGTGAAATGATGTTAAACTGTTTAATGTTCAATGTGTAATGACAATGAGCTTGTCAAAGTACCCATTGACAGGAAATAACAGTAATCTGATCTGAATGATTTTGGAAACAGGCTCAAGTTTGTGGGTACCTGGAGGTGGGACTGGCCACAACTGTGGGGTAAATAGACATGTTAGGACATTTGTTACAATCAGTTAAGGCCTCCTTGATGAGCCAATACCAGAAATGCACTTTTTGAACTTTCCTCCTTCTCTTTTTACATTAAGACATGAGTTTGGCCCCTTACACAATTGGCAAAGAATTTTAAAGATGGTTTTTCATTTTTGCATATTCACTTTTCCATAACAGAAAAAAATGCTAAACGTGGTCGCTTGAGGGAGTAGGACTGCAGGATTTAGCCAAGATCCCTTTGTGTGTAAAAAGTAACAGTTAGCAAGTGCGATTTCTTGTTTGACTGCTTTTGATATGAACGATAATAATTTTATTTGCTATTTTATAGTGATCTTTTACATGTTCTGCAAACTAATGCAACTAGGTATAATGCATTTTTAATGAATGTTACAGAGTAATGCATACATTTTCTAATGTTAAATATATCTATAAAAATCATAGTTATGTCTCTATTATATTAAAAATAATTTTGATGTATAATCGAATTGTATTAGAATACCTGCTTATAATTACACAGTTACATAGTTAGTGAGGTCGAAAAAAGACATCTGTCCATCCAGTTCAACCTATGATGTGTTGCATAGAAGTTATTGGCATGCTCAGTTTAGCATCATCCGCAAATACTGAGATTGTACTAGATATCCCCTCCTCTAGATCATTTATGAATAAATTAAATAGTTTAATAGACCAATTATATAGTTTAATTCTTGAATAATGGTGCAATTATATATTCTAGTTAAAACTATGGGCAGCACAGTAATTTAGTGGCTAGTACTTCAGCCTAGCAGCACTAGGGGGGTCATTAGTTCAAATCCCAACCATGACATCAGCGTCCTGCATGTTTTCCAAGTATGTATGTGGTGCAAAAAGAATGTGGGCTTACAGGAGCACCAGCTTGGTTGCGTGCCTCCTCTGCCACTTCACACAAGGCTCTGACAAACACAGCAGCAGCCAGCGCCTTCTCCTCTTCAGCCATGATTGCAAAGAGTGTCAGAAGTGATCATAGGTGCAAATAAATATGTGCATGTGCGTCAATTAACCACTTGCCTCATGGGCACTTATACCCCCTTCCTGCCCAGACCAGCTTTGAGTGCTTTCTTGTGGTGGTATTTAATCACCACTGTTTTTTTATTTTTTGCTCCACACAGCTGGCTTCCACACAGACCCTATCACACTATCATCAGAAACCTTTGAGTGCGGTAACTTGGTATCGGCAGGCAGTCATGCTCCAATTGTTGATGAGTTGTTGGAGGCAGAGGTATCCCAAGGTTTTGTAATTGGTCCTTTTGTCTCATGACCATTTTGTATATAGAGGGTTAGTCCCATCGGTGTGGTTAAGGGAACATTTTCTAATAAATATTGTTTGATTTAGGATTTATCCGCTCCTCATTCCTCTCAGATCCCAATCCTTAATTCCCTTGGAGGAATTCTCTCTGAAATACTCATCAGTGGATTTGGCTATTCGGTACATTCTGCAGTTGGGTAAGGGTACTTGACTATCCGCTTCCAAACTATTCCCCATCAAACCTGCCCTCTGGCAACGGCATGGCATCAGGTGGCGTGAGCATTATTATTTTGCTACCAAATTTACTTTCAGATCTAGGAGCAGTCATTGGTTGTTTGATACCTTTGCCCAGGCACTTTATTGGACACTGGCTAACTGCAAAGATTGCCAAAAGGTCATTCATTATCTGGATACTTTACTGTTATTAAAAAGCCCTGGTCGACTGCCTAGAAATTTTCAATCTCTAACAAAATTTTTTTCCGATTTGAACATCCCTATGGCTGCCAGAAAAGTGGAAGGTCTTTCTAACATCATTACATTTTTAGGTATAGGTTTTAATCACCACTTTTTCCCCTATCGTCTTTCAGGACAGCCACCTTTGAGAGACCCTGGCTCCTCCCTTCTCAGGAAACACCACCCCATTCACAGATTTAAGCCCCCTGTTAGCCAGCTCCCTTCGGTTCTGGTGTTTCCTCCGGTGGGACGACACTGCCAGGAACCAGGAGCTGAATAGCCAGGGGGCTGGGGCTGTGTTTCCGGAAAAGAGAGCTAATGCGCTCAAGGGCGGCTGAGAACTAGCTGGGACCGGGTTACCTTGGCTGCCTCTCATCACCACAGCTCCTCTCAGTGATGATCCTGGATGTGGGAGCCCGCTCTCCATGCTTTGGGAGAACAGGGTGGAACTGCAGGTGGACTCCCGCACTTGCAGCCAGCTTGGAGCCGCCAGGCTGGATGACAGGTTACATAATTTCTGGTAGAGGCGGGCACTTCCACCGACAGCCGCAGGCTTCCAGTTCCGGCCGCAGCATGGAAAGCAGGCCGGACATTTGGCTGGTGTGTGTCAGAAGCTGGGGGACAGTTAGTCACTCGGCGGTGACCACTTCAGGGATATGTCAGAGGCACAGGCCTCAGGAACTGCTCCCACTGAAGCCAGCACCAGCCAGCTTAAGGTAAGGAACCCTGGATAGGGTGCCCTTTTTGCTCCCATTAGCTCCATGGTGCTATTTCCACTTGTGGTCTAAAGGGGGGACGGAGGGAAGATTTGTGGGGTATCTGTGGGATCTTGGTGGTGTCAATTCCCAGTATCACTCCCTAGGGCGCATGCTGTGCTATGGCTGGGGGGGGGGGCACTTTAGGTTCTTAGTCAGTGTGTTTTTTGTCTTTTGTATTTTCATGGCAAGGCCTCAGAGAAATGCAAATCGCCACATACAGTAGCTCTAAGAGGAAATGCCCGTCATGCAAGGTTGCTATGAGGAAATCCTGGACCAAAGCACTCTGTAAATACTGTTTGGATAGCCTAGTCAGGGAACATGCGGTGGAGCAAAAAATGGATTTTTGTAAAATCTTACCGTAAAATCCTTTTCTCTTAGCTCATCGACAGACGTAGTCCTCGGTGATACACCACCTTCGGGTTATGTTACCTCCGCAGGAGCAGGACTAGACAGGAAATTAAAAAGCTCTGGCCACACCCTAGGGGCAGTCCCAGAGGGTATATCCTCTCTCTCTCTGCCTCAGCAAATCAGTTATGTGAAAAAGCAGTGCTTAGAGAATTTAACCCAACCCAACTCCAAAACAGAGGGGCGGGGACTACGTCTGTCGATGAGCTAAGAGAAAAGGATTTTACGGTAAGATTTTACAAAAATCCATTTTTCTCTAGCGCTCATCGACAGACGTAGTCCTCGGTGATACACCACCTTCGGGACGTCCCAGAGCAGTATCACAACTGAGGGGTGGGAAAATGGAAATCAAATCCCAATCTAGAAGGCCCAACCGGTGCCAACTAGAAGTTTACAATGCTCATCCTTAATGATGAGACTCAACCAAAAAAAGAGAAAACAATTTTTTTTTTTTTTTCCAAACAGAAAAAAACCCTCGAGGTAGACCACCGGTCTCCTCAAATTGCGGCCTGCAAAACCTTGCGGCCAAATGAGGCATCCGCCGATGCCGTCACATCAATTTTATAGAATTTTGTAAAGGTATGTACCGACGACCAGGTGGCCTCCTTACATACCTGGACCACTGACGCCTGATGGCGAAAGGCCCAGGAAGTACTGAGCGCTCGAGTGGAGTGCGCCCTAACAGGGAACGGAGGACTCTGACCCTTAATAGAATAAGCCTGTACCACCGTTTGTCTAATCCATTTGGCAATGGTCGCGGCAGATGCAGGCAAACCCTTTCTGGGGCCATCCGTGATCACAAAAAGTGAATCCGTCTTACGGAATGATTCCGTAGCTTTCAGGTATACCCTGATTGCCCGAACCACATCTAAGGAATGCAACGCATGTTCCCGATGATGCTTGGGCTGAGGACACAAGGAAGGTAGTACAATATCTTCATTCAGATGAAAATCTGAAACCACCTTGGGAAGAAAAGATGGCTTAGGATGAAGTACTACCTTATCCCTATGAATCACTAGGTATGGTGACTGGCATGATAATGCAGCCAGTTCTGACACCCTGCGAGCAGAAGTAATAGCCACCAAGAAGGCCACCTTCTGGGATAGAGTAAGCAAGGGAATCTCCCTGATGTTTTCAAAGGGAGGTTTCTGTAGAACCGACAAAACCAAATTAAGATCCCAGGGCGGTAAGGGCGCGCGGACTGGAGGAGCCAGGTGCCGCACCCCCTGGATGAAATTCCGCACCAAGGATTTGGTAGCTAAAGGCTTCTGAAAGAAGATTGCTAATGCTGAAACTTGACCCTTGATGGTGCTCAAGGCTAGCTTCTGCTCAACCCCTTGTTGCAAAAAGGCCAATATTCGAGTCACCGAATAGGTACGTGGAGGAAATCCTAAAGATTCGCACCACGCAATATAAGTCTCCCATGTGTGATAATAGACTTTGCTGGAAGTCGCTTTCCTTGCTTTAATAAGGGTAGGAATGACTGAAGTAGACAAACCTCTGTCCTTCAGTACTTGGGTCTCAATGGCCAGGCCATTAAAACCAGCGACTGTAAAGCACGAAGGTAAATTGGTCCTTGAGACCACAGACACTCCCTGAGACGAAGTTCCCACGGAACGTCTGCGACTAACATGTCCAAGTCGGCCAGGCCGGCTTGAGGAGGCCAGCCTAGAATTTCTAGGACCACTGGCGCTGATTGGATCTGAACCAGGCGTCCCTAGAGCTATCTGGCCCCGACCATCCGAGAAAGTCTGGTCGTTTTCTGTTCCCACACATTTATCAGATACCTGATAGTTATCAGGAAAGGTGATCTTTTCTGGTTGAACCTCAGGGACCGAAGTCACCCGACTAGAGGCTACTTGGCCTATCTGGTCAACCAGATCCGATTCCTGTGAGGTATCGGGACTAATCTTAGGAAAAGGTAAAGGAAAAGATCTTTTCAGGGAACGGTAACTACCGCTTCCTGTGGTACTTAAATGTTGGAAGGGAAGAATCGCACCGGTAGTAGTGGTAGATGCTCGATCTGATGTCCTGAATACCGGTGAAAACGTCCCCCCACCCTGAAACCGGGTGGGGGCGCACCTTCAGGCTGTGTACTCCTTTGCTTCGGGTTTGGCTGGGTTGGTCCCCTTCTTAAACCCTCCTGGAGGAGTCTTGCCTTTCCCGCTAGTACCAGCCGGGCGCCCTTTATGGGCGGTAAAGAAAGGTCCTCGCTTGTTGCGAGGTCCCTTAGCTTTTGCAGCCTGTGGCAAAAAAGTGCTCTTGCCCCCAGTGGCATCCTTAATGATTTCATCTAGGTTGGCCCCAAATAGACGATTCCCCTGAAAGGGGAGATTGGTCAAGGTCTTTTTGGAACCTAGGTCAGCTGACCAGCATTTTAACCACAACACACGTCTGAGGATCACTGCTAACTTAGATGCATGCCCTAATAGGGGAGTAGTGTCCAAGGCTGCGTCACAGATAAACCGTAGCCCTTGTATGATCTGTTCCATCAAATCAGATGTCTCCTGGGGAATATCTTTTCCCCTAAGATCTTGGCGTACCATTTTCGCCCATTCCGTAAGTGTCTGGGAAACTAGACCAATAACGATTACTGGTCTAAATGCTGACCCTATCAGAGAAAAGATAGTGCGGGACTCTGCTTCTATCTTTCGATCCACCGGATCCTTAAAGGACGAAGTGTCCTCCACTGGAATAACCGTGGCTTTATTCAGCCTGGAAATAGGCGGATCCACGACTGGTGGTACCGTCCATTTCTTAATGATGGATTCCTCAAACGGATAGCGTCTAGCAATACGCTTGGAAATAGTAAAGGTACGTTTAGAATGCTCCCATTCTCCTTTAATCTGATTACCAAAACATTTAGGTACAGGAAAAGCCTTCGCCGTCTTGATGGGCTTATTAGTCCCAAAAGGCCTCTCTGTTTCAGTTGCCTCTGCCGGTAAAGCCTCAAGTTTTAAGGTTTCTTGCACTGCCACAACTAGTGCGTCCACCAATGCTTCTTCCTGAATTATAGCAAGAGAAGAAGCGTCCTCCTCACTGTCTGAGGGGGCTTTACCTGGGATAACAGCCCTTGCAGAGGAACCTGCAACTGCCGTGACCATCTCTGAATCTGAGTCAGAGGTGTCAGATGGTATAGGGGTAGGCGGGGGTCGCTTCCTTGACCCCCGTCCCTGACAGGCCGCCTCCACCCGAGCCACCATAGACTCCAAAATTACTGTAAATGACTCTATACTCTGTGCACCGGCGGGTCCCGAGGCCCCCTCGAGGGAAACAGGTGGGGGAATATGTGTGGCAGGGTCCATAATAACTCCAGTTACTTCCTGGATAATATAATTCAAAAGTAAAGAAAAAAACTTTTTTTTTTTTTTTTTTTCTGACCCCCAGCGCCACAAAAAAGCCCCTTAGTGTTACCTGCTTAGGGATCCCTATCAATCGAGAGAGAGAGAGATAGACCCCCAGGCTCACCACTTGATGCTCAGAGTTAAACTGCAACAGCTTACAGCGCTGTCTTGACAAACAGGAAGTCTTTTGGCTGGCTGCCCAGGAAGAAAGGAGGCGGCTCCGCCCCTCTGCACGCCTTCCGGCGCCTCCCCCAAGCTCCACGAGGTGTAGGATCACATCAAACATGGCCGCCCCCATGCTGGAGACACGAGGCTACGCCAAAATGGCGGCTCGTGCGATCCAGCAAAAAAAAAAATGGCGGCGGCCTAAACTGAATAGCGGTGTTCTGCAGGGCACACAACACTCTCTCTGCATGGGGATATGGCGTGGTTGGCGGTACCGGCCCTGGCGGACCGCGTGGCCGTTCGGGAGGCCTGCTAATAGCTGGAGATCTGATTTGGAAGGCAGTCTACATGTCCGTGGCTTCTGACTGGTAGGTAGCTTATCTTAACCCATATTCCCAGAATGCCACAGATTACATCTTTAAAACATGTATACAATAGATTGTTAGCTCCCAAGCCAAGCCTCCTGGCTTTTGCACACATAAATCACACTCAAAGTAGGAGGATTTGTGACATGTTATAGGATAGAAAGGACTCTTTCTTACCATACAGAGAGGGGCCCGCGTTCACCACAAAACCCGTCAGGGAAAAAGGGGGAACATACTACTCACCATACCGGAACCAGGCGGGCACCAACTCCTGACAGTACCCCTCTCCACCGGGGCGGGAGGGCTGTCGACCGATACGGACGCCGTGACTCATGGTCTTTGGCGTTTCGGCGAGACGTTTAACTCGCGTGGACAGTCCTTTAATGGGACTTTGTCGCGGCCGACCCAGCGCGGAGCTATGGCCTGCACGCGCTCGTAGGCTGAACTGGGGTGACCACCGGATCTCAACATCCAGCCCGTCGCCCAGTTCAGCTTTCTTGCTTGAAGATCTCACAGGAACACTGGAGAAAAAAGCTGTCTAAAAAAATCCTTTAAGAAAAAATTCTTGCCAGGACCTAAGATCCCAGCAAGGTGTCTAGGTCCTTACTCCTAACTAGACAGAAAATAACTGATTTGCTGAGGCAGAGAGAGAGAGGATATACCCTCTGGGACTGCCCCTAGGGTGTGGCCAGAGCTTTTTAATTTCCTGTCTAGTCCTGCTCCTGCGGAGGTAACATAACCCGAAGGTGGTGTATCACCGAGGACTACGTCTGTCGATGAGCGCTAGAGAAATACAGATCTAGCTGGATCTGTCAAGGAGCTTTCTAGCACCTTTCAGTCTTTTGAAGCCCGTACACACGAGTAGAAATTCGGCCGGGAAATTTCGTCCGACGACTGATCTGCCGATTTTCGGCTTGTTCGTATGGTGCTTCGGACAACCGACTCCGACTTTTCGGCCGAAAAAATCTTGGTGTGCAGGCTATATAATTTTTGTCGACCGTCAAAACACGACCGATTTTCATCTCATTAGTACAGATTTCGATGGGGAAAAATCTTATGAGCAAGACTAGACATGCTCAGAGATGAAAGAACACAAAGAAAGCAATCCAACACATGACATCACTTCTGAAGTAGAATTCTGTCGTGTGGGAAAATTTGTGTGCAGTCTAGAGCACATTCAAACCAACAGACACCACTATGGACAAAATACGGATGACCGGTCGGCGGAAATTCATTGCGTGTGTACGAGGCTTAAGGATTTATTTTCTAATTTACAGATACCTCAGCCTCAGAGCTCCCCTCAGCTGACACAGCAGGATAATTCTGCACCCCCACCAGTGGTACCCTCTAAAACACCAGGGGGGGGGTACTGAAAAACAGGATGAGGAATGTGATAGTACATCTTCAGGCTCCCAGGGGGAGTCAGAAGCAGAAGACGGGGACGGTGAGTCCGCCAGAGCTTCTAGGTACAAATGAATCCTTGAAGAGATGGAAGATCTGTTGGGAGAGATCCACACCATCTTAGGAATTCAGAAGGAGAAGACGACTTTGTCTCTTCATGACTGAATGTACCTGGGTTTAGGAAAACAAAGAAGATGAGTCTTGCATGAGGTCCTGGTGGAGGCGGTTAAAAAAGAATGGCAAGATCCTGAGAGAAAGCCTTTCTTTTCTAGAGCCAGTTTCCCTTTTCCGAAGAGGACGCGTCTGTGTGGAAAAAGTCAACCAAACTGGACTCGGTCTTCTCTCAGGTCCCGAGACAAACAGACCTAGCTTTTGAGGACATGGGCTCCCTTCTTGATCCCATGGATAAAAGAATGGATTCTCTGTTCAAAAAAGCATGGGATTCCTCTTTAGGAAATCTTAAACCCGCTATGGCTACGGCGGTTGTTGCCCGCAATCTGGAGTATTGGTTAACCCAGATTAAAGCCCACATTGAGGCTGGCACCTCGAAGGAGACAATTTTGTCTTCCTTCCCCACGTTCCTTCGAAGCATGGCTTATATTGTGGCGCGTCGGCTGAATCAGTACGCATGATGAGAGAAAAAGCAATCAGCACATTCAATCCTAAATCCACCTAAAATGCATGCTGAACACTAAACGGTCTACATCACAAAAAACCCAGACAATATTATATAGAAAGGCAGTGCAGCACAATAAATAAACTAAAATTCATAAAATTCATATAAAAAGTTCATGTAAATACATATAAAAGTTAATTAAGATGTAGAATCCGTGGGACTTTAATGGTACCCAATAAAGGTTTAAGTCAAAAACGGATAAAATCTGGATATTTTATTAGTGTATCAAAAAGACAGAACATACAAATACATTGAAGATTTCCATTAATATATAGAGCTGTAGATATCATTTTTATGATGACCCCAAATGATTTAGCCGAACAACGGCTAGTATCCACAAACAGTGCCCGACATGTTTCGCCATTGCTTCCTCAGGGGCAAGTAACTGTAGTAGATTTAGTCATACAGGTTCTAATAATCATGATATCAGAAATTCTATACTTGAAAGCTTCATTAAAAAGGGCCACAGGAGAAAGTAGGGCATACCCTTAAGGAGAGAGAGGTATCAATTCCATAGGTTTGCGCTGAATTGAGCTAGTGCTCGTATAGCTGCTGGTATGGATTTCCCAAATAATGCTTATTGGGCCACAGGAGGTATGGAGATAGAGGTCTGAACTACCTTGTGATAAGATGGCTGTAATGCCGGTTTGGCAAGGTAAAGAGGCCGGGAGTTCTTCCTCTGTCGGTGGCATCTGCATCTCCTGTGACCCATCTGCCTGCACTTACGTTGCCGATCTCTGCCTGAACCCTGGATATTCTCTGCCTTCTGCCTAAAGCCTGCTATTGATCACCTGTTACCGACCCAGCTTGTCTGACCTCGCTTCCAGTTATCTCCCGCTCTGCATGCACCTGCCTGCTGCCACCTGCCTGAAGTCTGCCAGTTCTCAGATCACCTGGTAATGACTCTGCTTCGTAGCAGGAAAAAAGCAAATGCAGGCCATTTACCTTAAGACCTTGAAGCGTTTTAATAGCTGGTGCGCAGGAAGCTCCTTGGATGTAGGTAGCCCATGACAGTACTGAAATTTCTAGTGGGGCAGATAAAGGGTAAGCCTAAAGAGCCAGGTTTCGGCATTAACTGTCTTTTTAGAAGCACCCTTAGCCAAAAACCCTTAGATAAGTTGTTTCTTTCAGACCTGAAACAGACAGAAACCAGTGAGTAATATCCCTTTTCCTTTGTGAAATTTCTTCGGAGAGCCGTTTGAACCTATTACTACTTGTGCGGTGAAGTTTTTAACCCTCAAGACAGTTTTTTTGGTGGCAGTCACTACCACCAGAAGGGTTAGTGAACTAGAAGCTCTTTCTATTAGAGCTTTGTTTCTTCAGGTTTTTTTGGATCGTATTATTTTTAAAACAGATCAGATTACCTAAAGTGGTCTCGAAGTTTCATAGAGATCAAGAAATTGTTTCACCAACTTTCTGTTCAAATCCTGTGAATGAACAGGAGAGTAATTTTCATAAGCTAGATGTTAGAAGGTATGTCTTTCAATACATAGCTTGAACAAAGGAATTTACAAAGTCGGATTCCCAATTTGTTCTTTTTGTTGGCGCTAGTAGAGGGTAGGGATGATCGAACGGTTCGGGTCGACCATCGGTTTGACCCGAACATTGGGTGTTCGAAATTCGGCCGAATTCCGAACTTTTTGTGGTAAAAGTTCGGAATTCGGTCACCAGAACCGCCCAAGATGCAATGGGACAGGAAGTGGGCTTTAAAAGCACGTGATTGGCCCAGAAACGTCAGTAAAAGCCAATGAGGGGGCAGGAGTCTGCTAGGAACGTGATTGGAGTGACTACGGGGACCAGAGGCCAATCAGGAGTGAATACGCCCCCCAGTATATAACATAGCCCCACCTAACCTCTAGCACTGTAATACAGAGGCTTTGGAAGAGAGTGGAAGCATTTGTGTTACTCCTGCTTTGTTAAACAATGTTTGCTGCGTAGCCGATTGCTTGTAAAGCTCCATATCAGCAGAAGAGCAGTCAGCTTACAGAAATATTGTCAGTGTAGTTATAAAAAAAAAATTAAAGGGACAGTGTCAGTTAGAAATTATCTTCTGCTGTATGGAGCTGTTCTTTTAGTATGAGGAAAGGGATATGCAGTGTAGTTAGGGTACTATATACCACTATAGTTAGATTCAATAATCTAGTTTTTGTAGGCATACTTTTAAGTGTCAGGGTTCCGTCTAGTGAGCACGTTGCACTGCTGATATATCTACAGCAGGTATACGTGCTTGCTAGTCAGCTATTGTGCAAAATACATTTCAGCGATACACACATCTGCTGTATTTAGCGACAACTTTGGGTCGCATAGCAGTGTGCGTTTTGCAGGTGAATTTCACCACGCAGAGTTGCCAAAGCCTCAGTGACAAGTTAACGCCTGTGCAAAAGGCTTTGCTACTCTGCGTCACACACATCTGCTGTATTTAGCGACAACTTTGGGTCGCATAGAAATGTGCGTTTTGCAGGTGAATTTCACCGTGCAGAGTTGCCAAAGCCTCAGTGACAAGTTAACGCCTGTGCAAAAGGCTTTGCTACTCTGCGTCACACACATCTGCTGTATTTAGCGACAACTTTGGGTCGCATAGCAGTGTGCGTCTTGCAGGTGATTTTCACATCGCACAGTTGATAAAGCCTCAGTGACAACTATACATAAATTAAAATTCATCACAAAAAAAAATGATTATTTTTCTTAGATTTTCAGTATCGCAGGGATGGTCTTACCCTCCTTTCATAAAGTGCAAATAAATAAAGTGCATAAATTGCATAAATAATCCAAAACATCCAACTAAGCAAGAACAGAGTCCTTCAAAAAAGTCTTTGTTTATGTAGTGCCAGAGCTGGTGGTGGTGACATTGTACAGTGGTTCCTATAACTGACACCAATGATCCTGCATTAAAGGCACTGTGTATTGCTCTGGCACTACATAAACAAAGACTTTTGAAGGACTCTGTTCTTGCTTAGTTGGATGTTTTGGATTATTTATGCAACTTATTTATTTGCACTTTATGAAAGGAGGGTAACTCCATCCCTGCACTACTGAAATTCTAAGAAAAATAATCAGTTTTTTTTTTTTTGTGATGAATTTTAATTTATGTATAGTTGTCACTGAGGCTTTATCAACTGTGCGATGTGAAAATCACCTGCAAGACGCACACTGCTATGCGACCCAAAGTTGTCGCTAAATAAAGCAGATGTGTGTGACGCAGAGTAGCAAAGCCTTTTGCAGTGGACTTAAAGCCTCAATGACAAGTTAACGCCTGTTCTTGTTGTAAGCGTTAGGTCCACTGCAAAAGGCGTCACACACATCTGCTTTATTAGGAGCAAAAGAAAGGCGCGGTTAAGCAAAAAAGTAATTTTTAAAGGTTTGACATGCTATAATTCTGGTTCTGGACATGCTACAGAGCTGAAACCTCACAGGTATACTTTTTAGACCCCCCAGACACTAAATCCAAAGAAATCTCTTTTTTTTTTTCCAATAATTTTTTCAATAATTGACTCTCTATCAAAAACGACAATTTTTAAGAACTTTTGTTTTGCCTGATTCATAGTCCCTGGGGCATGACCCAGAACCCTAGGCACTTTTTAGGGCATTTATTAGGTTTTAGGGCTTCAAAATTGTGTTTTTTTATTCCCGAAGTTCGGGTCCCATTGATTTCAATGGGGTTCGGGAATCCGAACCGAACTTTCGGGAAATTTGGGTGTTCTGGTCGAACCGAACTTTTCAAAAGTTTGATCATCCCTAGTAGAGGGGCTAAAGCTTCTAATCGTTCCTTAGCCAGATGGCTAAGGTTAGCCATTTACCAGGCATATGCTTCTAGTGGGCAGGAGGCCCCGGTAGGTATCAAGGCACATTTGCCCATGGCTATGGCAACTTCCCAGGTGGAAATAGCTGGTGCTACCCCAGAGCAGATTTGTCGAGCAGCAACCTGGTCCAGTTATGCAACTTTTACCAGGCGCTACAGGCTGGACCTGTTGTCCGCTAAAGATCAAGCTTTTGAGTGCAAGGTCCTTCAAGCAGAGGTCCCACCCTAAGGGTAAGTACTCGCTTATCCTATCAAAGGTGGCTGTCCTGAAAGACGATAGGGGGGAAAAAAAGTTACGCTTACCGGTAACGTCTTTTCCAGTAGTCTTTCAGGACAGCACCGTTACCCACCCAAAGAAGGTCTGGACATACAATGGTCAGAAGATAGGAGGTTGGTATGATTTGTCTTTGTGTCTCCCCAGCTGGCTGGAGGTACTCTTGAAGAACTGAAGGGAGTCGGCTAACAAGGGTCTTAAATCTGTGAATGGGGCGCTGTTTCCTGAGAAGGGAGGAGCCAGTGTATCTCAAAGGTGGCTGTCCTGAAAGACTACTGGAAAAGACGTTACCGGTAAGCGTAACTCTATTTTATTTTTTTTATTTATAAATAAAAAAAGACCAAAACATTAGTAATTTTTCTTCATAAATTTTGGCCAAAATATATACTGCTGCATATACTATATTACCAAAAGTATTAGGAACGCCTGCCTTTATAGGCAGGTTAGAAGGCTGGCCATTGGCCAGCCTGCATTTGTAGAAGGAGTCTGGGGTATACAATATATATTCCTCCTCCTTTGGCATTTCTCGGCTCCTTTCCTTCGTTTCCCAGGTTACAGTCAGCTGTCGTCACTTCTGGCTGTCATCACTTCAAACGGCAGGGCGAGGAGCTTTACCTGGCTGGTGTATCGTCAGGTGGCGCTGCTCTCCTCTGGCTCTCAGGCTACTGGTCAGCAGGTAGGTGCGGACTGAGGGATGCAAGGAGGGGAGAAGAGAGGAGAGGCCACTGCAACCTGGGTGTCACTGTGGGCTTTCTAACCCAGTTCAGTCCACGTAGATGCATGGAGGGAGGGCAGGGAGCATCATAGTATATATGCTTACCTCTCTGACTCAGATACATGCAGTTCTAAATCATCTAAATGTTGCTACAACAAGTACCCACCTGGAACTGAGCCCAAGTGGCCGCCACTTTAGCTGAAAAGGACCGGTGCTAGTCATGAATCCATACTACATGCTCTTCATCCATGCTACAATTACAAAACAGGATAGAGGTGATTGAGACCCGAAGTGTCATCTACACCCCCAGCTCCTGCAGGTAATGTGTGCATACCTTTACCTTATGGAGCTTTTCTGCAGGCACTTCGCCAACCAAAAATCTCCAGTATGTGCCAGTTGACAATTATCTTGGTGTCCCAATTTATATAACTCTTTTCACACGGGTACCACCAAGCAGGCAGCTAGTGAATCCTCTACAGGGTTTTGGGTCAGGTAGACAAGCTGGGCAGACCCATACATCATCTGGGTAAGGAACAGTTGTGCAATAATTATAGGGTCTGCAATTACAACCAGTGTAGACTCCTGCTCTAACTTCTTCAGAGCGCACCCCAAATTCACATGTCTCATAAAGCCCTCTAGTTCTTTTTGACTAAGCCAAAAAGTCTAGGTGTTCCCTGATGCTGGATCCGGAGGACAACTGTGGATGGGTCGGCTGAAAGAATGATCTCATATCAGAAGTGACCAACACATCTTCAAACCGCCCTCTTCTTGCAGGTGCTGTTGGATTGGTACCCGCAACTGTGAGTGGAAATTCCTCTGCCAGCGCACGTAAAAGCAGAATGCAGAATTTCTCGAAGCAAAGCCTGGAAGTGCTGCATTCTGACAGCCCTCTGTGATGGTGGTAACATTTCTGCCATTTTTTGTTTGTACCGGGGGTCTAAGTACGTTGCCACCCAGTACTGGTCATTTTGTTACAGGGTCATTTAAAAAATGACAGGCAGACAAAGAGGCAGGCCCTTCTGCAGGGGTGGTAGGGGTAGGGCAGGAGCACCAGGCCGGAGCCAAAGTAGGAAGTTGCAGAAGGTGTGTTCAATTACGTCAAAGGACGCACCAGACTTGGTTGAGTGGCTCACTCAGCCTTCCTCTTCTGCACCCTCCTCATCCTCTCTGCTGTGTGCACCTGCAAAGACACCACCACCACCATATACCCTCCACTTCGAGTCACAGGAATTATTTTCTAATCTATCACAAGACATTTGCGATGTGCAGCCATTCTTGGCATCGGATCAGGAAGAAAAGGTAGCAACAGCCGCCACTCAGCAGTCTGACGACAGTACCCAGATCAGCCCAAGGAGGTTGGTCCCCGCTGTTGCTGCCTACTCCGAGATCTCAAATGTTAGTGGTGGGGAAGGTGACATCGATAATGACGTGTTTATGGACGTCATGTGGGTGCCCACAAGAGAGGAAGAGGAGGGGAGTTCAGAGGGAGAGATGGACCAGCAGATAGGGAGGAGAAGCAGGCCGAACTTACATTGCACAGGAGGGACAAACCAGACTGCTAATGTATCAGGAGCGAGCCATCAACCATGTACGTTCACATCCCAGGACACCGGCACATGGCTCCGCAGTGTGGGCTTTTTTTAACGTGTCCGTTTCTGACAATAGTGTTGCCATCTGCAGCCTTTGCAGTCAATGCATAAGTCGCGGTAAGCCCAACACTCACCTAGGGACGACCGCCTTAAGAAGGCACCTGGACTCCGTCAGAACCCACAACGCCACACTCCAGGCTCTCACTGTCCAGCCTCTTCTTCTTCTCCTCTCTCCTCACAATTGTCCTCCACTCCACCTTCCATCATGCCGTCCTCCCGTTTTTCTGGAAAAAGGCAGGCTTCTGTGGCCCAAATGTTCGAACTTAAAAAAATGATGACGACGGATAACCCTCTTGCCCCACGGTTGACCGCAGGCTTGTCCGAAACTGATAGCCCGCCAACTACTGCCATATAAACTGGTGAACTCGGAAAGGCCTTTTGAAAATTTGTGGCCATTGGAACACCACAATGGAAGGTCCCAGGAAGGAAATATTTATCGCAGAAGGGCATCCCAGAGCTATATGGCCATGTTGAGCGGCAAGTGAATGTATCTCTGGCACACAGTGTTGGTGACAAGATACATCTGACAACAGACACGTGGTCTAGCAAACACGGGCAGGGAAGGTATATAGCTTTTACTACAACCTTCTGACGGCCGACAAGCATGTAACCCCTGGCACCCGTGTAGATTTAGTTTACCGCCACAGATTGCATGCAGGCCTGCCTCTTCTTCTCCTCCTCCTACTCCATCTCTTCCACTGAGCCCCCAGAACCTATTCGACATGCCAGGTGAGACGTTGCTGTGTGGAGCAGGGACAGACTGTTAGTGACACAAATCGCTAGCTAATAGATCCACAAAAGTCCTTTTAAGGACTGGTATAGGTGTGCTATTGTTTGCATTATATAGGGGTGTAATACACTTATAATATACTTTATAATATAAAAAGCATATTATAGTGGATTTGTATTGTGCAGCATTGTGACTGGTGAGCGGTTCTGCAGCGATACTACAACTACCAAGAGTGACAAACACAATTAGCAAAAAGTATTATAACTAGAGTTGAGCGGACACCTGGATGTCTGTGTTCGGCGGGTTCGGCCGAACTTTAAAAAAAAGTCCGGGTCCGTGTCCCGGACTTTTGCCGAACTTTTCCCGGACACCGAACCCCATTGAAGTCAATGGGGACCCGAACTTTCAGGCACTAAAATGGCTCTAAAACACCAATGGAAAGGGCTAGACTGCTGCAAATGGCAGCAAAACGTAGTTAAGAGCATGGCAAGTGCTCTGCAAACAAATGTGGATAGGGAAATAACTTAAAACAACAAAAAAAAAAAACAGAAAAATAAAACAATGTTCTTCATCTCTGAAGGACGAGGCCCATATGGAGTAGGAGGGAGGTTGAGGTGGTGGTGGATGTGGCGGTGTCATAGGAGTGTGCACAGGGTGTGCCGGGTGTACCTGGGCACACCCTAATCACCTAGGGCACATAGCATTATCGCTCTGTTTGCCAGTGAGGAGATGGGAAAGATCTCCCTCGGACCTGCTCTGCTCTATTTCTCTTTGCCAGCAGGGAGAGTAATGTATCGGGGCCATGTACATGTAGACAAACACATGCATGTGTATTTAATATAATACAATGCAATAGGCTGCGCACACCTATGGGCGGTGTAGGTGGAAGCGGCGGTGGAGGAGGAGGACGAGGTAGCCAACACTGCTTCTTTTCACAAATTTTAAATGAGGGTACACCCCAAAAGAGTGAGAAAGAGCAAAAATGGAACAATGGCTGGGTAAGGTCGGTATCCATCGCTATTCTGCACAAGGTACGGAAAAGTCCCGTGGGATCCATGCCTAGTTCATTTTAATGAACGTGAAATTGTCCACATTGTCTCTGGACAGGCGGCTGCGCTTGTCTGTGATAACGCCCCCAGCCGTGCTAAATACCCGTTCAGATAATACACTGGCTGCAGGGCACGCCAGCACCTCCAAGGCGTAAAGGGCAAGCTCAGGCCATGTGCCCAACTTGGAGACCCAGAAGTTGAAGGGGGCAGACCCCTCATTCAGTACGTCTAGGCGTGTGCACACATACTGCTCCACCATGTTGGTGAAATGCTGCCTCCTGCTAAGACGTTCCATATGAGCTGCTGGTGCTGCTGTTTGTTGTGGCGTGCTGACAAAGCTTTTCCACATTTCGGCCATGCTAACCCTGCCTTCTGAGGTGCTGGTGGTGCCCTGGTTGCGTTGGCCACCTCTTCCTCCTCCTCCTCCTCCTCTGCCTTGTGCTTCCACTGTGGCCCCGCTGTCAGGTGGGAATGCCAGCAGCATCGCATCTACCAGCGTGCGCTTGTACTCGCGCATCTTGCGATCGCGCTCCAGTGAGTGAATTAAGGACGGTACGTTGTCCTTGTAACGGGGATCCAGCAGCGTGGCCACCCAGTAATCAGCACAAGTTAGAACGTGGGCAACTCGGCGGTCGTTGTGGAGACACTGCAGCATGAAATCGCTCATGTGTGCCAGGCTGCCCAGAGGCAACGAAAGGCTGTCCTCTGTGGGAGGTGTATCGCCCGTGTCCTCTGTATCCCCCCAGCCACGCACCAGTGATGGCCATGAGCTGGCCTGGGTGCCACCCTGCTGTTAACATGGTTCCATCTCCTCCTCCAGCTCCTCCTCCTCATCCTCCTCATCCTCCAGAACTGTGCCCCTGCTGGACAATTGTGTCCCTGGCGTTTGTGTGTGCAGGAACTCACCCTCGGAGCCCCTTGCGAATGACTGCCCTGAAAGCCTTGGAAATGTTACCTCTTCATCCACCTCCTCCTCCTCCTCATCCTGTGCCACATCCTTTTCCATCATCGCCCGATAGTTAAGCTGACAACGGCGTCATCGGCACTGGCCATGTTGGTGGAGTACTCAAAACAGCGCAACAAGGCACACAGGTCTCGCATGGAGGCCCAGTTATTGGTGGTGAAGTGGTGCTGTTCCGCAGAGCGACTCACGCGTGTGTGCTGCAGCTGAAACTCCACTATGTGGAGTTCCACCTTGTGGGCACGTCACATATGAGGCGGTGAGCGGGAAGGCCGAAGTTACGCGGCAGCGCTGACAGGCGAGCAGCAGCAGGGTGAGAACGCCGAAAGTGCGCACAGACGGCCCGCACTTTCTGCAGCAGCTCTGACATATCGGGGTAGTTTTTAAGGAACCTCTGCACCACCAAATTCAGCACATGCGCCAGGCAAGGGATGTGCGTCAAACCGGCTAGGCCCAGAGCTGCTATGAGATTTCGCCCGTTATCGCACACCACCAGGCCGGGCTTGAGGCTCGCTGGCAGCAACCACTCATTTGTCTGCTGTTCCATGCTCCTCCACAACTCCTGCGCGGTGTGTGGTTTGTCCCCCAAACAGGCAAGTTTTAAAACTGCCTGCTGTCGTTTACCCCTGGCTTTGCTGAAGTTGGTGGTGAAGGTGTTACGCTGTCCGGATGAGGAGGCGGTAGAGGATGAGGAAGCGGAGTAGGAGGAGTTAGGAACAGAAGGCAAACTGAAGCGCCCTGCAATCCTCGGTGGTGGAAGGACATGCGCCAAATTGCTATCCGCCTCAGGCCCATCCGCCACTGCATTTACCCAGTGTGCCGTTAGGGAGATATAACGCCCCTGACCGTGCTTACTGGTCCACGTATCGGTAGTTAGGTGGACCTTGCCACAGATGGCGTTGCGCAGTGCACACCGGATTTTTTCCCCCACTTGGTTGTGCAGGGAAGGGATGGCTTGCCTGGAAAAGTAGTGGCGGCTGGGCACGACGTACTGTGGGACAGCCACCGACATAAGGTTTTTAAAACTGAGCGTCTCCACCAGACGGAATGACAGCATTTCAAAGGCCAAGAATTTTGAAATTCTGGCATTCAGGGCCAGGGATCGCGGGTGGGTAGGGGGGTACTTCCTCTTCCTCTCAAGTGTTTGGGAGATGGAAAGCTGAACGCTTCCACGGGACATTGTGGAGACGGTTGGTGACCCAGGTGGTGGTGTTGCTGACAGATCCTCTGTTTGCGGGGTGGCAGGTGCCGGTATCACTACAGATGTGGCTGGAGCGGCCGAGACTGCAGCAGAAGAGGAAGCAGGATGAGCCAGAGACGTTTCTTGGTTTTGAAGGTGTCTATTCCACTGCAGCTCGTGCTTTGCACTTAGATGCCTGATCATGCAGGTTGTGCTCAGGTTGAGAAGGTTTATGCCTCGCTTCAGGCTCTGATTGCACAGGGTGCAAACCACTTGTGTCCTGTCATCAGCACATTTTCTAAAGAACTTCCACGCTAGAGAACTCCTTTGAGCTGACTTTGGTGCGCTCGTTCCCTTGCTGCATTGGGCAGTAGCGGGCATAGTGTCTAGGGCACGGCCGCTCCGCTTCTGCACCCTGCTCCCTCTTCTGCTGTGCTTGAACAAGCAGGATAAGAGTTGGCGCATCACACATACCTATATAGCATCAAGGGGTATGCAGTTCATGTATAGTCATTAATCTGGTGTAGTTGATGGCTGAAATAGATTACACTCAGGGCCAGCTCAGCTGCAGAGAGAAGTCAGCTCTGAAAATGAAAATAAAAACAAAAAGCAGAGCGCCTCTAAGTGTTATCAGTTTAATTAAAAGGGTAATGCAGGTACAGGAAAACTGCTCACATTTAAAACAGTATAAAATAGCTCATCTGTTAGGTGGTCTGCAGGAACACAGGGGTCCACGGCTGGATGTTAGTAGCTCCAAGAGATGGTGCAGGGGATGCTGAAGGAGGGAGATGTCTGGAGAGCCAAGAGACCAGATAGTAGGATGGTCAGCAGCTTCAGGAAGGTGTTCTGTTCCTCAGGGAGACACCTGGTGAGCCGAGAGACCGTTAGGTAGAATGGCTGTCGGCTTCAGAAGGGCGCCCTGCTCCTCAGTACATCCGGCGCCAACACATAGGGGAGCCCAGCGTGACAGATCCAGCAGCCAAACGCACAACGCGTTTCCGAGCGTGCGCAGTAGCCTCACAGGGCGTGCGCGCTCCTTTCTCAAGTGCAGTGGCATGACACAGAAGAGCTGAACAAGTTTATAGGAAGCCAGCACTCAAGCTGGGTGGATACAGATGGACTTAAAGTGGCCATTGTAAATGGGCTGGACAGTGGGACCACAATACTTAAAGCGGCAATAAGAAAATAAACACAAAAAAAAAAAATCGCATACAAATGAAATCGCATTAAAAAAAAAAAAAAAAAATGGTTATTTAACAAGGTAAAAAGACATACATCGGCTCTAATCATAATATGGTGTTAACATCTAGCTCTTCGTTTAAACCCTTGGGTGAAAGTGAATCCAGGGTATAGATCCAAAATGTCTCTCGTTGGCATAATTTGGCAAATCGTTCGGCCTCAGATGGAAGTTTGGGGATAGACTCTATTACCCAAACCTCCAATCCTGATGTGGACTTGTTGTGGAACTCGAGGAAATGGCGTGGTACGCTATGTTGGTCACAACCCTCCTCCACAAACCTGCGATGGCGACCAAATCGTTGCCGTAGTGGGCGGATGGTGCGACCAACATAGAGTAGTCCACAGGGACAGGTCAGGCAGTAGATCACGTAATCAGTAGAACAGTTGTAGAATTCTTCCAAACGGTAAGTCTTATTCTCATGGGTGAACTGTTTTTTACCATGTCGCACAAAGGCACATGTTTTACATAAAGGCTTGTTACATCGATACATGCCCTTTAAGGGAATGAGGCATAGTGGATTATGGACTTTTTTAGTTTTGAGACGACTGGGTGCAATTTTGTTTTTTAGGGTGGGAGCCCTACGGTAAGTAACTCTAGGTTTGTGACCTAAACTGGGTAAAAGATGGGGGTCCTGTAATAAAATGTTCCAGTGTTTCTGTAGTATGGATTCCATTTTCCTGTAGCGGCAGTGGAATCTGGTGATGAACCTCGGAGTGGATTCATCATATTTAGCTGTATTTTTGGGGGGTTTACCAGGCAGGAAGGTGGTGTAAGCTTGATTGACCAATTGGTCAGGGTAACCCTTATCCCTAAACTTGGCTCTCAAAGCATCACTCTGTGTGATGTAATCTATATCCCTGGTACAGTTCTGTCTAAGGCGACAGAACTGCCCTTTAGGTATATTGTTTACCCACTGGGGATGATGACAACTACTATAGTGTAGGTACGAGTTGCCAGCGGTGGGCTTGGTGTAGTTCCGGGCAAAAATGGAAGTTCCTTCACTACCCAGCTCGAGGTCCAGGAAGGCTAGATGAACCGCATCACAAACAGAAGTAAAGGTGAGACCGAAATCATTGGTGTTGCAGTGGATGACAAAATCATCAATCGAGGATGGAGGACCGTCCCAGATGATGATGATATCGTCTATGTATCGGCCGTAAAAAAATAGATATTGAGCAAAGGGGTTGTTGTGCCAAATGAAGGATTCTTCCCAGAAACCCATGGTCAGGTTAGCGTAGGAGGGTGCAAAGTTAGCGCCCATTGCGGTACCATGGGTCTGAAGGTAGAAGTCGCCATTAAAACAGAAGTAGTTATGCCTAAGACAAAAATCGGTGGCATCAAGGATAAAGGTGGCTTGTTGGTTATTGAGCATAGGATCTTTTAATAAAAAGTGTTGTGTCGCCCGCAGACCTATGTCATGGGGGATGGACGTATAAAGGGAATTAACGTCCAGGGACAACCAAAGATAGCTATCCGCCCAAGAGTATGGGGCTAAGAGCTCCAACAGGTGGATAGAGTCTCTGATATAAGACTGCAGGGACTGGGCGAGTGGCTGCAAAAATACATCAATGTACTGTGACAATCCGCTGGTGATGCTATCCATGGCAGCAACGATAGGTCTACCAGGTGGGCAGAGGGGGTCTTTATGTACCTTGGGAAGGTGATAGAAATAAGGTGTATGGTAGTATTCCTTTTTAAGAAAAACGGCTTCTTTGGTATCAAGGACTTTATCTCTAACTGCGTTACAGATCAAAGACTCCGCCTCTAATCTAAAGGTGGGGAGTGGATCCTTGGTTAGCTTGACGTAGGTGTTTGTGTCAGACAAGAGTCTGAGGGCTTCCCTGATGTAATCGGCCCTGTCCTGGATGACTATAGCTCCACCCTTGTCGGCCGGTTTAATGACCAA
Organism: Pelophylax lessonae; assembly: GCF_965119305.1. Taxonomy (NCBI): domain Eukaryota; kingdom Metazoa; phylum Chordata; class Amphibia; order Anura; family Ranidae; genus Pelophylax; species Pelophylax lessonae. The sequence goes on along the minus strand of NC_138779.1, from coordinate 154,044,452 downwards.
ATCTGTATTGTCGGTAAATTTTTTAAGGGAAAGGGTTTCGTTGCGGGTAAGGTTGTGGTGAATTAATTTCTTAGTATTAGAGGGCTGATGACATAGCTGCTGGAGATCAGAAAACACCATTCTGTAAAAAGACTCAATATACGGGCCTTTGAACCTAGTAGGATAGAAAACTGACGGGGGATATAGATTGGTGTGCTTGACAGGGGGAGATGTCTGTAAGTGTTGTGTGTACAAGTATAGGTTGAGGTCATGAATGTCAAATTCATGAATGTCATCATTAGTCAACGCTGCATCAAATATGAAGACGCTGTGCATCACATTCAGATGTTGGTTGAGGATATTCTGTCCTTCAACCAATCTGTTCCCTCCTCATGGTCCGACACCCTCCAAAAGAATACACGGAAAAAAGAGGACAACATGATCCGCACAAAGCTAGGCAAATTCAAACGCGATCTGGGTGATTACCAACATAATAAGGTTTTTTCCTGGAAGCAACATCCTTTAATAACCCCCCTCATGGATCTTCCTTCTTTCCCCCTCCCCACCACCCAGTCCCTGGTCCTCTTCACCCTCCCATTTGCCCTCCCCCTCTATCCACTGCTCATAGAAACCCGCCACCATACCCCAACAATAAGACCAGAAAGACCCCCCTACGAAAACAACTAACACCAGGACTTCCAAAGAGTCTATTTGTTCCAAAACAGAAAAAAGTAGGCACTAATATTGCAAGCATGTCAGGTGGGTTGGTCACACACAAGGTGAGCACCTCTCCCCCTACTGCCACTACCCATAGAGGGAATACACCCCTCAACAAAACATCCTCAATGCCCACCAGTCAGCAATGCATCCCACCTAATCCTCCGACTGGCCCCCCTCCATGCACCACCCAGTTAGTCCCTCTCCCGTCTGCAGACAATATAAGCCAAGACCCCCACTCACTTAATGAGAACACTGGCTCGGATCCCACTGAAGGTCCAACCATATTAGTGGGTGATTTCCAGCTTGGTGATATACCACCTCACTCCACCTCTGTGTCTTTTTTAGGGATCAGCCCCCACCTAAAGCAAAGGTTAAAAAGAAAATTCATAGAAGAGGATGTAGAGGAGGAAGGCACAAACACAATAATAGGAGCCAAGGTGCGCAAACTATAAAATTATTTAATCTATCATCACAGGCCCTCACGCCTGCTGATGAAGCCCTACTCAGCAGAGGTCTTTCTTTTTCACCCACCACATATCCCAACTCTTTCCTCCTATTTAAAGATCTTAATCAATTTGTCAGAAAATTGACCCTCAATAGACACTTCAACATTAAGTCCAAGAAGGACTTGAGCAATACACCCCTCCTGGACAAGGACATACCCACTAGCACCCCTGATACTGAACTGCTTACCATTGAGGATGATGTTTTTAGCTTATATGAGGTTGATCCTGACCCCGATGACCCTGACCTCAACCTATACTTGTACACACAACACTTACAGACATCTCCCCCTGTCAAGCACACCAATCTATATCCCCCGTCAGTTTTCTATCCTACTAGGTCCAAAGGCCCGTATATTGAGTCTTTTTACAGAATGGTGTTTTCTGATCTCCAGCAGCTATGTCATCAGCCCTCTAATACTAAGAAATTAATTCACCACAACCTTACCCGCAACGAAACCCTTTCCCTTAAAAAATTTACCGACAATACAGATTTGGTCATTAAACCGGCCGACAAGGGTGGAGCTATAGTCATCCAGGACAGGGCCGATTACATCAGGGAAGCCCTCAGACTCTTGTCTGACACAAACACCTACGTCAAGCTAACCAAGGATCCACTCCCCACCTTTAGATTAGAGGCGGAGTCTTTGATCTGTAACGCAGTTAGAGATAAAGTCCTTGATACCAAAGAAGCCGCTTTTCTTAAAAAGGAATACTACCATACACCTTATTTCTATCACCTTCCCAAGGTACATAAAGACCCCCTCTGCCCACCTGGTAGACCTATCGTTGCTGCCATGGATAGCATCACCAGCGGATTGTCACAGTACATTGATGTATTTTTGCAGCCACTCGCCCAGTCCCTGCAGTCTTATATCAGAGACTCTATCCACCTATTGGAGCTCTTAGCCCCATACTCTTGGGCGGATAGCTATCTTTGGTTGTCCCTGGACGTTAATTCCCTTTATACGTCCATCCCCCATGACATAGGTCTGCGGGCGACACAACACTTTTTATTAAAAGATCCTATGCTCAATAACCAACAAGCCACCTTTATCCTTGATGCCACCGATTTTTGTCTTAGGCATAACTACTTCTGTTTTAATGGCGACTTCTACCTTCAGACCCATGGTACCGCAATGGGCGCTAACTTTGCACCCTCCTACGCTAACCTGACCATGGGTTTCTGGGAAGAATCCTTCATTTGGCACAACAACCCCTTTGCTCAATATCTATTTTTTTACGGCCGTTACATAGACGATATCATCATCATCTGGGACGGTCCTCCATCCTCGATTGATGATTTTGTCATCCACTGCAACACCAATGATTTCGGTCTCACCTTTACTTCTGTTTGTGATGCGGTTCATCTAGCCTTCCTGGACCTCGAGCTGGGTAGTGAAGGAACTTCCATTTTTGCCCGGAACTACACCAAGCCCACCGCTGGCAACTCGTACCTACACTATAGTAGTTGTCATCATCCCCAGTGGGTAAACAATATACCTAAAGGGCAGTTCTGTCGCCTTAGACAGAACTGTACCAGGGATATAGATTACATCACACAGAGTGATGCTTTGAGAGCCAAGTTTAGGGATAAGGGTTACCCTGACCAATTGGTCAATCAAGCTTACACCACCTTCCTGCCTGGTAAACCCCCCAAAAATACAGCTAAATATGATGAATCCACTCCGAGGTTCATCACCAGATTCCACTGCCGCTACAGGAAAATGGAATCCATACTACAGAAACACTGGAACATTTTATTACAGGACCCCCATCTTTTACCCAGTTTAGGTCACAAACCTAGAGTTACTTACCGTAGGGCTCCCACCCTAAAAAACAAAATTTCACCCAGTCGTCTCAAAACTAAAAAAGTCCATAATCCACTATGCCTCATTCCCTTAAAGGGCATGTATCGATGTAACAAGCCTTTATGTAAAACATGTGCCTTTGTGCGACATGGTAAAAAACAGTTCACCCATGAGAATAAGACTTACCGTTTGGAAGAATTCTACAACTGTTCTACTGATTACGTGATCTACTGCCTGACCTGTCCCTGTGGACTACTCTATGTTGGTCGCACCATCCGCCCACTACGGCAACGATTTGGTCGCCATCGCAGGTTTGTGGAGGAGGGTTGTGACCAACATAGCGTACCACGCCATTTCCTCGAGTTCCACAACAAGTTCACATCAGGATTGGAGGTTTGGGTAATAGAGTCTATCCCCAAACTTCCATCTGAGGCCGAACGATTTGCCAAATTATGCCAATGAGAGACATTTTGGATCTATACCCTGGATTCACTTTCACCCAAGGGTTTAAACGAAGAGCTAGATGTTAACACCATATTATGATTAGAGCCGATGTATGTCTTTTTACCTTGTTAAATAACCATTTTTTTTTTTTTTTTTTTAATGCGATTTCATTTGTATGCGATTTTTTTTTTTTTTTGTGTTTATTTTCTTATTGCCGCTTTAAGTATTGTGGTCCCACTGTCCAGCCCATTTACAATGGCCACTTTAAGTCCATCTGTATCCACCCAGCTTGAGTGCTGGCTTCCTATAAACTTGTTCAGCTCTTCTGTGTCATGCCACTGCACTTGAGAAAGGAGCGCGCACGCCCTGTGAGGCTACTGCGCACGCTCGGAAACGCGTTGTGCGTTTGGCTGCTGGATCTGTCACGCTGGGCTCCCCTATGTGTTGGCGCCGGATGTACTGAGGAGCAGGGCGCCCTTCTGAAGCCGACAGCCATTCTACCTAACGGTCTCTCGGCTCACCAGGTGTCTCCCTGAGGAACAGAACACCTTCCTGAAGCTGCTGACCATCCTATCTGGTCTCTTGGCTCTCCAGACATCTCCCTCCTTCAGCATCCCCTGCACCATCTCTTGGAGCTACTAACATCCAGCCGTGGACCCCTGTGTTCCTGCAGACCACCTAACAGATGAGCTATTTTATACTGTTTTAAATGTGAGCAGTTTTCCTGTACCTGCATTACCCTTTTAATTAAACTGATAACACTTAGAGGCGCTCTGCTTTTTGTTTTTATCTTCTGCTGTGCTGGTGGCTCTGTGCGACCACCGCCTCTTCCTCCAAACCACTCAGGTCACCTGCATGACGTTCATTCCATGTGGGGTTGAGGACCTCATCGTCCTCCACATAATCTTCCACCCAGTCTTCACCCCTGCCCTCCTTGTCGGTCTCCACAATGCTGAACGCCGCAGCAGTTGGCACCTGCGTTTTGTCATCATCGGAGACGTGCTGCTAGGGTCCTTGCATGTACTCATCTTGAGAAATAAGTGGTTGGGCATCGCTGCACTCAATCTCTTCCACTTCTGGGGCAGGGCTAGGTGGATGGCCCTGGGAAACCCTGCTGACAGAGTCCTCAAAAAGAACAAGAGACTGCTGTATGGATTGGGGCTCAGACTGCTTGCCTGATTTCCAAGGGGGTGAGGTGAAAGACGGTTGGACATTGGCTGCAGGTGCCAACTCTGACCTTTCTGCAGTAGACTGGGTGGGAGAAAATGTGAAGGAACTGGAGGCATTGTCAGCAACCCAATCTACTATCGCATGTACTTCTTCAGGCCTCATCACGTCTAGAGGCGCATTATGCCCTACCAAATACTGCTGCAGGTTCTGTCGCCTACTCACACTTGTGGAAGGTGTTTCACTTGTGCGTGTAGCTGGCACAGATCGACCACGTCCTCTCCTTGCAACAGGAGCTCTACCAGCAGCACCACGACCCAGACCATGGCCCCTATTTGGCGGTCTCCTCATATTTCTGTAATTTATGATCTTGCCCTAGAAAGGTGTTTATTGAATAGCGGAACAAAACAACAACAGTATCGCACGGGTGTATCTGACAGTCAAATATGCAAACTATGCCGCAATTTAATGTTTTTTACCCCAAAAGGGTGTATATTGAATAGCGGAATAGGAAAAAGGATAAAAAAACGGTGTATCTCACACGTACAAACACAGACTAGGCCCCGACTAAAATTTTTTGTACCCTAAAGGGAGGATGAGGAAGAGGAGTAGGAGGAGTTGGGAACAGGAGGCAAACTGAAGCACCCTGCAATCCTTGGCGGTAGAAGGAGATGCGCCAAACAAATTTAAAAGGTGTATCTCACACGTACCGATACAGACTATGCCGTAATTTAATTTTCTTACACTCCAAAAGGGTGTATATTGAATAGCGGAATAGGAAAAATGTTATAATACGGTGTATCTCACACGTAAAAACACAGACTAGGCCCCCATTACAATTTTTTGTACCCTAAAGGCAGGATGAGGAAGAGGAGTAGGAAGAGTTGGGAACAGGAGCAAAAACTGAAGCGCCCTGCAATCCTCGGCGGTAGAAGGAGATACGCCAAACAAATTTAAAAGGGTGTATCTCACATTTACCGGTACAGACTATCCCGCAATTTAATTTTTTACACTCAAACAGGGTGTATATTGAATAGCGGAATAGGAGAAATTTTACAAAACGGTGTATCTCACACGTACAAAAACAATCTAGGCCCAGATTACAATTTTTTGTACCCTAAAGGCAGGATAAGGAGTAGGAGGAGTTCGGAACAGGCAGGAGGCAGACTGAAGCACCCTCAAATCCTCGGCAGTATGAGATGCGCCCCAAAAATTGGAAAGGTGTATCTCACACGTACCAACACAGACTATCCCGCAATTTAATTGATCCCCAAAGGTTTTTATTGAATAGCGGAATAGGAAATATGATCAAAAAAAGTGTATGTATCTCACACGTACAGAAGCACACTAGGCCCCAATTACTATTGTTTGTACCCCTAAAGGCAGGATGAGGAGTAGGAGGAGTTTGGAACAGGCAGCACCCTCAAATCTTCAGAAGTATGAGATGAACCCCAAACACTTGGAAAGGTGGATCTCACACGTACCAACACAGACTATCCCGCAATTTAATTGATCCCCAAAGGTTATTATTGAATAGCGGAATAGGAAATATGATCAAAAAAAGTGTATGTATCTCACACGTACAGAAGCACACTAGGCCCCAATTAGTATTGTTTGTACCCCTAAAGGCAGGATGAGGAGTAGGAGGAGTTTGGAACAGGCAGCACCCTCAAATCTTCAGAAGTATGAGATGAACCCCAAAAACTTGGAAAGGTGGATCTCACACGTACCAACACAGGCTATCCCGCAATTTAATTGATCCCCAAAGGTTTTTATTGAATAGCGGAATAGGAAATATGATCAAACAAAGTGTATGTATCTCACACGTACAGAAGCACACTAGGCCCCAATTACTATTGTTTGTACCCCTAAAGGCAGGATGAGGAGTAGGAGGAGTTTGGAACAGGCAGCACCCTCAAATCTTCAGAAGTATGAGATGAACCCCAAAAACTTGGAAAGGTGGATCTCACACGTACCAACGCAGACTATCCCGCAATTTAACTGATCCCCAAAGGTTTTTATTGAATAGCGGAATAGGAAATATGATCCAAAAAAGTGTATGTATCTCACACGTACAGAAGCACACTAGGCCCCAATTACTATTGTTTGTACCCCTAAAGGCAGGATGAGGAGTAGGAGGAGTTTGGAACAGGCAGCACCCTCAAATCTTCAGAAGTATGAGATGAACCCCAAAAACTTGGAAAGGTGGATCTCAAACGTACCAACACAGACTATCCCGCAATTTAATTGATCCCCAAAGGTTTTTATTGAATAGCGGAATAGGAAATATGATCAAAAAAAGTGTATGTATCTCACACGTACAGAAGCACACTAGGCCCCAATTACTATTGTTTGTACCCCTAAAGGCAGGATGAGGAGTAGGAGGAGTTTGGAACAGGCAGCACCCTCAAATCTTCAGAAGTATGAGATGAACCCCAAAAACTTGGAAAGGTGGATCTCAAACGTACCAACACAGACTATCCCGCAATTTAATTGATCCCCAAAGGTTTTTATTGAATAGCGGAATAGGAAATATGATCAAAAAAAGTGTATGTATCTCACACGTACAGAAGCACACTAGGCCCCAATTACTATTGTTTGTACCCCTAAAGGCAGGATGAGGAGTAGGAGGAGTTTGGAACAGGCAGCACCCTCAAATCTTCAGAAGTATGAGATGAACCCCAAAAACTTGGAAAGGTGGATCTCACACGTACCAACACAGACTATCCCGCAATTTAATTGATCCCCAAAGGTTTTTATTGAATAGCGGAATAGGAAATATGATCAAAAAAAGTGTATGTATCTCACACGTACAGAAGCACACTAGGCCCCAATTACTATTGTCTGTACCCCTAAAAGGCTGGATGAGGAGTAGGAGGAGTTTGGAACAGGCAGCACCCTCAAATCTTCAGAAGTATGAGATGAACCCCAAAAACTTGGAAAGGTGGATCTCACACGTACCAACACAGACTATCCCGCAATTTAATTGATCCCCAAAGGTTTTTATTGAATAGCGGAATAGGAAATATAATCAAAAAAAGTGTATGTATCTCACACGTACAGAAGCACACTAGGCCCCAATTACTATTGTTTGTACCCCTAAAAGGCTGGATGAGGAGTAGTAGGAGTATGGAACAGGCAGCACCCTCAAATCTTCAGAAGTATGAGATGAACCCCAAACACTTGGAAAGGTGGATCTCACACGTACCAACACAGACTATCCCGCAATTTAATTGATCCCCAAAGGTTATTATTGAATAGCGGAATAGGAAATATGATCAAAAAAAGTGTATGTATCTCACACGTACAGAAGCACACTAGGCCCCAATTAGTATTGTTTGTACCCCTAAAGGCAGGATGAGGAGTAGGAGGAGTTTGGAACAGGCAGCACCCTCAAATCTTCAGAAGTATGAGATGAACCCCAAAAACTTGGAAAGGTGGATCTCACACGTACCAACACAGACTATCCCGCAATTTAATTGATCCCCAAAGGTTTTTATTGAATAGCGGAATAGGAAATATGATCAAAAAAAGTGTATGTATCTCACACGTACAGAAGCACACTAGGCCCCAATTACTATTGTTTGTACCCCTAAAGGCAGGATGAGGAGTAGGAGGAGTTTGGAACAGGCAGCACCCTCAAATCTTCAGAAGTATGAGATGAACCCCAAACACTTGGAAAGGTGGATCTCACACGTACCAACACAGACTATCCCGCAATTTAATTGATCCCCAAAGGTTATTATTGAATAGCGGAATAGGAAATATGATCAAAAAAAGTGTATGTATCTCACACGTACAGAAGCACACTAGGCCCCAATTAGTATTGTTTGTACCCCTAAAGGCAGGATGAGGAGTAGGAGGAGTTTGGAACAGGCAGCACCCTCAAATCTTCAGAAGTATGAGATGAACCCCAAAAACTTGGAAAGGTGGATCTCACACGTACCAACACAGGCTATCCCGCAATTTAATTGATCCCCAAAGGTTTTTATTGAATAGCGGAATAGGAAATATGATCAAACAAAGTGTATGTATCTCACACGTACAGAAGCACACTAGGCCCCAATTACTATTGTTTGTACCCCTAAAGGCAGGATGAGGAGTAGGAGGAGTTTGGAACAGGCAGCACCCTCAAATCTTCAGAAGTATGAGATGAACCCCAAAAACTTGGAAAGGTGGATCTCACACGTACCAACGCAGACTATCCCGCAATTTAACTGATCCCCAAAGGTTTTTATTGAATAGCGGAATAGGAAATATGATCCAAAAAAGTGTATGTATCTCACACGTACAGAAGCACACTAGGCCCCAATTACTATTGTTTGTACCCCTAAAGGCAGGATGAGGAGTAGGAGGAGTTTGGAACAGGCAGCACCCTCAAATCTTCAGAAGTATGAGATGAACCCCAAAAACTTGGAAAGGTGGATCTCAAACGTACCAACACAGACTATCCCGCAATTTAATTGATCCCCAAAGGTTTTTATTGAATAGCGGAATAGGAAATATGATCAAAAAAAGTGTATGTATCTCACACGTACAGAAGCACACTAGGCCCCAATTACTATTGTTTGTACCCCTAAAGGCAGGATGAGGAGTAGGAGGAGTTTGGAACAGGCAGCACCCTCAAATCTTCAGAAGTATGAGATGAACCCCAAAAACTTGGAAAGGTGGATCTCAAACGTACCAACACAGACTATCCCGCAATTTAATTGATCCCCAAAGGTTTTTATTGAATAGCGGAATAGGAAATATGATCAAAAAAAGTGTATGTATCTCACACGTACAGAAGCACACTAGGCCCCAATTACTATTGTTTGTACCCCTAAAGGCAGGATGAGGAGTAGGAGGAGTTTGGAACAGGCAGCACCCTCAAATCTTCAGAAGTATGAGATGAACCCCAAAAACTTGGAAAGGTGGATCTCACACGTACCAACACAGACTATCCCGCAATTTAATTGATCCCCAAAGGTTTTTATTGAATAGCGGAATAGGAAATATGATCAAAAAAAGTGTATGTATCTCACACGTACAGAAGCACACTAGGCCCCAATTACTATTGTCTGTACCCCTAAAAGGCTGGATGAGGAGTAGGAGGAGTTTGGAACAGGCAGCACCCTCAAATCTTCAGAAGTATGAGATGAACCCCAAAAACTTGGAAAGGTGGATCTCACACGTACCAACACAGACTATCCCGCAATTTAATTGATCCCCAAAGGTTTTTATTGAATAGCGGAATAGGAAATATAATCAAAAAAAGTGTATGTATCTCACACGTACAGAAGCACACTAGGCCCCAATTACTATTGTTTGTACCCCTAAAAGGCTGGATGAGGAGTAGTAGGAGTATGGAACAGGCAGCACCCTCAAATCTTCAGAAGTATGAGATGAACCCCAAAAACTTGGAAAGGTGGATCTCACATGTACCAACACAGACTATCCCGCAATTTAACTGATCCCCAAAGGTTTTTATTGAACAGCGGAATAGAAAATATGATCAAAAAAAGTGTATGTATCTCACACGTACAGAAGCACACTAGGCCCCAATTACTATTGTTTGTACCCCTAAAAGGCTGGATGAGGAGTAGGAGGAGTTTGGAACAGGCAGCACCCTCAAATCTTTAGAAGTATGAGATGAACCCCCAAAACCCCAAATATCATTCAGCTCTGCTGCAGGCCACAATTTTTTTTTTTTTTTAACCCAAGGCTGTATATTGAATAGTGGAATAGAAAAAAAGTGTATGATTTTTGAAACCACTCAATAATAGCACATGTGAACTGAACACAGCAGTGTATGATCAGTCAGCACAGCACAGCACACAGTGCCTGATAGAAAAATACTTATCTCCCTCCTCCTCAGTGGGCAAAAAAGATTGTGTTCACTGCACCCCAAAAAAATTGTGTTCACTGCACCCCACACACAGCAAAATGGATGTGGACCACTGACACCTGCCTATCTCCTATCCCACCCCACACAGCAATATCGATTGTAGTTTGTAGAACACACTGACCCTAAAAATCAGCAGACTCTCTCCCTAAAAGGATTGATAAGATCGTAGATCGGTCACTGCAAACCCCACCCCACACAGCAATATCGATTGTAGTTTGTAGAACACACTGACCCTAAAAATCAGCAGACTCTCTCCCTAAAAGGATTGATAAGATCGTAGATCGGTCACTGCAAACCCCACCCCACACAGCAATATCGATTGTAGTTTGTAGAACACACTGACCCTAAAAATCAGCAGACTCTCTCCCTAAAAGGATTGATAAGATCGTAGATAGGGTGACTGCAAACCCCACCCCACACAGCAATATCGATTGTAGTTTGTAGAACACACTGACCCTAAAAATCAGCAGACTCTCTCCCTAAAAGGATTGATAAGATCGTAGATCGGGTGACTGCAAACCCCACCCCACACAGCAATATCGATTGTAGTTTGTAGAACACACTGACCCTAAAAATCAGCAGACTCTCTCCCTAAAAGGATTGATAAGATCGTAGATCGGTCACTGCAAACCCCACCCCACACAGCAATATCGATTGTAGTTTGTAGAACACACTGACCCTAAAAATCAGCAGACTCTCTCCCTAAAAGGATTGATAAGATCGTAGATTGGGTGACTGCAAACCCCACCCCACACAGCAATATCGATTGTAGTTTGTAGAACACACTGACCCTAAAAATCAGCAGACTCTCTCCCGAAAAGGATTGATAATATCGTAGATCGGTCATTGCAAACCCCACCCCACACAGCAATATCGATTGTAGTTTGTAGAACACACTGACCCTAAAAATCAGCAGACTCTCTCCCTAAAAGGATTGATAAGATCGTAGATCGGTCACTGCAAACCCCTCCCACACAGCAAAATCGATCGTAGAAAACTGACCCTAAAAATCAGCAGACTCTCTCCCTAAAATGCCTACAACTCGCCCTGCCTAACACACTCCGACCTGTCCCTCAATTCTATCCGGACACAAATGTTTTTTTTTCTTGTCTGTCCCTAATCAGCAGCCAGCACGTTGATGTGTGCTCTTTCCCTGAACTAAACAGCAGAATGACGCCGCAGCGGCGCTGCCTCGAACTTATAAAGACTTGGTCACATGCTTCAGACGGCCAATCACAGCTACTAATACATTTGTAGGCATGGCTGGGATGGCTTAGGCACACCAGTTAAACGCTTGTTGATTGGCTGTTGAAAGCCCGCCATGAAAAGCGCGCCAATGCATGCAAAACCCGGAAATAAAATGACCGAACACGGATTTTTACCCGAACATACAGTAAAGTTTTCGGGTCCGTGTTCGGGTAACAAAAATCCAATTATTCGGTACGAACACGAATAATACAGTCCGTGTTCACTCAACCCTAATTATAACTGATGTGCTAGACCAGTGTCCCCCCCCCCCCCAAATGAGAGATTGAAGCGGTTTGTTATATAACTGTAAGAATATTTAATAATATCTCGCTGTGCCTCCATTATGTCAGGATATTTATACTGCTCTGAATAGAACAGTGACTATTTATGTCAATAAGCAAAGATCTGTGAGGAAGGAGAATCTCCACTTATTTCCACAAATCAATATGTAGCAAATTATTTTTAATTGATTAATTTCTTTTTAAAAGCATATACCAATCTTAGTGAGTACAGTCTACAGTATGGAATATATAAAAAATATTTATTCACAAGACATGTATTCACAATAAATGATCAAACAGGAAGTGACACAAAAAGATAACTCATTATAAAATACAAACTTAAAACAATCAATGCAATGTGATGTTTAGCTCAATAATGAAAGTGAAAGTGAAACCAGATTACCATTTCTCCAGGTATATCATAAACCATAGGTAAGTGTTCTATATAAACAGACCACAATTGTCTGCAAATCGCATAGCGGAAAGTCATTCCACTGCAGATGGAGCGAGAACATGCAAAACGGAAGACTAAATTCGCAATAATGCGCTAAATCTGATATTAATAAAAATGTATAAAACAAAAATCAGCTTTTTAGAGAAAAATCTACTATGGTTTATAAGGCTGGGATTGTAATCTTATTACCCTTAAATATGCAATATAAAACATATAAGGAAGGAAATAAACAATTGTTAATAATTATCAAATAACACAGCAAGGCATATTTACCACACTTAAGATGGCTGCTAGCTTCAAATGGTCATTACCAGAGTCCTAAGATGGCTGCCTTCCCAAGATGGTGGTCAGTGAGGGAGGAGTTTCGTTGACTTCCCTCAAAGTTTCAGATAAATGATGGAGCAATATGGAGTATGTAAAGATGAGTATATCGATGGACGTAGTAGTGTGAATGTTGCAAGTGTAATGGCTGTTGTGTAATGTAATGTATCTCTCACATCTGGGTTCTTCTTTTTATATGGTATGAACAAAGGACTATTAAAATTACCATAAGTTAAACCCAGAGAAACATTATCCCCATTGGTTGGGATATTCTATACCTTAACTGGTGAGGTCATAGATACACCTCTCCTAATAATTAACCCAATACTTTGTATAATAAAATTAAAGAATGATTTCTCTATGTTCAAGATTAACTATAAAAGCAATATAAAAACTTGTCCATACTCTCAGTACATACATAAATGTGCATCTAATCTCCATCATTCATCTTGGCAATTAATGCCATTTATAAAGATTATATTTAATACAATATAATATTTTTATATTGGAAATATCTCATTATCCCAAGACTGCATTTATTAGTGTGTCCAAAGGGAGCACTATTGTACCGTTCATTAGATTTGGTGTTTAGAAACAATTCGAACATATTCTTATCTGATGACCTTTGACCTGTCTGGCCAGTGAAGATCCATTAATTATTTGACCATGCCATATGCTGTCAGACATTTAGGCTAGGATTGGAAGATCTATAGCGGTCTGGCTTGTAGGATTTATGATACCTTAAACACTTAAACACAAACTTACATAAAGTGAGGTAATTAGTTACACTTACACATGTAATTATACTTAATAGAAAAGTATTCTAGTATTCTAAGTATTCTAGTATTCTAAGTAAGATTTCTACTGTAAGAATATAAACCAAAATGTGATATACAGATAACTTCTAAAAATGCATATGCCTTACATAATATAATGACATAATTATGGCTAACATCTTCTCACACATGATAATGTATCTTTAAAAACTTATAGTTATTTTAAATGTCTGATAGAGTATACTGGGGTATTGTCCATTGTTAAATACTTACAGACAGACTGGCATTACCATTATGTCTTATCTGAAGAGATGTCTATGTACACCTTATTTACGATTAGAGTTGAGCGGACACCTGGATGTCCGTGTTCGGCGGGTTCGGCCGAACTTGAAAAAAAGTCCGGGTCCGTGTCCGTGTCCCGGACTTTTTCCGAACTTTACCCGGACACCGAACCCCATTGAAGTCAATGGGGACCCGAACTTTCAGGCACTAAAATGGCTCTAAAACACCAATGGAAAGGGCTAGAGTGCTGCAAATGGCAGCAAAACGTAGTTAAGAGCATGGCAAGTGCTCTGCAAACAAATGTGGATAGGGAAATAACTTAAAACAACAAAAAAAACAGAAAAATAAAACAATTTTCTTCATCTGTGAAGGACGAGGCCCATATGGAGTAGGTGGGAGGTTGAGGTGGCGGTGGATGTGGCGGTGTAGGTGGAAGCGGCGGTGGAGGAGGACGAGGTAGCCAACACTGCTTTTTTTCAGTCATTTTAAATGAGGGTACACCCCAAAAGAGTGAGAAAGATCAAAAATATAACAATGGCTGGGTAAGGTCGGTATCCATCTCTATTCTGCACAAGGTAAGGAAAAGTCCTGTGGGATCCATGCCTGGTTCATTTTAATGAACTTGAGCTTGTCTACATTGTCTCTGGACAAGTGGCTGCGCTTGTCTGTGATAACGCCCCCAGCCGTGCTAAATACACGTTCAGATAATACACTGGCTGCTCCACCATGTTGGTGAAATGCTGCCTCCTAAGACGTTCCATATGAGCTGCTGGTGCTGCTGTTTGTTGTGGCGTGCTGACAAAGCTTATCCACATTTCGGCCATGCTAACCCTGCCTTCTGAGGTGCTGGCGGTGCCCTGGTTGCATTGGCGACCTCTTCCTCCTCCTCCTCTGCCTTGGCCTTGTGCTTCCACTGTGGCCCCGTTGTCAGGTGGGAATGCCAGCAGCATCGTGTCTACCAGCGTGCGCTTGTACTCGCGCATCTTGCGATCACGCTCCAGTGAGTGAATTTAGGACGGTACGTTGTCCTTGTAACGGGGATCCAGCAGCGTGGCCACCCAGTAATCAGCACAAGTTAGAATGTGGGCAACTCGGCGGTCGTTGTGGAGACACTGCAGCATGTAATCGCTCATGTGTGCCAGGCTGCCCAGAGGCAACGAAAGGCTGTCCTCTGTGGGAGGTGTATCGTCTGTGTCCTCTGTATACCCCCAGCCACGCACCAGTGATGGCCATGAGCTGGCTTGGGTGCCACCCTGCTGTGAACATGGTTCCATCTCTTCCTCCATCTCCTCATCCTCCTTATCCTCCAGAACTGTGCCCCTGCTGGACAATTGTGTCCCTGGCGTTTGTGTGTGCAGGAACCCACCCTCAGAGCCCCTTGCGAATGACTGCCCTGAAAGCCTTGGAAATGTTACCTGTTCATCCTCCTCCTCCTCATCCTGTGCCACATCCTCTTCCATCATCGCCCAAATCGTTTTTTGAAGGAGGCATAGAAGTGGGATAGTTAAGCTGACAACGGCGTCATCGGCACTGGCCATGTTGGTGGAGTACTCAAAACAGCGCAACAAGGCACACAGGTCTCGCATGGAGGCCCAGTTATTGGTGGTGAAGTGGTGCTGTTCCGCAGAGCGACTCACGCGTGCGTGCTGCAGCTGAAGCTCCACTATGGCCTGCTGCTGCTCGCACAGTCTTTCCAGCATGTGCAAGGAGGCGTTCCACCTTGTCGGCACGTCACATATGAGGCGGTGAGCGGGAAGGCCGAAGTTAAGCTGCAGCGCTGACAGGCGAGCAGCAGCAGGGTAAGAACGCCGAAAGTGCGCACAGACGGCCCGCACTTTCTGCAGCAGCTCTGACATATCGGGGTAATTTTTAAGGACCTCTGCACCACCAAATTTAGCACATGCGCCAGTTAAGGGATGTGCGTCAAACCGGCTAGGCCCAGAGCTGCTATGAGATTTCGCCCGTTATCGCACACCACCAGGCCGGGCTTGAGGCTCGCTGGCAGCAACCACTCATTTGTATGCTGTTCCATGCTCCTCCACAACTCCTGCGCGGTGTGTGGTTTTTCCCCCAAACAGGCAAGTTTTAAAACTGCCTGCTGTCGTTTACCCCTGGCCGTGCTGAAGTTGGTGGGGAAGGTGTTACGCTGACCGGATGAGAAGGCGGTAGAGGATGTTGAAGCGGAGTAGGAGGAGTTAGGAACAGGAAGCAAACTGAAGCGCCCTGCAATCCTCGGTGGTGGAAGGACATGCGCCAAATTGCTATCCGCCTCAGGCCCATCCGCCACTGCATTTACCCAGTGTGCCGTTAGGGAGATATAACGCCCCTGTCCGTGCTTACTGGTCCACGTATCAGTAGTTAGGTGGACCTTGCCACAGATGGCGTTGTGCAGTGCACACCTGATTTTTTCCCCCACTTGGTTGTGCAGGGAAGGGATGGCTTGCCTGGAAAAGTAGTGGCGGCTGGGCACGACGTACTGTGGAACAGCCACCGACATAAGGCTTTTAAAACTGTGCATCTCCACCAGACGGAATGACAGCATTTCAAAGGCCAAGAATTTTGAAATGTTGCTGACAGATCCTCTGTTTGCGGGGTGGCAGGTGCCGGTATCACTACAGAGGTGGATGAGGAGGCCGAGACTGCAGCAGAAGAGGAAGCAGGAAGAGCCAGAGACCTTTCTTGGTTTTGAAGGTGTCTACTCCACTGCAGCTCGTGCTTTGCACTTAGATGCCTGATCATGCAGGTTGTGCTCAGGTTGAGAAGGTTTATGCCTCGCTTTAGGCTCTGATTGCACAGGGTGCAAACCACTCGTGTCCTGTCATCAGCACATTTTCTGAAGAACTTCCACGCTAAAGAACTTCTTTGAGCTGGCTTTGGTGCGCTCGGTCCCTTGCTGCGTTGGGCAGTAGCAGGCGTAGTATCTAGGGCACGGCCGCTCCGCTTCTGAACCCTGCTCCCTCTTCTGCTGTGCTGGTGGCTCTGTGCGACCACTGCCTCTTGCTCCAAGCTACTCAGGTCACCTGCATGACCTTCATTCCATGTGGGGTCGAGGACCTCATCGTCCTCCACATCATCTTCCACCCAGTCTTCACCCCTGCCCTCTTTGTCGGTCTCCACAATTCTGAGTGCCACAGCAGTTGGCACCTGCGTTTCGTCATCATCGGAGACGTGCTGCGATGGTCCTTCCATGTACTCATCTTGAGAAATAAGTGGTTGGGCATCGCTGCACTCAATCTCTTCCACTTCTGGGGCAGGGCTAGGTGGATGGCCCTGGGAAACCCTGCTGACAGAGTCATCAAAAAGAAGAAGAGACTGCTGCATGACTTGGGGCTCAGACTGCTTGCCTGATTTGCAAGGGGGTGAGGTGAAAGATGGTTGGACATCAGCTGCAGGTGCCAACTCCGACCTTTCTGCAGTAGATTGGGTTGGAGACAATGTAAAGGAACTGGAGGCACTGTCAGCAGCAAACCAATCTACTATCACCTCTACTTGTTCTGGCCTCATCACTTCTAGAGGCGCATGATGCCCTACCAAATACTGCTGCAGGTTCTGTCGCCTACTCACACTTGAGGAAGGTGTTTCACTTGTGCGTGTAGCTGGCACAGATCGACCACGTCCTCTCCTTGCAACAGGAGCTCTACCAGCAGCACCACGGCCCCTATTTGACGGTCTCCTCATATTTCTGTAATTTATGACCTTGCCCTAGAAAGGTGTTTATTGAATAGCGGAACAAAACAACAACAGTATCGCACGGGTGTATCTCACAGTCAAATATGCAAACTATGCCGTAATTTAATTTTTTTTACCCCAAAAGGGTGTTTATTAAATAGCGGAATAGAAAAACAGTATACAAATACAACGGGTGTATCTCACAGTCAAATATGCAAAGTATGCCGCAAATTTAATTTTTCTCACCCCAAAGGGTGTATATTGAATAGCGGAATAGAAAAAAGGATATAAAACGGTGTATCTCACATGTACAAATACAGACTAGGCCCCGATTACAATTTTTTGTACCCTAAAGGGAGGATGAGGATGAGGAAGAGGAGTAGGAGGAGTTCGGAACAGGAGGCAAACTGAAGCACCCTGCAATCCTCGGTGGTGGAAGGAGATGCGCCAAACAAATTTAAAAGGTGTATCTCATACGTACCGATACAGACTATGCCTTAATTTAATTTTTTACACTCCAAAAGGGTGTATATTGAATAGCGGAATAGGAAAAATTAAACGGTGTATCTCACACGTACAAACACAGACTAGGCCCCCATTACAATTTTTTGTACCCTAAAGGCAGGATGAGGATGAGGATGAGGAATAGGAGGAGTTCGGAACAGGAGGCAAACTGAAGCACCCTGCAATCCTCGGGGGTGGAAGATGCGCCCCAAAAATTGGAAAGGTGTATCTCACACGTACCGATACAGACTATGCCGCAATTTAATTCTTTTTACCCCAAAGGGTGTAGATTGAATAGCGCAATAGAAAATATGATATAAAAAGGTGTATCTCACACGTACAAACCCAGACTAGGCCCAGATTACTATTTTTTGTACCCTAAAGGCAGGATGAGGAGTAGGAGGAGTTCGGAACAGGCAGGAGGCAAACTGAAGCACCCTGTAATCCTCTGCGGTGGAAGATGCGCCCCAAAAATTGGAAAGGTGTATCTCACACGTACCGATACAGACTATGCCGCAATTGAATTGTTTTTACCCCAAAGGGTGTAGATTGAATAGCGGAATAGAAAATATGATATAAAAAGGTGTATCTATCTCACACGTACAGACCCAGACTAGGCCCCGATTACTATTTTTTGTACCCTAAAGGCAGGATGAGGAGTAGGAGGAGTTCGGAACAGGCAGGAAGCAAACTGAAGCACCCTGCAATCCTCGGCGGTGGAAGATGCGCCCCAAAAATTTGAAAGAAATAGAAAAAAAGTGTATAAAATTGAAAATCACTCAATAGCACATGTGAACAACACAGCAGTGTCTTATGTCACGGTCAGCTCAGAGAGAGTCAGCAGCAAGCAGGCTATGAAGGGGGGGGGAAAAAATTCCCCTTGAACTTGTAGTAAAATATAGCTGATGAACGCTGCACACAACTGACTCTCCCTCCTCCTCCTCAGTGGGCTCAAGTGAGGGCAAAAAGATCGTTCACTGCACCACCCCCCACACAGCAAAATCGATGTAGACTGTCCCTGCCTAATCGCTCCAGCCTGTCCCTAATATGCTCAAATAACTTTCCCTGCCTACACTCTGACCTGTCCCTGCATTCTTTTCGGACACAATACAATTTTTCACTGTCTGTCCCTAATCAGCAGCCAGCACGTATGATGTGTGCTCTCTCCCTAAACTACAGCAGAATGACGCA
Organism: Pelophylax lessonae; assembly: GCF_965119305.1. Classification (NCBI taxonomy): domain Eukaryota; kingdom Metazoa; phylum Chordata; class Amphibia; order Anura; family Ranidae; genus Pelophylax; species Pelophylax lessonae. The sequence continues at coordinate 154,025,215 of NC_138779.1, read as the reverse complement.
GCGCGCTGGGGCTCTCGACTTATAAAGACATGGTCACATGCTTCAGATGGCCAATCACAGCTACTAATACATTAGTAGGCACGGCTGGGATGGCTTAAGGCACACCAGTTAAACGCTTGTTCATTAGCTGTTAAAAGCCCGCCATTAAAAGCGCGCCATTACATACAAAACAGGAAATAAAATGACCGAACACGGATTTTAAACCCGAACATACAGTAAAGTTTTCGGGTCCGCGTTCGGGTAACAAAAATCCAATTATTCGGTACGAACACTAATAATACAGTCAGTGTTCGCTCAACACTATTTACGATCTAAAAAGAAATACAAAGACCTCTGTTGAAATTCTACTCTCTCTTGTAACAGACATTTTGCAACAAAACATATATGAACTTTCCTTCACCTTCAAACAAGATGGAAGCTATGCTGTTCACAATCTACATGCATAAGATGGAATATACATGGCTTTCTAAATCCATTTTTTTTCTCCATTATTTTTTTTTAATCACCCCAATACACCTGACATAACAATATACCTTCAAAATAGTGTATTTGGGTACTGCAGAAATGTTGCCTCTGCCTCATTGACGTCACCTTCCCCACCACTAACATTAGAGATCTCGGAGTAGCCAGCAACAGTGGGGACCAACCTCCTTGGGCTGATCTGGGTACTGTCAGACTGCTGAGTGGCGGCTGTTGCTACCTCCTCTTCCTGATCCGATGCCAAGAATGACTGCGCATCGTAATTGTCTTGTGATGGATCGGAAAATAATTCCTGTGACTCAAGCGGAGGGTATATGGTGGTGTCTTTGGGGGTGCACACAGCAGAGAGTGAAGATGATGCAGATAGAGAGGATGAGGAGGGTGCAGAACAGGAAGGCTGAGTGAGCCACTCAAGCATGTCTGGTGCGTCCTTTGACGCAATTGAACGCACCTTCTGCAACTTCCCACTTTGGCTCCGGCCTGGTGCTCCTGCTCTACCCCTACCACCCCTGCGTAAGGGCCTGCTTCTTCCTCTGCCTGTAATTTTTTAAATGACCCTGTGACAAAAGTCTCTAGAGAAGCGCAGTATATGTGCAAGAAGGTATATAACAACCCGCTTCAATCTGTCATTTTGGGGGGCCACTGGTCTATCACACCAGTTATAAAAAAATTTCCCAGACTCTTTTGTCACTGTGTGTAGCAGAGGTAACGCAGCAAAAGAGGCAACATTTCTGCAGTACCAAAATACACTATTATGAAAGTATATTGTTATATAACACCCCGCTTCAGTCTATCATTTTGGGGGACCACTGGTCTATCACACCAGTTATAAAAAAAATTTCCTAGTAACTTTTGTCACTGTGTGTAGCAGAGTTAACGCAGCGAAACAGACAACATTTCTTCAGTACCCAAATACACTATAATATGCTTTCTATATTAGAAAGTATATTATAAGTGTATTACACCCTTATATACTGCACACCAAACAATAGTACACCTATACCAGTCCTTAAAAGGACTTTTATGGACTGATTAGCTAGCGATTTGTGTCACTAACAGTCTGTCCCTGCTCCACATAGCAACCTCTCACCAGTCACAATGCTGCACAATACAAATTGTATATTCTATATTAGAAACAACACAGCATCCTCTCACCAGTCACAATGCTGCATAATACAAATTGTATATTCTATATTAGAAAGTATATTATAAGTGTATTACACCCCTATATACTGCACACCAAACAAAAGTAAACCTATAACCAGTCCTTAAAAGGACTTTTGTGGACCTATTAGCTAGCGATTTGTGTCACTATACAGTCTGTCCCTACTCCACACAGCAAACCTCTCCATACACTGACAAAAGGCAGAATGTAAAAATGGCAGCCAGATCAGGTCTATTTACTGTATAAGGTAGGGGGGGTATGTCCATGTGCTGAAATGTCTCAATTGGCTGTCCTGTACCACCTGATGGATGTGTCATGGGTCAAAGTTCTTCACAATGTAAAAGAATATGGCGGTTGCAAACATCACCATATGTTCACATGATTAGGAGTAAAATCTTCGCATTTCATGGCCTCCAAAACTGTGATAGGCAGTGAAGAGTAAAATCAACAATTTAGGTCCTTAGAAAGCCTGAATGCGGTGATTGGTTTTTGGGGTCCTGTACACGGATAGACTGCCAAGAAGTCCCACGCATGTGATATCCCGTACTCAGGAGAAGCAGCAGAATGTATTGTGGGGTGTCATTTCACATATAGCCATGACATGTTTGATCACTATATCATTTAAACTTGACAACTTAGTGAAAAAAAAAAAAAAAAAGAAATTTGCAATTTTCCCGAAACTTGTGGCAAAATATAAAATAATCCATGAACTCATGCCTCTTAGCAAATAGCATGGAGTGTGGAGCATTGCAAAATGGGGTAATTTGGGGGGGGGGGGGTTGTGCGATCTTGACATTTCAGGGCCTCCGAAACTGTGATAGGCAGTGAGGAAGTAAAATAGGCAATTTACGCCCTTAGAAAATTGATTGATTTTTGGGGTCCCGTACACAGCTAGGCTCCCAAAAAAGTCTCACACATGGTATCCCTGTACTCAGGAAAAGCAGCAAAATATATTTTGGGGTGTCTTTCCCCATATACCTGTGGCATGTGTGAGCAATACATCATTTAGTGAAAACTTTGTGTAAAAAAAAAAAAAAAAATTAATTTTCCCAAAAACGTGTGGCAAAATATAAAATATTCCATGGACACAACATACCTCTCAGCAAATATCTTGGGGTATCTACTTTCCAAAAACAGGTCATTTGGGGGGTGTTTAAATGGCCTTGGCATTTTATACTCAATATTAGAAGCTTATGCCACACATCACCCACTCTTCTAACCACTTGAAGACCAAGCCTTTTCTGACACTTTTTGTTTACATGAAAAAAAAGATTTTTTTTTTTTACTAAAAAATTACTTTGAACCCCCAAACATTATATATTTTTTTAAAGTAGAGGCCCTACAGAAAAAAAACACTGTTTAAATTGAATGCACAAATACACTATATATTGCCCAATTGTTTGGTAAAAATACTTACCAACTATTGTTTACATTCTTTACTCACCCTTTTAACTGGGCGGGAAGTAGGCCTGCCGTCCTGGAAGGTTCGTAGAAACCCCGTTACCGGTAAGTCTACTGGTCGGTTTTCTCCTCTCACTTTTCTGGACAGCAACACATGAGAGGATAATAAAGTAACCACAGGCCTACTGTAGGGTGAAACCACCACCTATAGTTACATAGTTTGTGAGGTTGAAAAAAGACATCCGTCCATCCAGTTCAACCTATGATGTGTGTGTGTTTGCTGTTAACCGTACATTGTATACCCCTGTATGTTGTGGTCTGTAAGGTGCCCATCTAACAGTTTTTTTAAACTATCGATGCTCCCTGCTGATACGACTGCTTGTGGAAGCGAATTCCACATCCTTACTGCTCTGACAGTGAAGAACCCCTTACGTATTTTAAGGTTAAACCGTTTTTCCTCTAGTTTGAGTGAGTGGCCACTTATCTTATTATTTTCCCTTTCTCTAAAAAGTTTGTTCCTTATGCTAGGGTACTCACCAGCACAGTATTTGTACATTGATATCATATCCCCCCTCAAGCGTCTCTTCTCAAGAGAGAATAAGTTCAATGCTTGTAGTCTTTCCTCATAGCCGATGCCCTCCATTCCCCTAATTTTTTTTTTGTTGCCCTTCTCTGGACTCTCTCCAGTTCCAGCACATCCTTCCTGAGGACCGGTGCCCAGAACTGGACAGCATACTCCAGATGTGGCCTGACCAGAGTCTTGCAGAGTGGGAGAATAATCTCTATTTCTGGAGTGGATCCCCTTTTTTATACATGCCAGTATTCTGTTGGCTTTGCTTGCAGCAGCTTGGCATTGCATGCCACTGCCAAGCTTTTTGTCTACTAGGACCCCCAGGTCCTTTTCCATTTTAGATTCACCCAGAGGTTTCCCCCCTAGTGAGTAGCTTGCTTTCGTGTTTCTGACACCCAACTGCATTACTTTACATTTTTCAACCTCATCTGCCATGTAGTTGCCCACCCCATTATTTTGTTCAGGTCCACTTGTAAGATTTCCACATCCTGCATAAAAGATATTGGCATGCTTAGATTAGTATCATCAGCAAATACCGAGATTGTGCTAGATATCCTCTCCTCTAGATCATTTATGAATAAATTAAACAAGATTGGTCCCAGGACAGAACCTTGGGGGACCCCACTTTCCACACCCGCCCAATCTGAGTACTCCCCATTTATCACCACCCTCTGGACTCTCCCCTGGTGCAAGTTCTCTATCCAGGTACTCACCCTATGGTCCATACCTAAATTCCTTAGTTTGAACAGTAAGCGTTTATGGGGAACGGTGTCAAAGGCCTTTGCAAAGTCCAGATACACCACATCCACAGGCTTACCTTTATCTAGGTGGCAGCTCACTTCATCGTAGAAGATTAATAGATTGGTTTGGCAAGAACGATATTTCATGAATCCATGCTGATTACTACTAATAATACCGTTTTCATTACTAAAGTCTTGTATATGGTCCCTTAACATCCCCTCCAAAATCTTGCAGACTACTGATGTTAGGCTGACTGGCCTATAGTTACCCGGGATATATCCCGGCCCTTTTTTAAATATTGGTACCACGTTTGCTTTTTTCCAATTAGCTTGCACCATACCCGTCTGTAGACTATCCTTAAAGATCAGGAATAATGGTCTGGCAATCACCTGGCTGAGCTCTTTAAGAACCCTCGGGTGCAAGCCATCCGGTCCCGGTGATTTATTTATGTTAAGTTTAGTTCTAAGTCTATCTTCTGTTAGCCATGGTGGTACTTCCTGAGGTGTATTATTTAGTTTAGCCTTACAAGCTGGGTTAGTGTAGCCCCCCCGATTCTTTTGTGAAGACTGAGGAGAAGAAATTATTTAACACTTCGGCCTTTTCTCTGTCCTCTGTGGCCATATTTCCCTTGTCGTCTTTTATGGGGTATGGGGTCAGTGTGTTCTGGCCTCGCTTTCTTACGGTTTATCTACTTAAAGAATTTCTTGGGGTTCTTTTTACTCTCTTCCGCTATATGTCTCTCGTGTTCTATTTTAGCCGCCTTGATTTTGTCTTTACATATCTTATTATGCTTGAATGCTGCCAATGACCCCTCAGTCTTGTATTTTTTGAAGGCCCTTTCTTTAGCATTAATATGCATTTTTATGTTGGAGTTTAGCCACCCAGGGTTTAGTTTTCCTCTTTTAAATTTATTTCCCTTTGGAATGCACTGGGCAATCCCTTTGTTCAGTATGCTCTTGAAGCACTCGCATTTTTCCTTGGTGTTCTTTGTTCCCAGGGTTCTATCCCATTTGATATTTTCTAGCAGAGAGTGCAGTTTTGGGAAATTGGCATTGAAATTCAGTGTCCTTATATTACCCTTGTGTTTCCTATTACTATGATAAATACTGAAACTAATTGACCTATGGTCACTGTTTCCTAAGTTGCCCCGTATTTCTATATCCGTGAGCAGGTCTGTATTGTTGGTAATCAATAGGTCAAGTACAGCATTGGTTTCTTGTCGGTGCGTTCACCATCTGATCCATGAAATTGTCCTGCAAAACATTTAGGAACTGCCGAGCCTTGGCTGAATGCGCGGTTCCTTCTGCCCAGTCTATGTCTGGATAATTAAAGTCCCCCATTATAATGACATTTCCCATCCTTGCTGCCAATTCTATCTGTAAAAGGAGGTCAGCCTCCCCCTCCTCCCTCTGGTTGGGGGGCCTATAGCATATGCCCAATATTACCTTCCCTATAGTGCCTTCCCTTTAAAGTGATACCCATAGGGATTCTGCCTAGTCCATAGCTCCATTATTAATATCACCCCTCATATTTACCTGTACACTGTTCTTAATATACAGACATACTCCTCCCCCTTTTTTACCTTCTCTATCCCTGCAATAAAGGGAATACCCCTGAATGGTCGCCATCCAATCATGAGAGCTGTCGAACCAAGTCTCTGTTATCCCCACAAAGTCCTCCTCAAACATCAGTAGCTCCAGCTTTCCCATCTTGTTGGCCAGGCTTCTGGCATTGGTAAACAAACCTCATAATTTTGACCGGTTGCATACTATACCCTCGTTTGATGTTTTTAGGCTGCTCTTGTGATTTTTTCCCCATACCCACCTTGGGTTTATGTGCTCTGAACACCCTACTGCTAATGTCCCCCTTTGTGCCCTCTGAAACTTGCTCCCCGCTGGCTAATTCTACATCTGTACCCTCCCCCCCCCCATCACCTAGTTTAAATCCCCTCTAACTGTATGGCCATCCTCTCACCCAGTATGGCTGCACCCTCCCCATTTAGGTGCAATATGTCCCTACCAAAGAGCCGGTGGCTGACTAAGAAGTTGGCCCAGCTCTCTAGGAACCCGAAACCCTCCTTACTACACCAGCTCCTCAGCCATTTGTTAACTTCCCTAATCTCCCGCTGCCTCTCTGGTATGGTTCGAGGTACAGGTAGTATTTTGAGGGCCCTCATCTCACCCTGGCCTGCTGTAAGGGGGGGATCTATATGGGACCTCACCCTGGCCTGCTGTAAGGGGGGATCTATATGGGGGACCTCACCTCACCCTGGCCTCCTGTAAGGGGGGGATCTATATGGGGGACCTCATCTCACCCTGGCCTGCTGTAAAGGAGGATCTATGGGGGACCTGCCCTGGCCTGCTCTAAAGGGGAATATATGGGGATCCTGCTCTAAAGGGGATCTATGCCATAGATACCCCTTTAGAGTAGGGTCCCCATAGATCCCCTTTAATACCTTGCCACCCCTGTTTTAAAAGTCTAGCTCCGCCACCGTCTCTGAGCCTGCCCTTGCAGAGCTGACAATCTCTGCACCAGTGTGGCTCCCATCTCCTAGACAGACCAACTGAAGCACAGCATGGCATCTTTTAGCCTGACTGCTTGCGTAGTCCCTTGAACACTTAGGGAGCACTGCTGCTGCAGAGGAGAATTGCACAGAAAAGGACATGGAGGAAGAGGAGGAGGAGGAGGTGGTGGTGGATTAGTCAGATGTGGCAGAACCAGCACCAGCTTTTTGGAGGCGTGGTGGCAAAACATGCTGCAAGACCGAACCCTGTCCTGCATCCTTCCCGGCTGCCAGCAGAGTTACACAGTGCGCCGTGAAAGAAATGTAACGTCCCTGTCCATGCCTGCTGGACCAAGAGTCAGCAGTAATGTGCACCTTCCTGCTGACCGCTTTGTCCAACGAGGCCAAAACACTACCTTCCACATGATGGTAGAGAGCCGGAATGGCCTTACGCGAAAAGTAATGCCTTTTTGGGACCTGCCACTGTGGTGCAGCACATTCTACAAGTTTGCGAAAGGGAGCCGAGTCTACCAGCTGAAAAGGCAGCAACTGTAATGCTAGCAATTTGGTCAAGCTAGCATTAAGACGCTGAGCATGTGGATGACTGGGACAGTATTTCTTTCTATAGTTCAAATACTGGGGTAGTGAAATCTGCCTGCTGCTCAAATCAAGTGGTGATGTACTGCTAGCAGATTGGGTGCAACTCTCTGTGCCACTCATTACTATACCATCATTCCTCTCAAAGCTGGTATTTGAGAAGGCATGAGGTATAGTAGGGTTAGAAATTGCAGATGAGGAGCAAGGTGCTGTATGCTTGTTTTGATCTGCTGCCTCTTTCAGGTGCTGTTGCCAATGGACTGCATGGCAGGAAGTCATATGTCTTGTCAAGCATGTGGTGCCCAAGCGGCTGGTGTTCTTTATCTGCTTTAGACAGATGCTGCAAACAGCAATGCTGCAGCCAACTGCACAGGCGGTGTACTGTGACGCAATAGGTTGGCTACTGCTAGGCCGGCCCATGGAGCACATCTGCCTCGTTGCAGTTGTGCATCCTCCTCATCCCCCTCCTCTATCCTGTCAGGCACCCAAGTACAGTCAGTGACCTCATCATCCCCTTCCTCCTTGTCACTGGAGCAAACTTGGCAATATGCTTCAGCTGTGGCAACATGACTGTTGGTCTCTTGTCCGTCGTTGCCACCCCCTCTCTCTAGGCTCATGTTATTCCCTTCATCAACCTGGGAAACAACATCACAGCTTTCAAATTGCTGCGCATCCTCCAGGAGCATGTCACTGACACTATGATTGAATAGTTCAGGTGACTTCTCCGTGCATGATGGTGGGGCGACTGAAGGAGTAGCTGTGGAGAAGGAGCCTGTGGAACGGGCTGCTTTGGCAGCTGCGGTGGAAGGAAAAACTACTGGGAGTGTGGGTGTCAAAGGAAGAGTAGGATGAGGATGGCTTATTGATCCACTCCACCAACTCTTCCACATCTTGTGGATGAATAGCACGGGCAGCACCGGAAATAAAGGACAGGTGTGCCCCACCTGCAGAGGATGTTCTATGTTGATTGTGACCACCACTTTTCACAATTGACACAGAGGTTGCTTGCCCTCTTTTCATGGCCTGTGAGTGTCCGCCTCTCCTTGTCGGCCTTTCAGACATTATGTTGATACAGATCAATATAGGGTGTACGCAACTGAACAATAGATACTCAATGACCAAATATGATGTCATTAATAGCCCTATAGATGGGCTGTGGTGGTTATAGATGTACGCAACTGACCGATTATCAATACTCTCACTGATATCTGATGTAATCTATAATCCTATAGATGGATGATCTGTGATCCCTATAGATAAATCCATAACTGAGCAAAGGTTACTGTGGCCGATATCTGTAGTGATCTTTATTCACACAGGTATGTGACCCCTATAGATAAATCCACAAACGAGCAAAAGGTTACTATGGCTGATATTTGCAGTGATCTTTATTCCCACAGCTATGTGACCCCTTTAGAAAAAAACACAACTGAGCGCAAAGGTTACTGTGGCTGATATCTGCAGTGATGTCTATTCCCACAGCTATGCGGCCCCTATAGAAAACATACACAACTGAGCAAAGGTTACTGTGGCTGATATCTGTAGTGTGATCTCTATTCCCACAGCTATGTGACCCCTATAGAAAAAAACACAACTGAGCAAAGGTTACTGTGGCTGATATCTGCAGTGATATCATAAAGATTTTAGAATGTTGTAGAAACTGACCGATGAACAATACTGGTATCTGATGTAAAGAAATCAATCTATCCCTACCTCACACAGTAACATTGGCCCTCCCTACACTGTCTGATCTGATGTAAAAAAAAAAAAATCAATCTATCCCTACCTCACACAGGACCCTTGGCCCTCCCTACACTGCTACAAATGTCTCTCTGAACTGTCTGACTCCAAAAAAAAAACAACTACTCTTTCCCTGCCTTAATCGCGTGCCTGTCCCTGTCTGATCGCCGCACAATGACACTGCACGGTGCGGCTGCGCGAGCAGCCCTTTATGTAGTGTGGGGCGTGTACTTGGCCCCTGAGCCATGATTGGATAAAGGCACCCTGCCTTTTAGTCCAATCATGGCAGAGATCATTTTTATTGGCTAAAGCATGAGGTCAGGGTGCATGCTTTGGCCAATCACATAATGTGCTGCGCATGCAGTGCATTATGGGAAACTCAAATTTCCAGCGAAGAAGCACATTTGTTCGTCATTCGAACAAATGATTGAACCACCGATGTTCGAGTTGAATGTAGCCTCCACTCAAATTCGAAGCGCATCCCTACTGATAATATAATGAATTATATCCCACGTACTGGAAATTGTATCCTAATATATGAGTTGCAGCTGGCCCCGTCTTCTTCCCCCTGCAGGGGGGGAAGTATTAAGATAAAAAGGGACTGACAAAACACCTAGGGCGGGAACTGTGCGTCCTTACGTCACTTCTGTTTCGTGGTTTGAGCCCATGGAACGCACCCAGGACCTGGAAGTCTGGCGGAACGCCGGTCTGCTTGTCTGGCGATACTGTAATGTGAGTGGATGCTGATTCATAAATAAAATAGTATATACAGAAATACACTATGGGATGCCCATTGTATCTTTGCATGTGATTACCCGGTTGAAACCTACGGGGACACAGGCACCAGGGTCCATCATAAAGGAGCAACACCCCTACAGGGGTAAGGAGCTGTGTACCATTCCATATAGGATCCAGGAGGTAAGCCCATGTGGATCCAGGAGTTTTACCTGCTAATAAAAAGGCCCTAAACCCCTTCATGGGTAAGGAGATGCAGAGAGCGTAATACCATAGGGGGTAGAGTATAGCACCGCTGTGGAACACGGGAAGAGCACAGGAGGCACAAAGCACTTTATTCATATCAGCACTGTATACTGCCATTTGACATAAGGCACAAAGCACCTTAACTAAACCAGCACTGGATGTGGATGTTTGGCATATACAGCTGCAAGAAAAAGTATGTGAACCCTTTGGAATGATATGGATTTCTGCACAAATTGGTCATAAAATGTGATCTGATCATCATCTAAGTCACAACAATAGACAATCACAGTCTGCTTAAACTAATAACACACAAATAATGAAATGTTGCCATGTTTTTATTGAACACACCATGTAAACATTCACAGTGCAGGTGGAAAAAGTTTGTGAACCCCTAGAGCCTAGACTAATGACATCTCCAAGAGCTAATTGGAGTGAGATGTAAGCCAACTGGAGTCCAATCAATGAAATGAGATTGGAGGCGTCAGCTGCCCTGCCATATAAAAAAAACACACACCAGTTCTTGGTTTGCTTTTCACAAGAAGCATTGCCTGATGTGAATGATGCCTCACACAAAAGAGCTCTGAGAAGACCTACGATTGACTTGCATAAAGCTGGAAAGGGTTTGAAAGATTGTATTAACATGCCTTATTATATTTCATATATATTTCAGTTTATGCCCATTCTGTGATGGAGTGTGGGCCCTTGCATTTGCATGGTAACGAGCCAGACTGACACTCATTCATACGGCCCTGAAAATCAGACAGCTGTGTTTTGCATTTAGACGACATGTTAAACACCTTTTCATTCATTCATTTGGACACTTGACAGGGTTAAGTATGCACATGGAAATTACTTAAGTATGCACATGGAAATTACTGACACCACCTAAACACATTTGACAATTGCTTGCAATAACACATGACAACTGAATACAGACAGAGCGACTAGTCCCACAAAACACAGATTCAGATACAAGAACACCTCATATTGACACAGATGCATAGCGAAAACAAAAGCCCTTTCATGTACTGTTCTGTGAGATATGCGCTATTGTTAATTTGACTGATGAATTGTAACCAGTTTGGAGCAGTCTTTCCCGCTCAAAACGTGCCTTAACCCCTTGCCGACTGCCTAACGCCGATCTACGTCGGCAGTCAGCCCCTCACAGGCAAAGTGACGTAGGGCTACGTCACTAGCTTGTGAGGGTCTAGGGAGCGAGCGCGCACCCCCGGAGGCGCGCTCCCGCGTGGTCACGGACCCCCCCGCGCGTGTGACCGGCGGACCCGATGTCCGCCGGTCACTCGGCGATCGGCGGGGGAGAGGGAGAATGTCAGGCAGCTTGTGTAAACAAGCCACCTGTCATTCTCCTTGCTGTTAGGATACTGATCACTCGGATCTAGTATGTAGATCCGTTGATCAGTGTCCATACAGCTCAAGCCCCAGCCAATCACAGTAGAAAGCACGCCCCTAGGGATACACACAGCCCCTCCCTCCCAAATAAAGTTAACCCCTTCACTACCAGTGTATTTTTACAGTAACAGTGCATATATATAGCACTGATTACTGTAGAAATGTCACTGGTAACCCCAAAAGTGTCAAAAATGTCAGTCAAGGGTCCGATCTGTCCGCCCCAATGTCGCAGTACCGCAAAAAAAAAAAAAAAAATCGCAGATCGCCGCCATTACACGTTAAAAAAAAACAACAAAAATGACAGAAATCTTTCCCTTTGTTAGTAAACGCGATAACTTTTGTGCAAACCAATCAAAATACGCTTTTTGCGATTTTTTTTACCAAACATAGGTAGCATAAAACAAATTGGCCGAAAAAGTAAAAAAAATTTTGATTTTTAAATTTTTTTTTTGGGGAATTTCATATAAAAAAATGTGAAAAATATTGCTATTTTTGCAAAATTGATGCTCTTTTTTTGTTCATAGCGCGTGATCAAAAAAAAAAAAAAAAAAAAAAAAAAAAAAAAAAAATCGCACAGGTGATCAAATACCACCAAAAGAAAGCTCTGTTTGTGGGAAAAAAAGGACGCCAAATTCGTTTAGGTACAGCGTCGCACGACCGCGCAATTGTCCGTTAAAGTCACGCAGTGCCGAATCGCAAAATACCTCCTGGTCGGAATGGGGGTAAAATCTTCCGGGGCTTAAGTGGTTAAATATGAGCGAAACTTGCAATAAAATCAGTTGTGTCTGCGCTAAGTTTGAGTGCTATGTGTCGTCACAACTCCCGGCTGGATGAGGGGAAATTCACTATCTAGGGGGGGGGGGGGGGGTTAGCCACTGAAGGGCCGTATATCGTCTTTTAATTTCATCCTGACGAGATTTGAGCTAACAGAGTTATAAAAGTATCTCCAAAACCATGGACTGATGAACAGCAAGGCTAAGACAAATTGTCTATAAATGGAGAAAGTTCAGCACTACTGCTACTCTCCCTTGGAAAACAAAAACAAGAAAAGCGCTCTGGGTGCAGACTGCTTTAATAAAAGTAATAAAAGTGAAGGAAAGCAGCAACTCACAAACATAAGGTCATGGACAAGTGTGTGCAGGATCCACCAGGTGGACGGGTCACCTCCTGGAGCACCTGGAGAAAGAACGCGCATGTCCGTTGCGGACCTTGCGCATGCTCAGAAACGTGTCATGCTTTCCGAGCCCCGGGACACCAGCGAGCGTCACGGACGTGACCCGTCTCTCCTCCTCTGCAGCGTTACACCTATGCCAGATGACCGGGACATATTGGGATTAAGGTTGGCCACCGCTCCACGGCTCTACTAGGTTCAGGCATACCGTGCTTTCAACAGAGGAATGGCACCACCCGGTGGATCCTGTACACACTTGTTCATGACCTTATGTTTGTGAGTTGCTGCTTTCCTTCACTTTTATTACAGCAGTCTGCACCCAGAGCGCTTTTCTTGTTGTTGTTTTTCATGTTGCTCCAGAGTTCCTCCATCTCTGATCAAAAGCTGCCAGGTACAGCAGGACTGTTTTTATTACATCATTTATGATTGCTTTATTAGACGTTTTTAAACAAAAGACTTCCCCATTTGACTTCTATTGTTCATTTTAATACATTATGTGATGCGGATGGATTTCTTAGCGCTTATATAATTGTGTTTTTGCTACTCTCCCTTGGAGGGCCGTCCTGTAAAGATGACTGCAAGAGCACAGCGCAGACTGCTCAATGAGGTGAAGAAGAATCCTAAAGTGTCAGCTAAGACTTACAAAAGTCACTGGCAAATGCTAACATCCCTGTTAACGAATCTACAATACGTAAAACACTAAACAAGAATGGATTTCATGGGAGGATACCATAGAGGAAGCCACTGCTGTCCAAACAAAAAACATTGCTGCATGTTTACAGTTTGCACAAGAGCACCTGGATGTTCCACAGCAGTACTGGCAAGATATTCTGTTGACAGATGAAACCCAAGTTGAGTTGTTTGGAAGAAACACACAACACTATGTGTGGCGAAAAAGAGGCACAGCACACCAACATCAAAACGTCATCCCAACTGTGAAGTATGGTGGTGGGGGCATCATGGTTTGGAGCTGCTTTGCTGCATCAGGGCCCGGACAGGTTGCTATCTTCGAAAGAAAAATGAATTCCCAAGTTTATCAAAACATTTTGCAGGAGAACTTAAGGCCATCTGTCTACCAGTTGAAGCTCAGACGATTGGTGTTGCAACAGGACAATGACCCAAAGTATAGAAGTAAATCAATAACAGAATGGCTTAAACAGAAGAAAATACGCCTTCTGAAGTGACCCAGTCAGAGTCCTGATCTCAACCCGATTAAGATGCTGTGGCATGACCTAAAGAAAGTGATTCACAACAGACATCAAGAATATTGCTGAACTGAAACAGTTCTGTAAAGAGGAATGGTCAAGAATTACTCCGTCCTGACCATTGTGCACGTCTGATCTACAACTACAGGAAACGTTTCGTTGAAGTTATTGCTGCCAAAAGGAGGTTCAACCAGTTATTAAATTCAAGGGTTCACATACTTTTTCCACCTGCACTGTGAATGTTTACATGGTGTGCAATAAAAACATGGCAACATTTCATTCTTTGTGTGTTATTAGTTTAAGCAGACTGTGATGGTCTATTGTTGTGACTTAAAATGTGATCTGATCATCATCTATGACCAATTTGTGCAGAAATCCATATCATTCCAAAGGGTTCACATACTTTTTCTTGCAGCTGTATATCATTGGACTGAATTTTAAGTGGGGACTATTTTTACTTGGCACTTTATCATGCTGCAAATTATAAAAGTGCCACAAAATGTAATGTTGCACAACATTGTTTGTCCTGGGACCACTTTATTCTTGGTTAGGTATATGCACCAATATCTACTGTAAAATTTAACATTATAAATAATTGTTTGATTTATTGATATCACATACCCAATATAACTGTGGAACCCTACAGGTGGATATTTGGTCACCAAGCACTGATCACTTTATCACGCATTTTTGCACTAATATTTGTGTTTCATATATGGGTTATCATTTATGATTGTTTACACATACATTGATGTTTATACAAATCCAAGGAGAAATTTATAGCCATAGTTTATTTCCAACTATGGTTGTGATATTTACCTGGTGGGGTGAGGATACCCCCACCCCCATAGAATAGCGCCATTGCCCTTTATACATCTTCCCTTTTTATTCTAAGAAGTTAACTGTCTGTAACACATTCCAGCTTAGAGCCATCATGCCTTTGGCATTTGGTTTTACCAAAGGTTCAAATCCCAGGGTCCAATGCCTAAAAAATGACAACATTACAGACAAAACCTTTTATCCTTTCCCAGGGTTCAGATACCATCCTTTTATGGCTTGATCCGATTGCTAAACCCCTTGGATTCAGAGATCTTTGACCAGGGTTTGTAGCATAATCATCTCTTCTTTGAAAAAAAAAAAGTGGAGAGCTTCTCCACCATGACCATCACCTTTAGGACACTGCTGCAAAAAAAAAAAAAAACGCAGGTACTTCATGTATGGGAGGGATTTGTCCAATTGGTTGTCAGTGTGTCCATTCACCTATAGGTGGTGTATAACCCATATAATGAATATGGCTGCTCTGCGTCCCGTGATGTACAATAAAGAAATAACTTTTCTTAAAGACCACAAGTGTATTGGATTCCCCATTGTGCCCACGATAACCACTAAAACTAGCTTTGCATGGATGTATAAAATAGAAAAAAAAGTCTCACATGAAGCAGCATTTCAGTAAACTTGATATATAATGTATTGAAATGTTTGTAACATACAGTAAACCACAAATGTAATACACTGTTCCAAATCAGACTTTAAACTTTAATCTACTCAAAAAAAAAAAATACAAAAAAGTAAAAAACTACAAACAACTTTATACAACATTTGTAACATTCTTTCCTATACAGATACAGGCTTTAGATTTTTTCCTCTCCATTATTATGGATGTTCCTGGCTCCAACACAAGGACCCTCACTTATGTGTTGCAAATGTGACTGAAAGGCCAATCAGGAGCATGAACATGGAGATACTGAGGATCACAGTGATGACTACCATTCCTCCTGAGCGTCCTTGCAGAGAGGCATACATTTCTCGTGGGCTTGGAGGTAGATCTGAATATAAAAATTTATAATTAAACAACAACTGAAGCGAGAAAAAAAAAAAAAAAAAAGAGCTAGTAAAC
The DNA here is from genome assembly GCF_965119305.1 of Pelophylax lessonae. Classification (NCBI taxonomy): domain Eukaryota; kingdom Metazoa; phylum Chordata; class Amphibia; order Anura; family Ranidae; genus Pelophylax; species Pelophylax lessonae. The sequence goes on along the minus strand of NC_138779.1, from coordinate 154,009,353 downwards.
CCATACATTTCAGAAACAAACTTGCAGGCACACACAAAGTATTAAAGTGGAAATTTACAGAACCATGGTTAAAATGCTGCAAGTTATGGGTGTATACTTTTCCCAAAAGTATCTATAGTTTTGGAATGCCATTTTTTTGATACACAGCTGTGCCACTTAGCAGAGTGAAAATATGACCTTCTAAATAGGACCTTCTAATTTAGCATCGCTTCTACCTGGATCAACTCTAAACTCTGAACAGACAGGTCAAATCAGCCAAATAACAGGCCAGAAACAGAAAACTGCATTGCTAAACCTTGGTTGTCATCTGCATGTGTGCAAATATTAAGAAATAAAAATCCATTGGCAAGTAAAAAACTGTAGCAGCGTTTTGTCCCAAAGAAAAAATTATCATAGTTTATCAGCTGCATGTTTTCAGTGACGAAAACTAAAAACAAAAATTAAATTCAGTTTCAATTCAGTTGACTAAAAGACAACTAAAATGCTAAAATGGCATTTAAGTCAAGACAATGACTAAAGCTAAATCAAAATTTGACATCAAATCTAAACACAGCTGTGCAGATATATACTGCAACTATCTAGAGTGGAGCTTCTGGAAAACCTAAAAAAGGAGAAGTTCACTTGTTGGCAAAAAATAATGGGGAGGGAGAATAACACCGCTAGCAGTCACAGCAGGGATTGGGAGGTGTGGGGGCCAGTCAGTTTGTAAAAGGTTAGATCCCGAATATGGGTGCAACATGTTACAGAAGGTGAACTTTTCCTTTAAAGCTCAAAACAAACACCTTTGGGCATCATTTTATTTCAGTTCCATGCAGAGTACCAACCAAGTCCTGAATACCAAAGCTTCTCAATGAGCAAGTTTGGTCAATACCTCTAAAGACCACATCATCTACTTCTGTCAAGCAGGAACTGCCACACACTGATCGAAATATGATTGATCCCTGCTGAACCAGCCAAATTTTGATCAGTTTGTTGCCATAAAAAATTAACACCCTTCAGCACCCCCACCCTCCACTGTACTTCCGTGAGTGCTTGCTCTTCTCCCCTTTCTTTGAGCAGAGCTTTCAGGGTGGATCATAGTGTGCTTGCACTGACTAATCATAATCACTCTGATCCATCGAGAAAGCCATGCAGAAAGAGGGAGCTTTCAAATCCCCAGACCACTACACCGGCTGCTAGGGCACTGACATCACCCATGAAGGCAAGTACAGTGGGGACTAGTGGGGGTAGGAAGCTAGGACAGTCCAGGAAACATGTTTTGAAGAATACATTTTGACAATCGTGCTTGTGGACATGTGTGAAAAGTCAGACAGGAAAAATGGAATAAAGTATGCAATTGTCAGGAGTGCAGGATAACATATTTTATGCAAAAGACCAAAAACATCAAAAGAACATTACAAACACAGGTTCAGATTTATACAGTGCCTTGAAAATGTATTCATACCCCTTGAAAATTTCCCACATTCAGTCAGGTTACAACCAAAAACGTAAATGTAGTTTATTGGGATTTTATGTGATGGACCTATGCAAAGTGGCACAGAATTGTGAAGTGAAAGGTAAATGATAAATGAAAAAACAAAATTATACCCGCGCTACAAAACGTGTGGTTATTCTGTGAAAAAATGTGTAAAAAAGTGTAAATGTGTGCAGCTGCTGCAAACGCTAAGAAAATCTTAGGGAATATGATGCAAACAAATTTATGCAGCACTAGCTCCAATAATATTTTGCTATATATCAAATTATCATAAATATAAAGTGCTAAGTGCTGAAATAATCATATATGCAATAAACAAATAATGAAGTGCATAAATCCACATAAGTGATTATAAATAAGTCCAGATAAATATTTAGTGCATGAGAAAAAAGTCCTTAATGTGATCCAAATAAGGTGCCAAAGTGCCAGGTATTCAAAGTGCTTGCAAAGTGAAAGTGCCCCTCACGGTTCCCCACTCACCAGATTGCCGATATAAAAAGACCTTGGTAATTGTTGCACACTGGCCCGGGATCTTTTGAAACAAAACTTCTCCTATGCAGCCTTCAAGATTAATTGGGTCCGCTTCCACCATTAAATGAAAAGATGGCCATACATGGTGAAGTAAGTTTAAACCAATTTATTTCCATAAAAAAGGTCAAATGGATACTCACAAGCGAATATAGTATATAAGCATGTACAGTGAACTCATGTGGCGCCGCTCTTGGCGTGCGTTCCACACACAGGAAGTTCCTGACCGGAAGCGACGTTCCGTCTGGTCCGCAACGGAAGAGCATCAACGCGTTTCGCCGTCAATACAGCGTCTTCAAAGACATCACTTCCTGTTAGCGGAGGCTTTTTATATCCTAGCCTCTCAATCACATCCGGAATCTCTAAATTTAAACTTATTTAATCGATCACAAACTAATAGAATTGATTACTGGGATTGATATAGTGGCTTTACTCATCTATATCTAATGTTATTATATGAATATAATCTGTTATGATCGTTAACGTTTACTACGTCCGGGCATCACTTCCTGTATACAAAGCTTGTTTAACCCTTTTATATTTCCGCTATACTTTATTAATAAAAACATCAATATTTAGCATTCATAGATTCCAATACAACATTTTGTCAGTATTAAACTTCTAAAACCTAATTTTATTAATATTATTTAACATTTAAAAATTACCTATTTATGGTTTGAACAAATGGTATATTAGAATATATATATATATATATATATATATATATATATATATATATATATATATATATATATATATATATATATATATATATATATATATATATATATAAATTATTTTAAAAAGATTTAAAATAAATATAAATTATTGAAAAATCCAGAAATTTGGGAATCATAATATCTTGGGAATTGGGACATTATTGGAGGAAATTATATAAATATTAATTCGATTCACCTTGGTGTACAAAATTGTTATATAAATATTTATTCTTATTTGGTTATTACACATAAATATGAAACTCTAATAAGGAGGAAAAGGAGGTTCTGTGAGGCTGGTTAAAAAAAGGATTTGGTTATATGCAGGAGGGAATGGGATATAAAATTAAAATATTAAAATGTACAGATGAGAATTAGATAAATTAAAAAAGAATTAAAATGTATGTGAGGAGTATAGCCATATGCATAGGTTCTATATTTAGGCTGATAAAAAGAGGAATTGATTATGTGCAGGAGGGAATTAAATTATTAATTAGAATCTTAAAATATTAAAATATGCAAGAGGGAATTAGGAATATTGTAAAATTATTATAATATGCATGAAGAGTATTACCAGTTGGATAGGAAACAGTTTACATCTACATCTATATTCAGTCCTTTGGGTTTAAGTGTCTCCAAACGATGGATCCACTGTGTTTCATTTTGTGACACTGCTTTTGTTAGGTTACCTCCCCTCCAGTGGGGTTCTATTTTATCAATGGCACAGAAGGATAGAAGGGTAGGATCACTCTGGTGGACCAATTTAAAATGGTGGGAAAGACTGTGGTTTTTAAACCCTTTTTTTATATTTGAGACATGTTCTCTAAGTCTTACCCTCAATTCCCTGGTGGTCCTACCCACATACTGTAATCCACACGGACATGAGGAGGTATGTCACATGTGTGGATGCACAAGTGATGAATTTTTTAATTTTATACATTTTTCCATTAAAAGAAGATTTAAAATCTATATTTTTTCTTTTTCTAAACCTTGAGGTACGACATATCATGCATTTGCCACAGCTAAAAAACCCATTCTGATCCCAGAATGTACCCATTTTGGTAGGTGGGTTGACCACATTGTGGGCTAGTTGTAATCTAAGAGTTTTAGGTTTGGTGCAAATGTTTAAACATTCTGGGACATAGGTAGGTACATTCTCATCTGTACATTTTAATATTTTAATTTTATATCCCATTCCCTCCTGCATATAACCAAATCCTTTTTTTAACCAGCCTCACAGAACCTCCTTTTCCTCCTTATTAGAGTTTCATATTTATGTGTAATAACCAAATAAGAATATTTATATAACAAATTTTTTTACACCAAGGTGAATCGAATTAATATTTATATAATAATTTCCTCCAATAATGTCCCAATTCCCAAGATATTATGATTCCCAAATTTCTGGATTTTTCAATAATTTATATTTATTTTAAATCTTTTTAAAATAATTGTATATATATATATATATATATATATATATATATATATATATATATATATATATATATATATATATATATATATATATATATATATATATATATATATATATATATATATATATATATATATATATATACATACATATATACATACACATATACATACACATATATGCATACACACACACACTCTAATATACCATTTGTTCAAACCATAAATAGGTAATTTTTAAATAATTTTAAATTATATTAATAAAATTAGGTTTTAGAAGTTTAATACTGACAAAATGTTGTATTGGAATCTATGAATGCTAAATATTGATGTTTTTATTAATAAAGTATAGCGGAAATATAAAAGGGTTAAACAAGCTTTGTATACAGGAAGTGATGCCCGGACATAGTAAACGTTCACGATCATAACAGATTATATTCATATAATAACATTAGATATAGATGAGTAAAGCCACTATATCATTCCCAGTAATCAATTCTATTAGTTTGTGATCGATTGAATAAGTATAAAATTTAGAGATTCCGGATGTGATGATTGAGAGGCTAGGATATAAAAAGCCTCCGCTAACAGGAAGTGATGTCTTTGAAGACGCTGTATTGACGGCGAAACGCGTTGACGCACTTCCGGTTGCGGACCAGACGGAACGTCACTTCTGGTCAGGAACTTCCTGTGTGTGGAACGCAAGCAGAGAGCGGCGCGACACGAGTTCACTGTACATGCTTATATACTATATTCGCTTGCGAGTATCCATTTGACCTTTTTTATGGAAATAAATTGGTTTAAACTTACTTCACCATGTATGGCCATCTTTTCATTTAATGGTGGAAGCGGAAGCGGACCCATTTAATCTTGAAGGCTGCATAGGAGAAGTTTTGTTTCAAAAGATCCCGGGCCAGTGTGCAACAATTACCAAGGTCTTTTTATATCGGCAATCTGGTGAGTGGGGAACCGTGAGGGGCACTTTCACTTTGCAAGCACTTTGAATACCTGGCACTTTGGCACCTTATTTGGATCACATTAAGGACTTTTTTCTCATGCACTAAATATTTATCTGGACTTATTTATAATCACTTATGTGGATTTATGCACTTCATTATTTATTGTTTATTGCGTAAATGATAAATGGTTTTCAAAGTTTTTTTTACAAATAAAAGATCTAAAAAGTGCCTTTATTTGTAAAAAAATTTAAAAACCATTTATCATTTTCCTTTTACTTCACAATTACGAGCCACTTTGCATAGGTCCATCACATAAAATCCCAATAAAAAACATTTAATTTTTTTCACAAATAAAGATCTGAAATGTACACCCAAACCTGGTCCAAAACCAACAAGAAAGGAGGGGGTGTGGTTTCCACTGACATGACTAAGCAGTTAGTGAACTATGTGATGCAGCTGAAGTCTCCTGAATACCATGTGTGAGAGGCAGGCAGACCCAAAGCTGAAAAGGGCTTGCTTTGTTTGAGGGTTTGTTTGTTATGGCTAAGTCTTGGTTCACACTATGGCGATCCGACTTAGGAGGCGAACTTTGAAGACGCATGCACCTTGACTTCGGCGCGACTTGCAGGGACTTCATAAAATGAATGTCTATGCAAGTCGCTCCAGATCGCCCCGAAGTAGTACAGGACCCTTTTTCCAACTCGGAGCGACTTGTGTCGCTCCTATTAGAACCGTTTCTGTATTACACAATGGACCACGACGGTGCACGATTTGTCAGGCTGACCAAGTCGCCTGACAAGTCATACTAGTGTGAACTGGCACTAACAGGCTGATATGGCTGTCCCTGCTGGATGAACTCTTCTGAAGGGACCCATGCAGAGCTGGTGGATGGGAGGGAGGGGACACAGCAGAGTGAAGAGAGCTGCTGGAAGAAAGGAGGCTGTGAGGCTGAACAGGAGACACATCTTATCACAAACAGCTGGGCTCAGTGCACTGAAGAAAAAAAAAGTAATGGAATGCAGGTGAGCAGCACTGTGTGTGTAGTAAATGGACTGTCTTAGCCAAGGGTGGAATGGGACAAACTCTGCTGTGCTGGGCTGTATCACCATTGAGTTTAAACATTTGCAGAGGTGCACAACTGAGCCCAGTTGTAACTAACTTGCCTATATATATATATATATGCATTAAAAGTGATCTTAAAATACCTGTCCCGCTCAAAGGGTTATTCTTAAAAGCTGCTTTGAACCGATTGAATTAGGCAAGTGACTGATTGATCATTGTATTTTTCAGCAGTTAGAGGATATATCCAAAACTTGGTCACAATGAGTAAAGCAGGGGATCGACTTGGGGAGTTTGAAAGGGTGGAAGAGCAAGATGGTGGCCGTAGTCCTCCACAGACACAGAGTGGTGGCCTGCCAAGTGGGGACACTCACAAGGCCGCCACCCTAAGTATCCCACAGTCAGACAAAATAGAGAAGCAGTCTAAAAACTTTGGAACAGCTCAATTCACAGATAATGGATGCAATTCACTCAGTAACGTTATGCTGTCTGATAAAATGGAAGAGATAAAAGTAGATATTGGATTGCTTAGACACGATTTGCAAAAAATCCAGGAAAGAGTGGCTAAAGTGGAAGATAGGATATCATCCTTACAAGATATTGTAATTCCGATAGACAAAAATCACAAAAGTGGACAAGCAGGTAGCAATGTGGTAGCAAAAAGCAGACAAGCTAGAAAGTCGAATCAGTCGAAATAAGGATTGTAGGAATACCTGAAAAAGCAGGTGGTCAAAACCAAGGTATACATTTGTTGAACAATGGTTAAAAGACACTTTTCCAGAACCTCACTACCTGGGGTCCCTCCTAGGACATTATTGGCACGATTGCTTAATTGTAGAGACAGAGATTTGGTGCTAACAAAGGTGAGGCAGAAGGGCATTCGACAGTATGAAAATAGTAAAATTTCCATATTTTTCTTTGGAACTGCAAAATCAGAGGGCAACCTTTAATGATGTTAAGAGAAGGATGAGAGACAAGAAGATAGAATATTCCATGGCCTATCCAGTGAGGTTGAGAGTGGTGGACAAAGGAACAGTCATTTTAATAATCCAGAGCAAGCCCAGAAATGGCTAAGGGAGTGATAAAGAGAGAACTCAAAATAAAAAAGGGACTGGGAATGCTAATTTGGGAGGGGGGTTTGGAAAGGAGGAAGAAGAGATATCTTGAGGACTAAAATTACTTTGGATTGTTCTGATCTATGATGAATTATGGGTAAAATTATATTCCGAGGTTTATAGAAGTATAGATTGATGTTAAAGATGGAGGGTAATATATCAACATGGGGTGGGGTGTTTTTTTTTTTTAACCACTGTTTAACCACTTTACCTCCGCCCACAGCAATATTACAGCGGCACTCCGCCCACAGCAATATTACAGCGGCAGAGTGGCTCGTTATCGTCTGACGACGTAGTACTACGTCGTCAGACACTCCCCCTTCTGGGCGGCGCTTGCGCGCCACCAGAGGCTCGCTCCCGCTGTTTTCATTCACAGCGGGAGTCGGGCCAGGGGAGGAGCAGCGGCGATCGCCGCTGCTCTGCCCCGATCGCGGGGGATCTAGTGTGGAGATCCGCCCGCCTGTGTAAACACAAGCGGGCGGATCTCCATAGTGACAGGGAGGGACAGATCGGACTGTTCAGCATAGATGGACATCCGATCTGTCCATGACTCACACAGTCACCTCCCCCCCTACACGTCAGTAAGCACCAGGCATACATTAACCCCTCCCTCTCCAATAAAATTAACCCCTTCCCTGCCAGTGTCATTTTTACAGTAACAGTGCATATATATAGCACTGATTACTGTAGTAATGTCACTGGTACCCCCAAAAGTGTCAAAAATGTCAGTCAAGGGTCCGATCTGTCCGCCGCAATGTCGCAAAAAAAAATTGCAGATCGCCGCCATTACGCGTTAAAAAAAAAACACCAAAAATGACAGAAATCTCCCTTTGTTAGTAAACGCAATAACTTTTGCGCAAACCAATCAAAATACGCTTATTGCGATTTTTTTTACCAAACATAGGTAGCAGAAAACAAATTGGCCAAAAATTTAAAAAAAAATTGGTTTTTACATCTTTTTTGGGGGGAATTTCATATAAAAAAATGTTAAAAATATTGTTATTTTTCAAAATAAATGCTCTTTTTTTGTTTATAGCGCAAAAAGTAAAAATCGCACAGGTGATCAAATACCACCAAAAGAAAGCTCTGTTTGTGGGAAAAAAAGGACGTAAATTTCGTTTGGGTATGGCGTTGCACGACCGCGCAATTGTCAGTTGAAGTCGCACAGCGCTGAATCGCAAAAAGTGGCCTGGACGGAAGACAGCAAAATCCTCCGGTGGTAAAGTGGTTAAAAAAACTGGTGTTCAGATACTCTCTCACTCTTGTTCTATACTTCACCTTTTCATTGGGTCATTCATCACATTATGACCCTCTTGGTAGTCAACACTGTTGATCCACCAGCCACACTTTTTGGTGGTATGGCTCCACCCCCACACTATTACTTGCTTTTCTTTTTGCCATCTGCACACTCTTCACCTTATTTCTCTTCCTAGTGTCCATGCACTCTTTTAGCACTTCTTTACTCTTCATTTTCACCCCCACACTCACCCATTGGATAACATTTTCAGCTGCTTGGCTCCCTGGCATGGGGTTTCCATCATCACTCACCACTATGATACTATCATTTATAGGTATACATTGGCTTTCATCTCATTACTTTATTACGCCATTATCTTTCCAGATATTTACTTTGAACATGAAGTTAAGCTTTTTATGATCCTTGACTGATGATTCACACTACCCAGGCAGTTTTCATATACTCTATGCTTGTGTGCAGGCCTGGCCCCCTCAGCTCCCTTGTCAGGCATACCCTCTGATGGCGCGCTACTCCATACACTCTGACTGACTGGAATCCATCTGTGAGTTTAATCTTAGAAGGGTTGGATTTATAGAGCTGCTTATCAGTGAAATACTAGATCATCTTACATATATGTGTATAAATATTATATTCTTTCTAGACATGAATTGCACCTGCTCCAGATGAAGTGTTTTCACACGAAACGCGTCAAGCTCTCTAGGAAGCAACTCTACTGTACCATTTCCATTTCACTATGTACTCATTGCATTGTTTTTACCATCTGTATGTACTGTGTACATTTGTGCTGTCACCCGACATGTATACACATATGATTAATCTATGTCAATGTTTTTACTAAATCACTTATGTACAATCCATAGCCTTTCATTTTATCCTCCATGTACATTGCCAATATCCCCTCACTTGTACCGGTTTTGATCCCATAATAAAAATGTGACAATACTGTATTTACTTGACTTTTTCATTTTTGATGTGTCTAACCACTTTAGTCATGAAGGGCCACACACCTCATATAAAGTCTCACACTGTTCTTATTTTATGTTATATTAGGGATGGAGGCACATTTCTATGTGAGCCTCATTTAAAGTCCCAACCCCCCCCCCCCCTCTTTCCTTCGCAACTGGTTAGAACAAGGTATTTTGAGTACAAATACCATTTGTAATATGAGAAACAGATACTAAGGGTTGTAGCACAATAGAGAGAAGGTGGAGCATGTTTCTCCTCCCCCCCTTTTTTTTTTTTTTACACTATAATGAATATTGAATACTATGAGCAACAGATAAAGGGTTAGCACACATTTTGTTTCTTTTCACAGTGTGTGTATGTATATAGGTATTGTTAAAAAAAAATTTATATATATATATATATATATATATATATATATATATATATATATATATATAATAAAAAAATAATACTTGGAACATGAACACACAGATATTAGGATTGTAGCGCTATGGAAAAGAATTGGAATGGAGTTTTTTTTTTTTTTTCCCCTTTTTTTTCCTCCCTTTACTTTTTCCCTTTCCCCTTTCCTTTCTATTGGCCCCTCCTAAGGTGGTTGGGAATAAATCAATTAGTTATGTCTGTGAGGGGTAGAGAAGGGAGAAAACATGGTGGTAGAGGGAGGAGAGCAATATAGAAGATTTACTTAATCGTTCTGAATGTATTTAGATTTCTCTACCATTCTGAATGTATTTAGATTTCTCTACCACTCTCTACCTTTGTTTTTACGACATATTTTTTCATTTTTCCTTTGTATTTTTTTTTTTTTTTTGATTAAGTGATGGGTCTGCAATATTGTAAAGGCTGCATCACAACATATTGCCATCTTGCTAGTAGTAGGGACAGGATGGCAATGCCCCATTGTAATTTGAGTGAATGGAATGGCTCCAAGGCTGAAGTATGGGTATGAATGGAAAAAGATATGCAGTGAAGGAGGAAGTTGGTTTTAGGACATTATGACTTGTGTTGGAAGAATATATACATACACACACTTAAGTAGATGGAAATACATTTTTAAATAGATTTGTAATAGGTGTTAAGAAATGGTGAATACTGATGAGAAATGTACCTTTCTGTCATGGAATGTAAGGAGAATGGGAACAAGGCTAAAGAGGGTCCAAGTATCAACAATTTGTAAGGTGCAGGCAAAAATAATATGTCTACAGGAGACACATGATTAAAAAACGAATGAGTAGTTAGACTCGCAGACTAGCAGACTGCATGCAGAGGAGCTCTTGATTAGAGTTGAGCAGACACCTGGATGTCCGTATTCGGCGGGTTCGGCCAAACTTTAAAAAAAAGTCCGGGTCCGTGTCCCGGACTTTTGCCGAACTTTTCCCGGACACCGAACCCCATTGAAGTCAATGGGGACCCGAACTTTCAGGCACTAAAATGGCTCTAAAACACCAAAGGAAAGGGCTAGAGTGCTGAAAATGGCAGCAAAACGTATTTAAGAACATGGCAAGTGCTCTGCAAACAAATGTGGATAGGGAAATAACTTAAAACAACAAAAAAAAAAAACAGAAAAATAAAACAATGTTCTTCATCTCTGAAGGACGAGGCCCATATGGAGTAGGAGGGAGGTTGAGGTGGTGGTGGATGTGGCAGTGTCATAGGCGTGCGCACAGGGTGTGCCGGGTGTACCTGGGCACACCCTAATCACCTAGGGCACATTAGCATTATCGCTCTGTTTGCCAGTGAGGAGATGGGAAAGATCTCCCTCTGACCTGCTATATTTCACTTTGCCAGCAGGGAGAGTAATGTATCGGGGCCATGTACATGTAGGCAAACACATGCATGTGTATTTAAACTTTGGGGTGCACACCCTAATGCAATAGGCTGCGCACACCTATGGGCGGTGTAGGTGGAAGCAGCGGTGGAGGAGGACCAGGGCCGGATTAAGAGCATCATGGGCTTGGTGCTGAGGATTTTGAAGGGCCTTAAGGGCCGTGCCTTGGCATGCACCCAGAGGAGGAAGGGTGCAGCCATGCATGCCTAATTCAACATGGGATGCTGTCTCTGAAGCCCATAAACACATCCATGCATCGGCAACTGTCCCTCCTTGTCCGGCCTTCGTGCTGTGTGGGGAGGTTCTGAGGGAGCTGCCTGGGGAAGCGAGCATAGAAGCCAGACTTCTGTGTTTACAAGTGACAGAAGAGCGGTAACAGTGAATATGGCCAACTCGGGGCCTATATAAAAAAGGTAGGGGCCTGGAGCTGCAGCTCCAATAGCCCCTACGTTAATCTGGCCCTGAGGAGGACGAGGTAGCCAACACTGCTTCTTTTCACAAATTTTAAATGAGGGTACACCCCAAAAGAGTGAGAAAGAGCAAAAATGGAACAATGGGTGGGTAAGGTCGGTATCCATCGCTATTCTGCACAAGGTACGGAAAAGTCCCGTGGGATCCATGCCTGGTTCATTTTAATGAACGTGAGCTTGTCCACATTGTCTCTGGACAGGCGGCTGCGCTTGTCTGTGATAATGCCCCCAGCCGTGCTAAATACCCGTTCAGATAATACACTGGCTGCAGGGCACGCCAGTACCTCCAAGGCGTAAAGGGCAAGCTCAGGCCATGTGCCCAATTTGGAGACCCAGAAGTTGAAGGGGGCAGACCCGTCATTCACTACATGTAGGCGTGTGCACACATACTGCTCCACCATGTTGGTGAAATGCTGCCTCCTGCTAAGACGTTCTATAAGAGCTGCTGGTGCAGCTGTTTGTTGTGGCGTGCTGACAAAGCTTTTCCACATTTCGGCCATGCTAACCCTGCCTTCTGAGGTGCTGGCGGTGCCCTGGTTGCGTTGGCGACCTCTTCCTCCTCCTCCTCCTCTGCCTTGTGCTTCCACTGTGGCCCCGCTGTCAGGTGGGAATGCCAGCAGCATGGCGTCTACCAGCGTGCGCTTGTACTCGCGCATCTTGCGATCGCGCTCCAGTGAGTGAATTAAGGACGGTACGTTGTCCTTGTAACGGGGATCCAGCAGCGTGGCCACCCAGTAATCAGCACAAGTTAGAATGTGGGCAACTCGGCGGTCGTTGGAGACACTGCAGCATGTAAATCGCTCATGTGTGCCAGGCTGCCCAGAGGCAACGAAAGGCTGTCCTCTGTGGGAGGTGTATCGTCCGTGTCCTCTGTATCCCCCCAGCCACGCACCAGTGATGGCCATGAGCTGGCCTGGGTGCCACCCTGCTGTGAACATGCTTCCATCTCCTTCTCCAGCTCCTCCTCCTCATCCTCCAGAACTGTGCCCCTGCTGGACAATTGTGTCCCTGGCGTTTGTGTGTCCAGGAACGCACCCTCTGAGCCCCTTGCGAATGACTGCCCTGAAAGCTTTGGAAATGTTACCTCTTCATCCTCCTCCTCCTCATCCTGTGCCACATCCTCTTCCATCATCGCCCGAATTGTTTTTTCAAGGAGGCATAGAAGTGGGATAGTTAAGCTGACAACGGCGTCATCAGCACTGGCCATGTTGGTGGAGTACTCAAAACAGCGCAACAAGGCACACAGGTCTCGCATGGAGGCCCAGTTATTGGTGGTGAAGTGGTGCTGTTCCGCAGAGCGACTCACGCGTGCGCGCTGCAGCTGAAACTCCACTATGGCCTGCTGCTGCTCGCACAGTCTTTGCAGCATGTGCAAGGTGGAGTTCCACCTTGTGGGCACGTCACATATGAGGCGGTGAGCGGGAAGGCCGAAGTTACGCTGCAGCGCTGACAGGCGAGCAGCAGCAGGGTGAGAACGCCGAAAGTGCGCACAGACGGCCCGCACTTTCTGCAGCAGCTCTGACATATCGGGGTAGTTTTTAAGGAACCTCTGCACCACCAAATTCAGCACATGCGCCAGGCAAGGGATGTGCGTCAAACCGGCTAGGCCCAGAGCTGCTATGAGATTTCGCCCGTTATCGCACACCACCAGGCCGGGCTTGAGGCTCGCTGGCAGCAACCACTCATTTGTCTGCTGTTCCATGCTCCTCCACAACTCCTGCGCGGTGTGTGGTTTGTCCCCCAAACAGGCAAGTTTTAAAACTGCCTGCTGTCATTTACCCCTGGCCGTGCTGAAGTTGGTGGTGAAGGTGTTACGCTGTCCGGATGAGGAGGCGGTAGAGGATGAGGAAGCGGAGTAGGAGGAGTTAGGAACAGGAGGCAAACTGAAGCGCCCTGCAATCCTCGGTGGTGGAAGGACATGCGCCAAATTGCTATCCGCCTCAGGCCTATCCGCCACTGCATTTACCCAGTGTGCCGTTAGGGAGATATAACGCCCCTGACCGTGCTTACTGGTCCACGTATCGGTAGTTAGGTGGACCTTGCCAGAGATGGCGTTGCACAGTGCACACCTGATTTTTTCCCCCAATTGGTTGTGCAGGGAAGGGATGGCTTGCCTGGTAAAGTAGTGGCGGCTGGGCACGACGTACTGTGGGACAGCCACCGACATAAGGTTTTTAAAACTGTGCGTCTCCACCAGACGGAATGACAGCATTTCAAAGGCCAACAATTTTGAAATGCTGGCATTCAGGGCCAGGGATCGCGGGTGGGTAGGGGGGTACTTCCTCTTCCTCTCAAGTGTTTGGGAGATGGAAAGCTGAACGCTTCCACGGGACATTGTGGAGATGGTTGGTGACCCAGGTGGTGGTCTTGCTGACAGATCCTCTGTTTGCGTGGTGGCAGGTGCCGGTATCACTACAGATGTGGCTGGAGCGGCCGAGACTGCAGCAGAAGAGGAAGCAGGATGAGCCAGAGACGTTTCTTGGTTTTGAAGGTGTCTACTCCACTGCAGCTCGTGCTTTGCACTTAGATGCCTGATCATGCAGGTTGTGCTCAGGTTGAGAAGGTTTATGCCTCGCTTCAGGCTCTGATTGCACAGGGTGCAAACCACTCGTGTCCTGTCATCAGCACATTTTCTAAAGAACGTTCACGCTAGAGAACTCCTTTGAGCTGACTTTGGTGCGCTCGTTTCCTTGCTGCGTTGGGCAGTAGCGGGCGTAGTGTCTGTCGCCTACTCACACTTTTGGAAGGTGTTTCACTTGTGCGTGTAGCTGGCACAGATCGACCACCTTGCAACAGGAGCTCTACCAGCAGCACCACGACCCAGGCCACGGCCCCTATTTGACGGTCTCCTCATATTTCTGTAATTTATGATCTTGCCCTAGAAAGGTGTTTATTGAATAGCGGAACAAAACAACAACAGTATCGCACGGGTGTATCTGACAGTCAAATATGCAAACTATGCCGCAATTTAATGTTTTTTAACCCAAAAGGGTGTATATTAAATAGCGGAATAGGAAAAAGGATAAAAAAACGGTGTATCTCACACGTACAAACACCAACTAGGCCCCAATTAAAATTTTTTGTACCCTAAAGGCAGGATGAGGAAGAGGAGTAGGAGGAGTTGGGAACAGGAGGCAAACTGAAGCGCCCTGCAATCCTCGGCGGTAGAAGGAGATGCGCCAAACAAATTTAAAAAGGTGTATCTCACATGTACCGATACAGGACTATCCCGCAATTTTTTACACTCAAACAGGGTGTATATTGAATAGCGGAATAGGACAAATTTTACAAAACGGTGCATCTCACACGTACAAACACAATCTAGGCCCCGATTACAATTTTTTGTACCCTAAAAGGCAGGATGAGGATTAGGAGGAGTTCGGAACAGGCAGGAGGCAGACTGAAGCACCCTCAAATCCTCGGCAGTATGAAACGTGCCCCAAAAATTGGAAAGGGTTATCTCACACGTACCGACACAGACTATCCCGCAATTTAATTGTTTATACTCAAAGATTTTGATTAAATAGCGGAATAGAAAATATGATCAAAAAAAGTGTATGTATCTCACACGTACAAAACCACACTAGGCCCCAATTACTATTGTTTGTACCCCTAAAAGGCTGAATGAGGAGTATGGAACAGGCAGCACCCTCAAATCTTCAGAAGTATGAGATGAACCCCAAATATCATTCAGCTCTGCTGCAGGCCACAATTTAATTTTTTTTAACCCAAGGCTGTATATTGAATAGTGGAATAGAAAAAAAAAAAAGTGTATGATTTCTGAAACCACTCAATATTAGCACATGTGAACTGAACACAGCAGTGTATGATCAGTCACTCAGCACAGCACAGCTGAAGGAAAAATGCTGCACACAGTGCCTGATAGAAAAATACTTTTCTCCCTCCTCCTCAGTGGGCAAAAAAAGATTGTGTTCACTGCACCCCAAAAAGATTGTGTTCACTGCACCCCAAAAAGATTGTGTTTACTGTAGCCCAAAAAGATTGTGTTCACTGCAGCCCACACACAGCAAAATGGATGTGGACCACTGACACCTGCCTATCTCCTATCCCACCCCACACAGCAATATCTATTGTAGTTTGTAGAACGCACTGACCCTAAAAATCAGCAGACTCTCTCCCTAAAGTGCCTACAACTCGCCCTGCCTAACACACTCCGACCTGTCCCTCAATTCTATCCGGACACAAATGTTTTTTTTTCCTGTCTGTCCCTAATCAGCAGCCAGCACGTTGAGGTGTGCTCTCTCCCTGAACTAAACAGCAGAATGACGCCGCAGCGGCGCTGCCTCGAACTTATAAAGACTTGGTCACATGCTTCAGACGGCCAATCACAGCTACTGATACATTTGTAGGCATGGCTGGGATGGCTTAGGCACACCAGTTAAACTCTTGTTGATTGGCTTTTGAAAGCCGCCATGAAAAGCGCGCCAAAGCATGCAAAACCAGGAAATAAAATGACCGAACATGGATTTTTACCCGAATATACAGTAAAGTTTTCGGGTCCGTGTTCGGGTAACAAAAATCCAATTATTCGGTACGAACACGAATAATACAGTCCATATTCGCTCAACCCTACTCTTGATCTATTCCGGGACTAATGATGGAATTGTCTGAGTACTTTCACTGATGGAGTGAGGCTGCTGTATAATGTTTAATGTACTGACTAGGGATGATCGAACGGTTCGGGTCGACCATCGGTTCGACCCGAACATTGGATGTTCGATATTCGGCCGAATACCGAATTTTTTGCGGCAAAAGTTCGGTATTCGGCCACCAGAACCGCCCAAAATGCACTGGGACAGGAACTGTGCTTTAAAAGCCCGTGATTGGCCCAGAAACATCTGCAAAAGCCAATGAGGGGGCAGGAGTCTCCTAGGAACGCGATTGGAGTGACTACGGGGACCAGAGGCCAATCAGGAGTGAATACGCCCCACACTATACAAGATGGCCCCGCCTAACCCCTAGCACAGTTATCCAGAGCCTGTTGAAGAGAGTTGAAGCAGTTCTGTCTGACTCCTGCTTGCTACACTACATTTCCTATATATCGAGTGGTTCTAAAGCTCCATATAGCAGAATTGTATTTAGCTTACAGCCAGTGTAGTTAGATACAGCGATTGTGCTGGTTCTTAGAGTTACAAAAAAAAAAAAAAAAAAAAAAAAAAAAAAACTTAAGGGACAGTGTCAGTCTTCTGCTGTATGGAGCTTTCTATTTAGTGGAAAGGGATATCTAGTGTAGTTAGGGAACTTTGTACTACATTAGTTAGATTTGAAAATTTAGTTTCTGTAGGGAAAGTGTGAGGGTTCTGTTTAGTGAGCACGTGGCACAGTGCTGCTCTATCACAGCAGGTATACGTGCTTGCTAGGCAGCAAAATACAGTGACAACTTAACGCCTGTTGTTCAAAGCGTTAGGTGCACTGTACAAAAAGCCTTTGCAACTGTGCGTGACACGCAACTGCTGTGCTGTATCCAGCGACAACTGTGGGTCGCATAGCAGTGTGCGTTTTTCACCGCACACAGTTGCCAACGCATCAGTGACAACCTAACGCCTGTTGTTCAAAGCGTTAGGTCCACTGTGCAAAAGGCTTTGCTACTGTGCGTGACACATATGCTGTGCTGTATCCAGTGACAACTGTGGGTCGCATAGCAGTGTGCGTTTTTCACCGCACACAGTTGCCAACGCATCAGTGACAACTTAACGCCTGTTGTTCAAAGCGTTAGGTGCACTGTACAAAAGCCTTTGCAACTGTGCATGACACGCAACTGCTGTGCTGTATCCAGCGACAACTGTGGGTCGCATAGCAGTGTGCGTTTTTCACCGCACACAGTTGCCAACGCATCAGTGAGAAATATGCCTGGTAGACCAAGAAAAGGCATACGTGGCCCTGCTGCGGAAAGGGGCACAGCTTCTAGGGTGTCTAGAGGCAGGGGTGGACGTGGTGGTCAGTCCTCAGCCAGGCCACCATTTGGATTGTTCTCCGGCAGTGGCCAAGCTATACGTCCACAGTATGTACAGGAGGTGGTGGACTATATGAACAAACCCTCATCATCGGCATCATCTGCAACTACAGTGACCCAGGCAGAGAAAAGTGGTCAGTCTTCTGCAGTTGTCAGAACAAATACAGATGAGTCCATGTCCACCTCATGTCTTCCCTTAGACCCAATTTCAGACATGGCAGAGGAGTCAGCTGAGCTGTTTGACCACAGTGTCGGCCATCTACTCCAGCCTGATGCTCAGTCTTTGATGGAGTCAGATGTTGGGTCTGAGGTTGAGGAGGAGGCAGAGCAAGCAAGAGGGGAGAGCAGACGGCCTACTCCATCTAAGGCCGCACCTGTTGTCTCCTGGGCCACTATACACACCTCATCTTGCTGGGCCTTTTTTGAGACATCCCATGCAGATAAAACAGTTGCGATCTGCAAGATTTGTAAGAAGGGTATAAAACGTGGCAAAAATGTCAACCACCTGGGTACAAGCTGCCTAAACAGGCATTTGACAACCCACCACTCGGCCCGTTGGCAGGAGCATTTAAAGAACCCACAAAAGGGCCAAAGATCGGTCAGTCGGCCTCCTAGTTCTCCTCGCGCTCCTCCTCATGCTCCATCTGCTCCACCTGCTCCACCTGCACATCAGTCTGTTCCTGGCCCTGCTATAGTCACTCGTCACCTGTTGGCAGCCTCCACTGGCAGGGATGATGATATAGCAGGCAGTGTCGCATCTACCTCCAGCACACCACCAGCTGTAACATCTAGACGCCAAATTTCGATTCCACACATGCTGGAACGAAAAAAAATGTATACTCCCCGCCACCCACATGCCCAGCGTCTAAACAGTAGTTTGGCTAAACTACTGGCTCTGCAACTATTACCATTTAACCTGGTAGAGTCTGCTCCCTTCCGTGACTTCGCAAAATGTGCAGTTCCACAGTGGCAGGTGCCAAGTCGGCATTACTTTTCCCGTAAGGCCCTGCCATCCCTATACCAACATGTGGAAGGCAATGTAGTGTCGTCCCTGGCCAAGTCAGTCAGCCGTAAGATACACTTGACGGCTGACACTTGGTCAAGCAAACATGGGCAGGGACGGTACATTTCTGTCACTGCTCACTGGGTGACACTGCTTGCCAGTGGAAGGGATTGTAGCCAGGGCTCGGTGCTGCAGCCAGTGTTGCCCCCACGTCTGCAAACAGCTGGTGGTGTCGCTGATCCGGGTAGATCGATCACTTCTACCCCCTCCTGCTCCTCCTCCTCTACCTCTTCCATGCCCTCCTCTGCAGAATGGTCCTTTGAATATGATGAGGTACCACGTAAACGTTCAAAGGGCTATTCTATGTCTCAGGCCAAAAGGTGTCACGCAGTGCTGCAGCTTGTGTGTCTAGGGGACAGGCAGCACACTGCCCCTCAGATTCTTGGGGCTCTGCAGGCACAGGCCCAGAGGTGGTTGACACCACGCCAGCTGCAGCCAGGGATGGTGGTTACTGATAATGGGTCAAACCTCCTGGCCGCCCTTCGTCAGGGAAAGTTAACCCATGTGCCATGCCTGGCGTATGTCCTGAATCTCGTGGTACAGCGGTTTTTGAACTCGTACCCGGGAATGCAGGATGTGCTAAGGATGGCAAGAAGGGTGTGCAGTCACTTCAGGCGGTCGTACAGTGCCACTGCACGTTTGGCCGAAGTGCAGCGCGAGTTTCACCTGCCGGTACACCGCCTCATCTGTGACATGCCCACCCGCTGGAACTCCACCTTGGCTATGCTGCAGCGCCTGTACACGCAGCAGAGGGCCCTCAATGAATACCTATGCGAGTACGGCACCAGCACTGGCTCTGCGCGCCTGGGCTTCTTTTCACCACGGCAGTGGCTTTTGATTAAGGATGCATGCGCTGTCCTCTCGCCATTTGAGGAGGCCACAAGGATGGTCAGCCGGGACAGCGCATGCATCAGTGACACCCTACCGGTACTGTTTTTGTTGGAGCACACTCTGCGTGGCATTATGGACAGGGCACTGGAGGCAGAGCAGCAGGAGGAAGAGGAGGACTTCCTTGCCTCTCAAGGCCCCCTTTATCCTGAGAATCCTGACCCCATTATGCCTAGCTCCCAGAGGCCCGAGCAGGATCCAGGGGTGGAAGAGGAGGAGGAGGAGGACGATTCTGCGGGAACTTTTGCAGGGTTTGAGGAGGAGGAGGAGGAAGACATGCGGCAATCTGCAAGGCCTAGTTTGACTCCCTCGGGACACTTTGGAGTAGTACGTGGCTGGGAGGAGGAGGAGCCCGTTGAAGATAATGTCGTTATGAGTGACCCCGAGGAGTCAGCTTCTCAGGCCTTCGCTAATTTGCGACGCATGGGAAACATCATGCTCCAGAGCCTGCGAAAGGACCCCAGAATCAAGGCCATTAAAGAGACTAACCACTATTGGTTGGCCACCCTACTTGACCCCCGGTACAAGTGTAAAGTCTCGGAGCTTTTCCCATCCACCCAGAGAGTCCACAGGATCAAATCCCTTGAGGACAGTCTCAAGAGGAATCTGGTGAACATGTTCCCCGACTCCCGTAGGGTGCAGGGGCGGGGACAACCTACCATGGATTCTACTGGTGGTCACGAGAGGAGCGTTGGAGAAGGCGTGCGGTTGACGGATGCCTTTCGGTCTTTTTTTAGTCCTCACCGCCCAGGCCTCTCAGCTGCCACATGGCATCGACACCGTCTGCATCACATGGTGGACGATTACGTGAGGGCACAAAGTGACACAGAGGGCTTTTCACGTGACGAATCCGATCCACTGGCATACTGGGTCTTAAGATTAGACCACTGGCCAGAACTGGCCCAGTATGCCATGGAGTTGTTGGCCTGCCCTGCTTCCAGTGTCCTATCGGAACGGGCATTCAGCGCAGCAGGAGGATTCGTCACAGACCATCGAACTAGACTCTCCACCGACTCAGTCGACCGTTTGACATTCATTAAGATGAATCAGTCGTGGATATCAAGCTTTGATGCACCTGATGCAGACCTTGTAGACTAGGCTATCGTTGTGATGTGGCAGTTGAGCCTCAGTTTAAGCCTGGACCATGGTGCCACCCTCAAACCCTCCTCTCATTCTCTTTACGTTCACAGAACCTCATTTTGGTTATGACAAAAACGACAATGTTTGCGCACCTGTTCCACAGGTGCACACCTTTACAATTTTTGGGCCTCCTTCAACGCCAGCTCTTTGGGGTTAAGGTGGGGAGGCTATGCTAAAACAAAAACTACAATGTTTGCGCACCTGTTCCACAGGTGCACACCTTTACAATTTTTGGGCCTCCTTCAAAGCCAGCTCTTTGGGGTTATGGTGGGGAGGCTCCGCCAACACCAAAACTACCATGTTTGCGCACCTGTTCCACAGGTGCACACCTTCATAATTTTTACGCCTTCTTCAACACCAGCTCTTTGGGCTTACAGTGGTATGGCTCCGCCAACACCCAAACAACAATTTTTGCGCACCTGTCACACAGATGCATATCATTGTAATTTTTTTCCTTACAAAGGCAATTATTGCTTTCATTACCAGCACTTTCATAGGGATATGGTGTCAAGGCATCGTCCGCACCACCAAATGCCCAATTTTTAAGCATCCTTTACTTCTATTCAAAGTCAAGAGACAACAGTATTCATCCAAAACATCTCTAATCTTGTTCACTCTGCACTACATTGTGGCCCCTACCCCTAACCCTCAATGTATCCGTGCATATATGTCTGTTTCTTGTGAGATTTCAAGTTAAAGTGCACCAAACACCATTTTACATGAAATAAAGTGCAATTACATACATCTTTGGACTTCTTGAAACATTTGGTAATAAAAGCCCCATTGTGGAAATACACCCGTTAATTATATGCACATTTAAAGAGACAGCACCTTTTTCCAAAAAAACCTCTAATCTTGTTCCCAGTGCACTGCATTATGTCCCCATCATACACATTGGCTGAGCCGTTGATTAGGAGCAAAAGAAAGGTGCGGTTAAGCAAAAAAGTTATTTTTGAAGGTTTGGTATGCTGTAATTCTGGTTCTGGACATGCTACAGAGCTGAAACTTCACAGGTACACCTTTTAGAACCCCCAGACACTAAATCCAAAGAAATCTCTTTTTTTTTTTTTTTTTTAATTTTTTCAATAATTGGCTATCAAAAACGACAATTTTTAAGAACTTTTTTTTGTGTGATTAATAGTCCCTGGGGCATGACCCAGAACCCTAGGCACTTTTTAGGGGCATTTATTGGGTTTTAGGGCTTAAAAATGGTGTTTATTGATTACAGAAGTTCGGGTCCCATTGATTTCAATGGGGTTCTGAAATCCGAACCGAACTTTCGTGAAGTTCGGGTGTTCTGGTCGAACCGAACTTTTCAAAAGTTCGATCATCCCTAGTACTGACACAAATGCTTTGTTTATGCTTATGTTGTAGTTTTACAAAGTTGTTCAGAAAAAAAGAATGCATACAGATCAGATGTCTCCCGTTTGACTAGTGTTATACAACAGTTCAATAACACGAAGCAGAACAGTAAAAAGACAACCACGTGGCAGTCTGGAATAAACTGAGACGCCATTACTACAGCATGAGCCTAAGATCAGGAACAAAGTACAAGGCTGATGGCACACTACCGCCGACACAGCAAGGCAGGGAAAATAATTCCGGTGCCCAGCAAGACGATGCACAATCGCATGTAACCAGATCTTCACAGGCTAGCAAGAGGTCCTCAGCGGTTAGAGCTCGTGCCAAGGCAGAAGCTGCCCGTGTCCAGCTACAGTATGCAGAAAAAGAAGCCAAGATGATGCAGGAGTTAGCAGCAAAGAAAGCGGTCAGCACAAGAAGAAGTGGAATTAGAATCAAAATTGCTCATCCTGCAATTACAGACTGCAGTTGCTCAAGAAGAGGCTGCTGCCTACATGGGAACAAGTCGGTCAGGAAGTGAAAAATCATATAAACATTCAGAGGTTCCCGGAAAACCTCTATTCTCTGCAGATCGCACAATTGAGTACATTCAGAACCTTACTGATTCGCATACAAAAAGGAACAGTCTCAAACCTGAAGCAAAGGAATTCAGGCCTAGATCAACATATTCCCTGAGCAGGCCCAATCAACCACATGAGGAAACCAAGAACGAAGCACCAGAAACCCCCAAGAAGAAAACAACAAGTGTTGCCATCACCTCAACCTATAGATTACACGTGCGAACAATATGCACTGATGTCACCAAATATCTCATCTGCAAATAAATGGTTAGTTCAGGCTTTCTCCAATTCGATGACTGTCCTGAAAACTATTGAGCATGGAAATCTTACTTTCTGAATGCCACTGAAGGTCTGAACTTATCACCAGCAGAAATGCTTAATTTAATGATAAAATGGCTTGGTACAGAGTCAGTAGAGCATGCTAAGAGGATGAGAAGAGCAAACCTGTTCAATCCTGCAGAAGGACTGAACATGACCTGGAAAAGACTAGAAGAAACTTATGGATCCTCAGAGGCAATAGAAGGAACACTGTTGAAAAAAAAACTTAAAATATCTTTCCCAAGGTGGGCTACAGAGACTACGTGTACTACAAAAACTAAGTGATCTTCTACTAGCGATAGAATATGCCAAAGAGGATGGCTACTTGCCAGGACTTTCATATCTAGATACAGCTAGAGGCACTAATCCCATAGAGAAACTACCCTCAAATCTTCAAGACAAGTGGATGTCTGTGGGAGGTAAATTCAAAGAAGAAGGATTATGGAGTTGCCTTTCCCCCTTTCTCTGCGTTTTCTAAGTTTGTCCGACAGCAAGCGTAAATCCGAAGTGATCCCGGTTTCACCTTCACCACCAGCAGCAATCCATCATACAGACCTGAGAGACCTCACGGTAGGACCTCTGTATCCACACACAACAGCTGTACCTTCAGAAGTAAGTCACAGACTACCAAAGCACCCACAAGGTACACACCATAGAAAACCCTGATAGACATTGCCCATTACACAAAAAAAACACATCCACCGAGTGAGAAGGTTTCTGGTTGTCCCGTCTACGCCTAAATCGAGTATATGGGATTTGGCCTCATTCACCTTGTATAGTGAAACCGCTCCGAATGCAGTAAGGATATCCTTAATTCGTGGGACACCCTTGCCACGTCCCATTTGTAATGTGGAAAGGTGTGGAAAGGGAGGTGTCGACAAGTACTCGGACTGAAGGATGAGAATAGAGTGCTAGTATAGCTGCGTGCATTCTGCCGTGTATGTCAAATTTGTGGAGCACCTCCTGGAGATACCCCCAGTGCACTCTATCGAACGCCTTCTCTGCATCCAACGATAGGAGCAGAGAAGGCGTTCTATTGGCGTTTGCGTTATGTATGACGTCAATGAGACGTCTGGTCGCGTCTGCGGACTGTCTTCCTAGGGTGAATCTGGATTGGTCCTTGTGAATGAGCTGTGGTAAAATCGGCATTAGTCTGTTAGCTACTATCTTGGCATAGATTTTTATGTCCGAATTAAATAAGGAAATGGGTCGAAAATGTTGCGGAGAGTTTGGTTCCTTGCCTGGTTTGTGGAGGGTTACGATGGTAGCTTCAAGCATTTCCGTTGGGAATGAGGAGGAGGCGGCATCATTAAACAATGTGCAGAGGTGGGGTGCTAGGATGTCCTTTAGTGCTTTATAATAGTCGTTGATCAAGCCATTTGGGCCAGGGGATTTCCCAGTCGGTAGGGATGCTATGGCTTCGTAAACCTCCTCTATCGTGAAAGGGGTATTAAGTTGTGCAGACTGTGCGGGGGTAAGGGCAGGGAGGGAGATGCTGTCTAGGAATTCTATGATGTGGTCAGGGTCGGGCGATGTAGTCTGGGAGTCTCAGGTTATACAGAGATTCATAGTAGCTGCTAAAAGCGTTGGCTATGTCTCTAGGGTCATATAGCTGCCCTTGTGTGGGGGTGAATGATGTACTTAAGTTTAATACATTGACCCTTAATTCTGGTGGCCTGCCTTGTTGTTGGTGGTGTAATACGTGGCCTTAATCTTCTGGAGATTGCGTTAGTAGGTGTCAAGGAGATGTGACCCAAGTTCCCGCCTAAGTGATAAAAGCTTGGTTTTGAGATCTATGGAGGGGTTAGTTTGGTTCTGGACTTCCAGGGAGGTGATGTCTCGGGTGAGCTTGTCTACAATTTGGGAGCTCTGTTTGTCCTACGCTGCAGTTGAATAAGTACCCCTCTACTGAATGCCTTATGGGCATTCCAGAGAGTTGCGGACTCAGATACCGACCCCTTGTTATCTTGAAAAAAAATCAGAAATTGAGTTTTTTTTTTTAGCAAATCTACATTTTCCGGGATTTTAAGAATTGCAGCATTCACTCTCCAAGGTTTTTGGGAGGATGATTTAGAAGTTAGCGAGAGTAGAACGCTCACTGGGGCGTGGTCGGACCACGTAATTGGGGCTATCTCTGAGTCCACTGCTCTCTGGAGAATTGACATATCAGATAAAACAACATCAATACGCGAATAGGTATTATGCACTACAGAGTGGTGGGAGAATTGCCGGTCAGAGGGATGGTGGCATCTACAAATGTCGTAGAGGTCGTTTCCGTGAAACCTTGCAGGGATTGCTGGCATCTGGTGGTGGTAGTTGAAGTGTCCACTGTTCTATCCGGGGGTAGGTTAAAATCACCACATAGCACTAGGGGACCCTTTTGAACTGAGCGAAATTTTTTCATAATTTGGTTCAGGAAGCAAATTTGATGAACGTTGGGGGCGTAAATAGAGACCAAAGTCATTGTAAAGCCATCTAGTGAGCAGACAATGATCATGTATCTGCCGTTTGTGTGTGTTACTGATGTCACTAGATCAAAGTCCAGATCTTTGTGGATGGCCATGAGGACACCTTTTCTCTTCTTAGAACAGGAGGCTGTGAATACCGTGGGGTAGTCTCTATGGGAGCATGTGTATCCAAAAAGTGAGTCTCTTGGGCACAGACTATGTCTGCTTTGTGCTTGATGGCAGTACGCCACAGCGAAGCTCGCTTGGCCTGAGGATTGAGGCCATTGGCGTTTAGAGACAAGATTTTAACTGTCATGAGTGTCAGTGTTTGCGATAAGTCGTTACTCACGGAACCGTAGGTGGACTGTTTGAAGCCAGATGAATGAGTGACAAGCTGTTGACCGTCTAGGTATGCGCTGGTGTGGCTGTAGAATGTGCTGGTGGATCTGGAGGGCCTGGGGACAGGGCAATAGGTCCTGGAGGGAGACATAGTGTTGCTTGAAAGATCAATGACTGTTACACCTGCAGAAGGGGGAAAAAGAGAACAACAGAACAATACAAGACGTCAAGGGAACATAAAAGAGCGGGTGGAAACCATGGGCTGGAGTTGCCGTTTCCAATTGGGGGTGAGAACAGTTCAGTAGCCAAACGGGCTAAATGCCACAGGACGACAAGCTGGAATCAGAACAGGACCCCATGGTGAAGGGGTTAAAAAAGAATGTATGAGCCCAGACTTTCAGACGTCTCTTGCGGTGCATTGAGGCAGGGAGAGCCATTGAGGGGGAACTCTTCTTGGGGATTTTTTCGCTCCCGGGGGGGGGGGGGGGGGAACCGGATCGGGGATGATGCCCCAAGAGTGCAACAGGGATATGCCCCTATCAAGCATTGTGACTGTATGATTCTTCATTCCTCTCCACTAATATCGTGGAAGGGTGTTTCCACTTGTACAGCAGATTGTGTTGCGCAGTGCTTTAGTGATAGTGGAAAGTTGCCTGCGCATATCCAGGGTGTGCTTAGAGAGGTCTGCGAAAATTTGCACTGCAGAATAGGGGTCAGGGAGAGTGCCCAGGGATCTAGCTTTGGTAAAAATGGATTCCTTAGTTTGGTAAAAGTGCACACGCAGCAATGTGTCGCGTGGGACATGTTGAGGGAGAAATGGGGGTTTTGGAACCCTGTGAATACGGTCAACCGTCAGCTCCAGGGGGGACGCTCCAGGTAATAAAGCTAAGAAGAGATCCGTGGCGAATTTGTGTAGCTGAGCAGGAGGCACATTTTCAGGAATGCCAAGGATTTTGAGGTTATTTCTTCAGGAGTGATCCTCTAGATCTGAGATTTTCGCTTTGATCCAGTGTCGCTCATCCATATTTTCTTCATGTGCCCCTACCAAATCATTCACAGTGGTTACAATCTCTGAAATGGAGGATTCTACGGTGTGCACCCTGTCCCCCAGGGAATGAACTTCTGCTGAAAAGTTATTAGCAAGTGTCACAATGTCCGCTTGGAGAGAGGTATGGAGGGCATACATCATGTCCTTAAGAGCTGTATCCATGATAGGCTGGCCTACAGTGGGGATGGCTGCAAATGGAGATGTCCCCAGGGAGATGGGCACTAGAGAGTTACTAGAGCTCCCAGGCATTGGGGCCTTGTCAGAGCCGTCTAGTCTCATCTTTGATTTAGCTGGGCTCGTGCAGGAAGGGCTGGAGGGAGCAGATGCGGTAGGTACCTGACAGCTGGGTATCAGCAGGGTATCCGCAGAGGCAGAATCCTCCGTCAGGTCAGTGTAGTGCACCCGCTGCTTCCCCGAGGCGGCAAGGCCCGGACCGCCAGCGGCATCTTGTCGACCACCTCGGGCCGGCTGCGGGAAGAAGGAGGCGAGTTTCTTCGGTCCCTTCTCCTCCTTTCGCTTGCAGGACATCGCTGCAAGATGCCTCGGTCAGCTGGGGTGAAATTCAGGCTCGGATCCTGTCTGTGTCTTTGTGGATGGCGCTGGATGGAGTCTGTCGGCGGTGCGGGAGATCAGGCGTCCATCACTGTCCTGCGCTGGCCACGCCCCTAGCTTTCAATGAACATATTCAGAATCAAACAGGCCAGGGACAGTCTTCACATCTTTTTCAAGACAAATTCCTGACAAACATTACTGTCCCATTTGTGTAATCCAAATAAAGTGTATGAAATGAGTCCAGAGTCATAGGGTTCTCCTTCACATTTACCATCCACACAAACCTAACCAAATCAGAATAGTTTTTGATTCCAGCACAGAGTATAAAGGAGTCTCTTTAAATTACTTACTGTTTAGTGGCCCGGACCTCAACAATACTTTGCTAGGTGTCCTCATGCGCTTCAGAAAAGAGCCCATTGCTTTCACAGCATATGTGTGACAAATGTTTTATTGTTTTCTTGCCAGAGAAGACCACAGAGACTTTCTACGTTGTCTCTGGTACAAAGACAATGATATAGACAAAGAAATTGTCGAGTACAGAATGAAAGTGCACGTATTTGGCAATAGCCCCTCTCCTGCTGGCGCTATATACTGCATGCAAAAAGCTGCCCAGAAAGATGCAGAGTGCTATGGACAAGAAGCCAAACACTTTGTATTGAGACATTTCTATGTAGATGATGGACTAGCTTCTGCTAGCACACCTGAAGATGCAATTTCTATCATCAGTAAAGCAAAGCAAATGCAGGCAGAATCCAACCTGCGTCTTCATAAAATCACTTCTCAACATCTAAAAAGTAATGCAAGCCTTCCCTGTAGCAGACAGAACTAAGGACCTTAAAGATCTTTGCTTAGATACAGACACCCTTCCCACGCAGAAAAGTCTAGGCCCAAGTTGGGATTTAGAAAGATAGTTTTGTTTTCAGAGTTTCCTCAGAAAACACCTAGAGGCATTCTATCTAGTGATGGACGAACACCGGCCAGGGCGGTTCTCAAATGTTCATGAACCGCAAGTTAGCGGCGTGCCCCATTGACTTCAAATGGGAGGCGAACTTTAAAAACCTTTAGGTCATATTTGCAGCCACAAAATACTTCCTAGCTGTGCACAAATAGTCTCACCACATGGACAATGTCATAACAGAAGTATTGCAGTTGGAAAAGTTGCCCTAAATTATTTTTTTTTTTTTTAACAGCAAATAAATTTGTTTATTTTTTTCATAAAATCAGCCAGAACTGACAGCAGTCGGTAAATAAAATGTCAAATACATATAGGGTGCATTCACACATCTGTAAAATGGGTCCACATCCATTCCACAATTTGGCGGAACGTTTACAGACCCATTGATTTTAAATTCCAGTCTGAAAAATTAGGCATTCACAGGATAAAGAAGTGGCGGCCAGTATAGGCCCCAAAAATTAGCCCACATGGGTTTACCTGACAAGTACGTAGTGTTCTGTGGCTGGAGGTACATTAGGCATTCACAGGATAAAGTAGTAAGTGTCGGCCAGTATAGGCCCCAAGAATTAGCCAATATGGGTTTACCCGACAGCAAAGAACATTGTATTCTGTGGCTGAAGGTTCATTAAGGTTTGACAGAAAAATAGTTGTCAGCCATGAAAGGCCCCAAAAATTAGGCATTCAATGGACATGAAATGCCTTTTATGCCGCTGTATTTAGCGAAGACAAGGACCAGGAATTGTTGTGGGTGGATGGCGGTCTGGCGGATATTTGTGGCCAGTCATGAGGAATTTCAATGAAACATGGTCTACTGGTCACGTGTTGAATTCCTTAGAGATCCATGCCTCATTCATTTAAATATAAATGTGAGGAAGTCTACACTGTCATGAGCTAGGCGAGTGCGCTTATCAGTCATGATTCCCCCTGCTGCGCTAAACCCAGTAGTCCAGCGGTTCATCATTCCTCAGAGCGTCCACATCTGCCGTTAACCCTGTTGGTCTAGGCATTCCCTGATGCTGGATCTGGAGTACAGCTGTCGATGGTTCGGCTGAAAGAAGGATGTCATATCTGAAGTGACAAAGACATCTTCAAATCCGCCCTCTTCTTGCAGGCGCTTTTGGATTGCTACCCGTAACTGTCTCTCTGTGACTGGAAATTCCTCTGCCAGCGCTCGCAAAAGCAGAATGCTGCATTTCTTGCAGCACCTGGAAGTGCTGCATTCTGACCGCCCTCTGTGATGGTGGTAACATTTCTGCCATTTTTTGTTTGTACCGGGGGTCCAAGTATGTTGCCACCCAGTATTGGTCCTTGCCCTTTATGCTTTTTATATGGGGGTCCCCCTTAAAAAAAAAAAAACACTGGAGCATGAAGGTCCCCATTCACACTAAACTGGAAGCGGTGTAGTGGCCTGGCTCTAGCTTATCCAGGATAATGTCGTCCTCCTTCTCCTCCCCCCATCCACGGATAACACCAGAAAGGTTTAAAGCATGCTCTTCTTGCTCCTCCTTATCCGCCCCAGAACCATCCTCCTCTGACTCTTCAGACTCCTGTTGTTGACTTGTCTCAGATGGAGTAGCACCCACTGGGAATTCAGCCAACATTGCGACTTCCTCATCTTCCTGCTCCTCGACAGCTTGATCAATGACACGACGCAATGCACGCTCCAGAAAGAAGGCGTAAGGTACGATGTCACTAATGGCGCCCTGACTGTGACTGACCAGTTTGGTGAACTCATCGAATGGCCACAAAAGTCTGCATGCGTCCCGCATGAGCAGCCACTGGCGAGGTGAAAAAAAACCCAAGCTCCCCAGAACAGAGTTCGTACAGGTAGTCGGTAACTGCACATTTCTGCTGGAGCAGCCCATCAAGCATATGCAACGTAGAGTTCCATTGCGTCGGGCAGTCACAAATAAGACGCCTGACGGGCAGGTTGTGTCGCCGCTGAATGTCAGCAAGGCGAGCCATGGCTGTGTAAGATCTTCTGAAATGGCCCGAGATTTTCCCTGCCTGCCGCAAGACGTCCTGGACCCCAGGGTATTTGGCAACGAATCGCTGCACGACCAAGTTCAGGGCATGTGCCATGCATGGAACGTGTGTTATTTTGCCCTGTTTCAGCACGCTCAGCAGATTGGCACCATTGTCGCACACCACTTTACCAGCTGTCAAATTGAGCGGTGTCAGCCACTGATCTGCCTGTGAACGCAAAGCTGAAAGGATTGCAGGACCAGTGTGGCTCTTGGCTTCCAGGCACAACAGACACAGCACAGCAACATCTGACCTGGCATGTGGAATAGGTTCTGGGAATCTAGGGTGGAGCAGCGGAAGAGACGGTAGCAGTGGAAAAGGAGGAGTCAGCCGAGGAGGAGAGGGAGGATGGATGAGAAGGAGAAGAAGGAGGCAGGTCTGCATGCAATCCATGGCGATAAAAGAAAATCTACACGGGTGCCACGGGTTACATGCTTGACGGCCGTCAGAAGGTAAACCCAGTGGGCAGTAAGTGATATACCTTCCCTGCCAGTGTTTTCTAGACCATGTGTCTGGTCAGATGCATCTTGGCACCAACACTGTGTGCAAGAGATATATTCACTTGCCGCTGAACATGGCCATGCAGCTCTGGAATGCCCTTCTGTGAGAAATATTTCCTCCCTGGGACCTTCCATTGTGGTGTTCCAATGGCCACAAATTTACGAAAGGCCTCCGAGTCCACCAGTTGATATGGCAGTAGTTGACGGGTTATTAGTTCCAACAAGCCAGCAGTCAAAACGTTGGGCAAGAGGGGGTAATCCGGTGTCATTTTTTTCCGCTCCAACATTTGGGCCACAGAAGCCTGCCTTTTTCCAGAAAAATGTGACAACGGCATCATGGAAGGTGGAGTGGAGGACAATTGTCAGGAGAGAGGAGAAAGAGGAGAGGCTGGATGGTGGGAGCCTGGAGTGTGGCTTTGTGGGTTCTGATGGTGTTGCTCCCACTGGGCTTGGTGATGGGAGTTCAGGTGCCTTCTTAAGGTGGTCGTCCCTAGGTGAGTGTTGGGCTTACCGCGACTTATGCATTGACTGCACTGGCTGCAGATGGCAACACTGCTGTCATCAACCCACACTGCGGAGCCAGGTGCCGGCATCCTGGGAGCGCCAGATGTGACTGCACATGGTTGTACAGTGTCGCTAAATCTTTCCGGAGAGAAACTAATGGCGATCAGGTCAGGTTTCCATGAACAGGTCAATCTAGTAGAACTTGCTCAGGCAAAGTCTTATTTTTTCTGTTCAAAACAAGCTTTTCCAGAAGGAAATTTACTGCATCAAAAAACAAAAAGACATTCCCAAAACAAAGCCATCTTAGGAGGCTTAGCCCCATTTTTAGACAAGAATGGGTTTTTGAGGGTAGGTGGACGTTTCTCTCTTGCTGAACTTTCAGAGGAAGAGAATCAGCCTGTCATACCTTATGATCACCACATTGCGATACTGCTTGCTAGGTACTATCATTAACAAGTAGTTCACCAAGGGCGACACATCACAGAAGGTGCAATTAGATCCGCAGGTTTCTGGATTCTTGGTGGCAAACGCTTGGTATCAGCTGTTATACACAAATGTGTCATCTGTCGCAAGCTGCGAGGAAGATTACAAAGTCAAAAGATGGCAGAGCTACAGGAGGACAAAAGTAATTGCTCAACCACCTTTCACCAATGTGGGCTGAGATGTATTTGGTCCCGTCGCACTAGAGGAGGCAGCGCCGACCGTAAACGATTTTCATTTGTTTGTCCACCCGAGCTGTATACATAGAGCTACTTGAAGCCATGTCACTTTCCTGAATAGATCTGGCACTGGGTAATAAGACACAACCATTGGTGCAGTCAATTACATACCTTACCAGGGGAGTGTCAGATCATTCCCCACTGCCATTTGAACTGGCTGTAGGCTTAGGGGGGAAGAAGACCAGGATGGAAGATACACCCTTATTGGCTATCGCAAATGGGGACTACGACCGAATTACGGACCAGCTGAGAGTGTTCCTGGAAACCCATAGAGATTTACCAATGGATGGTAATTGTTGGGATGCACTCAAGGCATACCTAAGGGGAGCTTTGAGATCTACAATAGCATATACTAAGAAAACCAATGGGCAGGAAGAGGAAAAACTAGCTGAAAAATGTGTGCAAGTGGAGACAGAATATACAGTATATAGGATCCATAAAGGAGTAAAAGAAAGGTGGGAGAAATGTTTACAGCTGTATAAAATACAAATGGAAGTTAACGCTAAAATAAATAAAACATTTCCGAAATCAGCTGAGTTACGAATAAGGGAATCAATCAAGTAAATTATTCGCACATACGGTTAAACAACAATCAACACTGGCAGTAGCTAAAGTTAGAAATAGAACTGGGAAGCTGGTGTATGTGATAGGCAAGATAATTAAATGCTTCCATGAATATTACGTTTCTATGTATAGGACAAGGCTAACTTGCACAGATAGGGAGATGGAGCAACATATGAAGGAAATAGAATATCCTAAGTTGATGGAAGAACAAGTTAGTATGATGGATAAGGAGATTACAGAAGAGGAAGTGTGGCAAGCTGTGAGTTTTTTTTAGCATCAGGGAAATCAGCTGGCCCTGATGGAATTACACTGGAGGTAAATTGTTGATACAGGATATCCAACTAGAATGTATACAGCAGCTTTCATGCAGGAATCTTTGCCAGAATCTATGGATGAGGCTCTGGTGATGCCTATTCCAAAACCAGATAAAGATCTAAGTGAATGTGCCTCGTATAGACCAATCTCACTGTTTTACAGGGATTGTTAAAATATGTTATTAAGCCTTCCCACTAAAATCTTCGCCAGTATTTTATAATTATTCATAGCGATCAAACTGGCCTTAGGTCAGGAAAATGAACACCAATTATTAAAGGAAAACCACAACCGATGGTACAAATGAAGGAATACATACCAGAGTCGATTTCCCTGGCATCTTTGGATACAGCCAGAGCATTTGACTATAGAATGGCTGTATTTACAGAAATCACTGGAACAGTTTGGTTTCAGGGAAAGATTTAGAAAATGGATAACCATAATCTATAGTCAATCTCGTTCAACTCTTTTGATGAATGGATTAACGTAATCTACAATAAGTTTAGAGAGGGGGACAAGACAGGGATGTCCTCTATCCCCCCAATCTATTTACTATAGCAATAGAGACACTTGCTTTGAGGTTTAGGAAAGCAGAGGAATATAAAGGTATAGTAATGGGAAATAGGAAGGAAGGAGGTCAATGGTCTCTATGAGGATGATTAATACTGTATATGGGAGACACGAAAAACGGAAGCAATGAAACTAGTAAATACATTTGGGAAGTATTCAGGATTAAATCAGATCAGTTAGCACTGCACCACATTGGATTGGAGTCACGAAGGAACTTTCACAATCACTTTGTTATTGTTACACTAATAGAAACACACAAATTTTAATAAGTTCACGTGTTTGATATTATTCAGCACGGCTATTACTATTTATAGCATTTGTCATCGTTTCACGTAGTGAGTTTTATAGCTGCAGCTGATATATGAATAATTTAGCATACAATTTATGTTGTGCCATCGACACACACTTCACACATTTTATTCTATAAAAGCTGCAAGACCCTGACCCTCTGTCTTGACAGTGCTGACTTGGCCATCTGTGTCCCATTGGGGAGATTTCTCTTCACTTCCTGTCCCATAGCCAAAATATGAAGGGAGAGGAAATTTTATACAAAAGGAGAGAATCCCAAGTTGTCTCCAGAACTAGTGTCCCCTTTGGAAGATTCTCCCCTCTATTACTGGTTCTCAGCACAATCCCGAATGTGGGATTTTCTCTCACTTTCAGTGATGAAAGTAAACAGGACCAATAGAAAGGGTTAAATCGCCCTAATGGGTGCGCAAGAGCAACAACATTTTGACAGAAACATTCTAATCCCTCACCATTCTAGCCAAAAATATATGCCTTTAGTTATACCTTAGTGCAGTAGTTCTCACTCCGGTCCTCAGGACCCACTAACAGGCCAGATTTTAGGTATCAACCTTGGGGGAGATGCAGACTAGAATATTGCAATCACTGAGCAGCAAAATATCACCTGTGCATTATTTCAGTTATCTTGCAAACCTGGCCTGTTAGTGGGTCCCGAGGTCCAGAGTTGAGAACCACTGCCTTAGTGGAAGCCAGGAGGGTGGAACTGAAGTGGTTAGATAAAAAGGGCATTAGTCAAACCTACTGTACAAATGCAGCAAATGATAATGAACAGAACCCTTGTGCCACCTCAAAAGCCATATGGCAAGGCCTCTAGAAGATTCATTGTAAAAATTGAAGTCTTAATCCCTGAGGCCCCGTTCACACCTGAGTGTTTTTCAGCTCATAAAAAATAATCTCTTAAGTCTTAAAACGCCAAACAAGCAAGATCCTATTTATTCCAATAGGCCTTGTTCACATATGAGCGTTTTGTCGCTTGAAGAAAAACGCCTAAAGCTCAAAAGAAGTACATGAGCTTTTTTTCTTGGCAGATTACAAGAGTTTTTTGTTATATGTCAATACCTGAAAAAAACGCGTGAAAACAATACGCTCAGGTGTGAATGGAGCCTTAGGGATCAGGAGCTATTGTGACACAAAGAAGTGAGCCTGAATGCAAGAAATCTCTACAATACTCACCACGTGTCTTGAATGGCTGTGACCAGTTGGTGTAAGCAAGTTTTGTTGCACTCTTATACAATATATAGCGTACTCTGCAATAAACCAGATCAAAATGGTAGCTCAGTCACCATCATTTTAGAAACAGAGTTAAACAGTTTAGTAAAATAAAAAGGGAAAAACAAAGTGGTCAGGTTTGAGTAAGTTTTGTGATTAGAGAGAGACACTCTCTAGCATACTAATTGGAAGAGCAATCTATAATAAGCGGAGAGTGAGGGTTAAAGTATCAAGACAAACCAAATCAATTGGCATGCTAGGTTATCATTACGTTTCAACAGTACATCTAGAGACAAAAATCAATTTAAACAGTATTCATTTACAAAACTGAAAAAAAAAAAAAAAAAAAAAAATAGTGAAAGGAACATTGGGGCCTAGAAGCAGAAAAAAAAAAAAAAAAAAAACAAACAACACAAGCCCAACACACACCTTCATTGTAAAAGGTTAGCCTTATTAATGCTATCCTGTTAAAGTTTCTTGGCTTTAAATGCTGATGCAACTTTTACATGTTTACTGCTTGCTATGTGTCCAGTTTTTCTTTCTTGGGTTTGCCCTGGACAGTGTCAGATTTAAGGCTTTACTTACATCACCCCCCAACCTAAAGCTTGAAATTCACTAAACCGACGATGTAATATTCTATCACTATCAAATCCAGAAAAATGTCTGCCGGAGGTTCAAACAGCTTTATATAATTTTGGAAGGGTTTCCTACTATAAAAAGTTAATAGTACAAAAGTCTTTTCGCATTAACCAATGAACATTCCTTCCAAAGCGCTTGAAAATTTACATCTCATAAGTAGAATTAGGATCGACCTTCTTTGTTAGTCAGGTAGTCAAGCTGTACTCCCAGGTATGACAAATTATTTGAAGCCAACGTTCTCAAACTCTTAACCCAAATTCAAGAATTCAAGAAGACTCCAAATACAAAAACCAAATTATTATGAATTGGTAGAATGGCAGCATTTAAAATGCTAACCTTACCATAAATATTTTAC
This sequence comes from Pelophylax lessonae, assembly GCF_965119305.1. Classification (NCBI taxonomy): domain Eukaryota; kingdom Metazoa; phylum Chordata; class Amphibia; order Anura; family Ranidae; genus Pelophylax; species Pelophylax lessonae. Next base: position 153,973,194 of record NC_138779.1, on the reverse strand, counting down.
TATTTTCGAGCCCTTTACCTATCCCAATCCATTCTAAATTCTTTAAACAAATATTCTCCAAACAACAATCCAATCTGGCAAGGGAGAAAAAACAGGAGTTGCACTAGGAATCTTAACCACTACCAAAAATAAAGTAGGCATGAATCTACTGGATCGCCATCAACATGATATGGCTACACTCCTAGATCAGATGAAATATTGGCTCACCCATAATGCTGACAAAATTATGGGTGTCTACTGAAAAAGAAGCAACCAAAGGTTATGACTAGTGTTGAGCGAACACGGACTGTATTATTCATGTTCGTACCAAATAATTGGATTTTTGTTACCCGAACACGGACCCGAAAACTTTACTGTATGTTCGGGTAAAAATCCGTGTTCAGTCGTTTTATTTCCGGGTTTGTATGTATTGGCGCGCTTTTAATGGCGGGCTTTCAACAGCCAATCAAAAAGCGTTTAACTGGTGTGCCTTAAGCCATCCCAGCCATGCCTACAAATGTATTAGTAGCTGCGATTGGCCATCTGAAGCATGTGACCAAGTCTTTATAAGTTCGAGACCGAGCGCCGCTGCGTCATTATGCTGTAGTACAGGGACAGAGCACACATCATACGTGCTGGCTGCTGATTAGGGACAGACAGGCAAAAAATCATATTGTGTCCGAAAAGAATTGAGGGACAGGTCGGAGTGCTGCAGGCAGGGCGAGATATAGGCATTTTAGGGCGAGGCTGGAGATATTTAGGGTCAGTGTTCTACAATCGATTTTGCTGTGTGGGGGGGGGGGTTTGCAGTGCCGGCAGTGATCGATCTTATCAATCCTTTTAGGGAGAGGCTGGAGATATTTAGGGTCAGTATTCTACAATCGATTTTGCAGTGTGGGGGGGGGTTTGCAGTGCCGGCAGTGACCGATCTTATTGATCCTTTTAGGGAGAGTCTGGAGATAGGCAGGTGTCAGTGGTCCACATTGATTTTGCTGTGTGTGGGATGGTGTGAACACAATCTTTTTTGCCCACTGAGGAGGAGGGAGAAAAAAAGTATTTTTTATCAGTCAGTTGTGTGCAGCGTTTTTCCTTCAGTGCTGCTGTGCTGACTGTGATAATACACTGCTGTGTTCACACATGTGCTATTATTGAGTGATTTCAAAAGTTATACACTTTTTTCTATTCCACTATTCAATATACACCCTTGGGTTAAAAAAATTAAATTGTGGCATAGTCTGTACTAATCTAGTTAAAAATTACAAACTTTAAAAAGGGGAATTTTTTTTCCCTCCATAGCCTGCAGCAGAGCTGACTGATATAAGACACTGCTGTTCACATGTGCTATTGATAAATCACCAATTTTATATCATATTTTCTATTCCGCTATTCAATCTACACCTTTGGGTAAAAACAATTAAATTGCAAGATAGTCTGTATCGGTACGTGTGAGATGCACCTTTCCAATTTTTGGGGCACATCTCATACTGCCAAGGATTTGAGGGTGCTGCCTGTTCCAAACTCCTCCTACTCCTCATCCTGCCTTTAGGGGTACAAAAAAAAATAGTAATCGGGGCCTAGTCTGGGTTTGTACGTGTGAGATACACCACCGTTTTGTAAAATTTTTCCTATTCCACTATTCAATATACACCCTGTTGAGTATGAAAAATTAAATTACGGCATAGTCTGTATCGGTACATGTGAGATGCACCTTTTTAAAATTTGTTTGGCGCATCTCCTTCCGCCAAGGATTGCAGGGTGCTTCAGTTTGCCTCCTGTTCCCAACTCCTCCTACTCCTCTTCCTCATCCTGCCTTTCCTCATCCTGCCTTTAAAAAAAAAAAAAAGGTACAAAAAATTGTAATCGGGGCCTAGTCTGTATGTACGTGTGAGATACACCGTATTATAAAATTTTTCCTATTCCACTATTCAATATACACCCTTTTGGAGTGTAAAAAATTAAATTACGGCATAGTCTGTATCGGTACGTGTGAGATACACCTTTTAAATTTGTTTGGCGCATCTCCTTCCACCGCCAAGGATTGCAGGGCGCTTCAGTTTGCCTCCTGTTCTGAACTCCTACTCCTCTTCCTCCCTTTAGGGTACAAAAATTTTAATCGGGGCCTAGTCTGTGTTTGTACATGTGAGATACACCGTTTATCCTTTTTCCTATTCCGCTATTCAATATACACCCTTTTGGGGTAAAAAACATTAAATTGCTGCATATTTTGCATATTTGACTGAGATACACCCGTGTGATACTGTTGTTTTGTTCCGCTGTTCAATAAACACCTTTCTAGGGCAAGATCATAAATTACAGAAATATGAGGAGACCGTCAAATAGGGGCCATGGCCTGGGTCGTGGTGCTGCTGGTAGAGCTCCTGTTGCAAGGAGAGGACGTGGTCGATCTGTGCCAGCTACACGCACAAGTGAAACACCTTCAAGTGTGAGTAGGCGACAGAACCTGCAGCAGTATTTGGTAGGGCATCATACGCCTCTAGAAGTGATGAGGCCAGAACAAGTAGAGGCGCTAGTAGATTGGGTGGGAGACAATGTGAAGGAACTGGAGGCACTGTCAGCAGCAGACCAGTCTACTGCAGAAAGGTCAGAGTTGGCACCTGCAGCCAATGTCCAACCGTCTTTCACCTCACCCCCTTGCAAATCAGGCAAGCAGTCTGAGCCCCAGCAGTCTCTTCTTCTTTTTGGGGACTCTGTCAGCAGGGTTTCCCAGGGCCATCCACCTAGCCCTGCCCCAAAAGTGGAAGAGATTGAGTGCAGCGATGCCCAACCACTTATTTCTCAAGCGGAGTACATGGAAGGTCCATCGCAGCAAGTCTCCGATGATGACGAAACGCAGGTGCCAACTGCTGCGGCATTCAGAATTGTGGAGACCGACAAGGAGGGCAGGGGTGAAGACTGGGTGGAAGATGATGTGGATGACGATGAGGTCCTCGACCCCACATGGAATGAAGGTCATGCAGGTGACCTGAGTAGTTTGGAGGAAGAGGCGGTGGTCGCACAGAGCCACCAGCACAGCAGAAGAGGGAGCAGGGTGCAGAAGCGGAGTGGCCGTGCCCTAGACACTACGCCTGCTACTGCCCAACGCAGCAAGGGAACGAGCGCAGCAAAGCCAGCTCAAAGGAGTTCTCTAGTGTGGAAGTTCTTCAGAAAATGTGCTGATGACAGGACACGAGTGGTTTGCACCCTGTGCAATCAGAGCCTGAAGCGTATAACGCTCCTGCGTTTCTTATATGGTGTGGATTTTCAGCTGCAGAAATAGTTCCACATCAGTAGTCATGTAAGAGATATGCTGAGATACCATTCCCAACCTCAATGACTCATGTGTGGAAGGTCTTATTTCAGCCAGTAAATACACACAATTAGCAAACTGGTTCCTAGAGTGACTTTATGTATGTGGTAACACAATGATGAAGGTTGAGGGATAGGTTGAGTGGAGGTGGTAGGTGATAGACACTTGAAGGTGAGACAGTAGCAGATGGATGCAGGAAGGTTTAGCAATGTTGTATGATAGCAGATGATAGAATAGCAGGTGGACATACAAAAGAGATCAACCCAGTGCAGAAAAGTAGCAGTAGTCTCAAGAGCTAGCAATCTAGTTATGCAGATGTGATAAACAGTCTTTACTATGCAGAGCTAGATAGTGAAAGCTTAGTATAAGTTTATAGAGAATTCCCCTGCGGGGTACTTAGCACTATTAGCGATACAGCCGAAGGGTGGTTCAGGAGAGGCGGATGATCCAGTAGCGGGATACAGGGATCAGCGCAGCGAGGTTCCGTCAGCGAAGTAAGCTTGCAAGCATGGAAGCTTCAAGCAAGGTTAGCATCCAGGTAAGGGTGTTTGAACGAACACATGTGAGTGAGAACCGGCGCTTTAAATAGCCATCTAGTCCGGCGCTGGGTGATGACAGCTCCAGTCTTAAAGGTGTATGCGCACCTTTCCAAAAAGTAAATGGTGGGGCGCATACACTTGTGGAAAGTGTAATTTAGGGTACCAAAGGTACCGGAACATTACAAAGCGAGGCATAAACCTTCTCAACCTGAGCACAACCTGCATGATCAGGCATCCAAGTGCAAAGCACGAGCTGCAGTGGAGTAGACACCTTCAAAACCAAGAAACGTCTCTAGCTCATCCTGCTTCTTCTGCTGCAGTCTCGGCCTCTCCATCTACATCTGTAGTGATACCGGCACCTGCCACCCCGCAAACAGAGGATCTGTCAGCAAGACCACCACCTGGGTCACCAACCATCTCCACAATGTCCCGTGGAAGCGTTCAGCTTTCCATCTCCCAAACACTTGAGAGGAAGAGGAAGTACCCCCCTACCCACCCGCGATCTCTGGCCCTGAATGCCAGCATTTCAAAATTCTTGGCCTTTGAAATGCTGTCATTCCGTCTGGTGGAGACGCACAGTTTTAAAAACCTTATGTCGGTGGCTGTCCCACAGTACGTCGTGCCCATCCGCCACTACTTTTCCAGGCAAGCCATCCCTTCCCTGCACAACCAAGTGGGGGAAAAAAAAATCAGGTGTGCACTGCGCAACACCATCTGTGGCAAGGTCCACCTAACTACCTATACGTGGACCAGTAAACACGGTCAGGGGCGTTATATCTCCCAACGGCACACTGGGTAAATGCAGTGGCGGATGGGCCTGAGGCGGATAGCAATTTGGCGCATGTCCTTCCACCACCGAGGATTGCAGGGCGCTTCAGTTTGCCTCCTGTTCCTAACTCCTCCTACTTCACTTCCTCATCCGGTCAGCGTAACACCTTCACCACCAACTTCAGCACAGCCAGGGGTAAACGACAGCAGGCAGTTTTAAAACTTGCCTGTTTGGGGGAAAAAAAAAACACACACCGCGCAGGAGTTGTGGAGGAGCATGGAACAGCAGACAAATGAGTGGTTGCTGCCAGCGAGCCTCAAGCCCGGCCTGGTGGTGTGCGATAATGGGCGAAATCTCATAGCAGCTCTGGGCCTAGCCGGTTTGATGCACATCCCTTGCCTGGCGCATGTGCTGAATTTGGTGGTGCAGAGGTTCCTTAAAAATTATCCCGATATGTCAGAGCTGCTGCAGAAAGTGCGGGCCGTCTGTGCGCACTTCCGGCGTTCTCACCCTGCTGCTGCTGCTCGCCTGTCAGCGCTGCAGCGCAACTTCGGCCTTCCCGCTCACCGCCTCATATGTGACATGCCCACAAGGTGGAACTCCACCTTGCACATGCTGGAAAGACTGTGCAAGCAGCAGAAGGCCATAGTGGAGTTTCAGCTGCAGCACGCACGCGTGAGTCGCTCTGCGGAACAGCACCACTTCACCACCAATAACTGGGCCTCCATGCGAGACCCATGTGCCTTGTTGCGCTGTTTTGAGTACTCCAACATGGCCAGTGCCGATGACGCCGTTGTCAGCTTAACTATCCCACTTCTATGCCTCCTTCAAAAAACTATTCGAGCGATGATGGAAGAGGATGTGGCACAGGATGAGGAGGAGGAGGAGGATGAAGAGGTAACATTTCCATTGCTTTCAGGGCAGTCATTCGCAAGGGGCTCCGAGGGTGGGTTCCTGCACACACAAACGCCAGGGACACAATTGTCCAGCAGGGGCACAGTTCTGGAGGATGAGGAGGAGGAGATGGAACCATGTTCACAGCAGGGTGGCACCCAGGCCAGCTCATGGCCATCACTGGTGCGTGGCTGGGGGGATACAGAGGACACGGACGATACACCTCCCACAGAGGACAGCCTTTCGTTGCCTCTGGGCAGCCTGGCACACATGAGCGATTACATGCTGCAGTGTCTCCACAATGACAGCCGAGTTGCCCACATTCTAACTTGTGCTGATTACTGGGTGGCCACGTTGCTGGATCCCCGTTACAAGGACAACGTACCGTCCTTAATTCACTCACTGGAGCGCGATCGCAAGATGCGCGAGTACAAGCGCACGCTGGTAGACGCAATGCTGCTGGCATTCCCACCTGACAGCAGGGCCACAGTGGAAGTACAAGGCCAAGGCAGAGTAGGAAGAGGTCGCCAACGCAACCAGGGCACCACCAGCACCTCAGAAGGCAGGGTTAGCATGGCCGAAATGTGGAAAAGCTTTGTCAGCACGCCACAACAAACAGCAGCACCAGCAGCTCATATGGAACGTCTTAGCAGGAGGCAGCATTTCACCAACATGGTGGAGCAGTATGTGTGCACACGCCTACATGTAGTGAATGACGGGTCTGCCCCCTTCAACTTCTGGGTCTCCAAATTGGGCACATGGCCTGAGCTTGCCCTTTACGCCTTGGAGGTGCTGGCGTGCCCTGCAGCCAGTGTATTATCTGAACGGGTATTTAGCACGGCTGGGGGCGTTATCACAGACAAGCGCAGCCGCCTGTCCAGAGACAATGTGGACAAGCTCACATTCATTAAAATGAACCAGGCATGGATCCCACGGGACTTTTCCGTACCTTGTGCAGAATAGCGATGGATACCGACCTTACCCAGCCATTGTTCTATTTTTGCTCTCAGTCTTTTGGGGTGTACCCTCATTTAAAATTTCTGAAAAAAAGCAGTGTTGGCTACCTCGTCGTCCTCCACCGCCGCTTCCACCGTCACATCCACCACCACCTCAACCTCCCTCCTACTCCATATGGGCCTCGTCCTTCACAGATGAAGAACATTGTTTTATTTTTCTGTTTTTTTTTTTGTTGTTTTAATTTATTTCCCTATCCACATTTGTTTGCAGAGCACTTGCCATGTTCTTAACTACGTTTTGCTGCCATTTGCAGCACTCTAGCCCTTTCCTTTGGTGTTTTAGAGGCATTTTAGTGCCTGAAAGTTCGGGTCCCCATTGACTTTAATGGGGTACGGTGTCCGGGTTAAGTTCGGACACGGACCCGGACTTTTTTTTCCAAGTTCGGCCGAACACGGACATCCAGGTGTCTGCTCAACTCTAGTTATGACCTATTTGCACTATTAGCTGCTTATACATTAGTTCCTAAAGCTTCCTACTATCGAATTGCCTATCCCCTTAAGAACTATGGATTACCGTTAAGCCCATCTTTTAATTCCTTTGTAAAGCAGGGTTTTAATATTTTCCTTACATTACCCATCAATTAAAAACAACCTAAACAGACAAAATCAGTAAATTGGGAAATTAAAAAAATTTCAACCCCGATAGTAAAATAGTAGTAAATTACCACTGAAATCTGGAACTTCCTTTTGCATACACAGGCATAGTGCCAAAGGTAAATCCTTTTTCTATAACCTACTGACCTCATTTTCAAATGACTTGAAGAGCACCAATATGCTCAAATGGGAAAAGGAACTGTCTCAAACCTTTTTTTGGAAGTCCCGGCAATCAGCCATTAAAATAACGAATCTGCTTCATCTTGCACCGAGCATTGGGGAAAAAAAAAAAAAAACCTAGCAATATACACCAAACTTACCATGTGCAGCTTGTCCCCTAGTCACTTTTTCTATCAGGAGATGGATTTGGGGACAGTGGAAGAGGAGGAACAGATAAGACAAGATCAAACAGCCAGGGGCTGAGGGGAGGGTTTGTGAAAAAACTGCAGTGTGCATAAGCCCTTAGGCCCCATTCACACTTGTGTGATCTAAAAGTCACGAGAGTGACTCAACTTGAAACAATGCCTGTATAATCTTTAGGTCTATGGACCTCAAGTCAGACCGAAGTAGTGCAGGGACTACTCTGAAGTCGCAGATAGGGTATGACTTGTAATGCAACTTTGCAGTCCCATGTCAAACAAGTGTAAAAGGGGCCAAACTTACTGTGTGTTTGCATTAGAAAGCTCGCAGAGTGCCAATTCCCTGCCACCACAGAAAATAAGGGTAGAGAGCTGTGATTTTGGTGCTTCTGTTCTAAACTTTGATGGGGAAATAAACCAAGTGTTCTGCACTATTATGCCACTTTACAAAAACAGTTACACCCATTTCAGTAAAAAACACAAACTAGCACAGGTGTGCACCTCATTAAAAATACAGCAATTTTCAATATAGAAACCATTGGATTCCCTCCAAGTATGACGGGTTATATGGAATGAGATCTGTAAGCAAACAGTTCACATCCTTTGCTGTCCTTACAGGGATTGCACAGTATTAGCAGAGATTGAACAGGGTTAACACCCTCCTCCTACCTTCGCACTGAGGCGAGTGAGAGGAGGTGGGGACGGCTATGAGATCGGAGCTCGCCTATCAAAGCCACAGAACTGATCGAGATCTCATCCCTTTTGTTATCTAGGAACAGCGTCTGCTCCTAATAAAAAAAATTGTGCAAGCATTATGCTTTCAGAAGTCTGTTATTCTCACGCAATGGTCAGGTAAAGTAACAGTGACGTATCGCAAAAAATGCCCTGGTCATTAAGGGAGGTAAAACCTTCCGGTCCAGAAGTGGTTAAAAGCTCACCATTCTTGCCCATATCTTTTGAGTATATATACATATATACTCCCTGTATGTATTTGAAGACTGATGACAGAATTAAATCTGTCCCCTTGGTATTGCAAACTCACTATACCAGATAGTCTGATACAGTGTACGTGTGTAGTGGTCACCTTTTTGTATGTTAGTAGTTAGAGATCCAGTTGCATGGCAGATTAGAAGCTACTAGGGAGTAAGTAGATAGGCTGGTACATAAGTACCAGTGCCACACCACAATTTCTGCTGGTAAGAATACAAAAAAAAAAAAAAAAGTGGCCGCTGCCCCCCCCACCAATAACTAGTCTTTGTAGTAAGGAGAACTGGAAAGGCAATGTATATCAAACAAATACAAAGAGATTTGGAGATTTGCAAGCTCAAACTTAATAAGTTGGTAAGTTTGATATTGGAAATTAATATTTGTTTGACATACGTCACCCTTCCAGTTCTCCTTGCTACAAAGACCAGTTCTAGGTAGTGGCAGTGGCCACTTTTTTTTGTATTTTGAATATATTGGTCAGGCAATGCACTGACACACTTGCAGAAATAGTGCTATGTGCTGGATGTTCAGTGTGCCCCTGTAACTTTGAGGGGTGGGCTTCTTCCAGGCTCACCTGTCCTCTACCCATAATAAAAATGCATGTGCTTCCATTGCGGAGACTCAAGTTATGGACTGCAGAAGACAGGGTGCCTTGGTGGGGCCTGCAGCTTACACATTTGCAAATGTGTGCAGCCAAACCCATGTTCTTAATGCATATTGTTAGACAGGTCAATTTAGTAAGTTTGAGCTTGGAAATCTCTTTGTATTTGTTTGCTGGTAAGAAGTTACATTCCAGGCTGGTTGGACAACAGCTAGAGTTCGCCCCATCATTGCTGACCTGGTCTTCAAGTCTTTGACAGCATAATGATCATCCTCGGGGGCCCCTGCAAGGGGCTGCTCCCCTCTTTTCTTTCAGCCACTCTGTCTATATGCACACTTTGTCATTCCTCAGGACCGGATAATGACAACGGTGGACAACGCTGCACAAGGTGTGTTAGCGCAGACACTTCAGTCCAACATCAGGGGCTGACAATGCTGGAGTACAACTATAATAACCAGGAAGTTTAGTGAAAGTTGCACTAATTTAGAAAAAAAATACATTTTCCAAATATAACATACTAAAGCTAAATTTATTATCCCCCCCCCCCCCAAAACCAAAAAAGGGAAAAAAAAAAAAAAAATCTCCACCACCACCACTAGGTTTTCTTACTTATAGGCGACTCCAGGCATAATCCGTATAACTTGAGTGTTATTTTTATCACTGAGGTTTGGTCCAACTTGAAACACATATATTTCTCTGGGGGGTGGCTCACCAAACACCGTTCTACACTGCGGTATGCTAAACATGGTTGGGACAACGTACGTTTCATTTTGTTCTAAAAGGGAAAAAAAAAAAAAAAATATTAGTATACAAAAACATAACACCCCATGTAGACTGGACTTGTGTCGATGGTATAAGTGAGACACTTCTGGTCATTCAGAATTCATGGACCTTCATCAAGCTGGTTTTAAATATAAATATAGACTTGTATGGGAATACAAAAGGATTTGTAATGCAAGCAAAAGCCCAATTGACACAGGTCCATACGGTGTCAAAGCAGACACCAGATACCCACAGAGTTTTGATTTCTAGTACCAAGATCGACCAGCTTGAAAGTTTAGCAAAACAACATGAATTGTAGCAACTCTTTACCACATACTAAAAGTTTAGTCCTTTGTTCTGTA
>NC_138779.1:153150525-153358025 GCF_965119305.1 Pelophylax lessonae | reverse complement strand
TCTAAGTCAGTTTTTGACATTTTTTAAATGCAAGTCATCTCCAAATTGACTTCCACACCTTCCACAGTGATTTGGGATTTTTGGGGGTACAGGGGAAAATTTGGCTAAACTTTAGTCGAGCTTTTAGCTGGCGTGGTTTTAAGTCGCGCTCTGACCATATTGCATCTTAATGAATCTCACACTAGGCGCTATTTTCCGCCCGCCGTTCTTTGAATACCAATTTCAGACTTAAACAATTGCCGGTTCGCAAAATTACGCCGAAACGCCAATTCGCCATACTATGAATCAGGCCCTTAATGTGTGTGTGTGTATATATATATATATATACACATATACACACACATACACACATACACACACACACACACACACATAGTTACATATAGACATAGTTACATATTTACATAGTTAGTGAGGTTGAAAAAAGACATAAGTCCATCCAGTTCAACCTATGATGTGTGTGTGTGTTTGCTTTTAACCGTACATTGTATACCCCTGTATGTTGTGGTCTTTAAGGTGTCCATCCAATAGTTTTTTGAAACTATCAATGCTCCCCGCTGATACGACTGCTTGTGGAAGAGAATTCCACATCCTTACCGCTCTTACAGTGAAGAACCCCTTACGCACTTTGAGGTTAAACCGCCTTTCCTCAAGTTTTAGTGAGTGGCCACGTGTCTTATTGTATCTCCTTTCTCTGAATAGTTTGTTCCTTATGCTAGGGTCGCCAGTACAGTATTTGTACATTGATATCATATCCCCCCTCAATCGTCTCTTCTCCAGAGAGAATAGGTTCAGTGCTTGTAGTCTTTCCTCATAGCTGATGTCCTCCATTCCCCTAATTATTTTTGTTGCCCTTCTCTGGATTTTCTCCAGTTCCAGCACATCCTTCCTGAGGACCGGTGCCCAGAACTGGACAGCATACTCCAGATGTGGCCGGACCAGAGTCTTGTAGAGTGGAAGAATAATCTCTTTATTTCTGGAGTGAATCCCCTTTTTTATACAACCCAGTATTCTGTTGGCTTTGCTTGCGGCGGCTTGGCATTGCATGCCACTGCCAAGCCTGTTGTCTACCAGTACCCCCAGGTCCCTTTCCATCCTAGACTCACCCAGAGGTTCCCCCCCTAGTGAGTAGCTTGCTTTCTGGTTTCTGGCCCCCAAGTGCATTACTTTACATTTTTCTACATTAAATCTCATCTGCCATGTAGTTGCCCACCCCGTTATTTTGTTCAGGTCTGCTTGCAAAATTTCCACATCCTGCATAGAAGATATTGGCATGCCTAATTTAGTATCATCTGCAAATACTGAGATTGTACTAGATATCCCCTCCTCTAGATCATTTATGAATAAATTAAACAGGATTGGTCCCAGGACAGAACCCTGGGGGACCCCACTTTCCACTCCCGCCCAATCCGAGTACTCCCCATTAATCACCACCCTCTGTACTCTCCCCTGGAGCCAGTTCTCTATCCAGGTACTCACCTTATGGTCCATACCTACCTTCCTTAGTTTGTACAGTAAGCGTTTGTGGGGAACGGTGTCAAAGGCCTTTGCAAAGTCCAGATACACCACATCCACAGGCTTACCTTTATCTAAGTGGCAGCTCACTTCATCGTAGAAGGTTAATAGATTGGTTTGGCATGAACGATTTTTCATGAATCCATGCTGATTACTACTTATAATACCGTTTTCATTACTAAAGTCTTGTATGTGGTCCCTTATCACCCCCTCCAAAATTTTGCAGACTACTGATGTTAGGCTGACCGGCCTATAGTTACCCGGGATATATCTCGGCCCCTTTTTAAATATTGGTACCACGTTGGCTTTTTTCCAATCAGCTGGCACCATACCCGTCTGTAAACTATCCTTAAAGATCAAGAATAATGGTCTGGCAATCACCTGGCTGAGCTCATTAAGAACCCTTGGGTGCAAGCCATCCGGTCCCGGGGATTTATTTATGTTAAGTTTCTCTAGTTTAGCTCTAAGTCTATCCTCTGTTAGCCATGGCGGCACTTCCTGAGGTGTATTATTTAGTTCGGCCTTACAAGCGGGGTTCGTGTAGCCCCCCGATTCCTTTGTGAAGACTGAAGAAAAGAAATGATTTAACACTTCCGCCTTTTCTCTGTCCTCTGTGGCCATTTTTCCTTTATCATCTTTTATGGGGCCAATGTGCTCTGGCCTCGCTTTCTTACTGTTTATATACTTAACCGCTTCCATACAGAGCAGTTAGACACCCTTCCTGCCCAGACCAATTTTCAGCTTTCAGCACTCTCACACTTTGAATGACAATTGCTCAGTCATGCTACACTATAACCAAACAAAATTTTTATCATTTTTTTTCACACAAATAGAGCTTTCTTTTGGTGGTATTTGATCACAACTGGGGTTTTTTTTTTTCGTGATATATGCAAAAAAAGAGCAAAAATTTTGAAAAAAAAACACTTTTTTTTAGTTTCAATTATGAAATTTTGCAAAAAATAAATTTTTCTTCATACATTTGGGCCAAAATGTATACTGCTACATGTCTCTGGTAAAATTAACCCAAATTAGTGTATATTATTTAGTCAGTGTGAAAGTTATTGAGTCTAGAAACTATGGTACCAATTACTGAAAATTGATCACACCAGATGTACTGACTGCCTATCTCCTTTCTTGAGGCCCTCAAATGTCAGGACAGTACAAATACCGACCAAATGACCCCTTTTTGTAAAGTAGACAGTCCAAGGTATTTAGTAAGAGGCATGGTGAGTTTTTTGAAGTTGTAATTTTTTCCCACAATTCTTGGGAAAATGAAGAAAAAATTTTTTTCTTCTTTTTTTTCCCACAAAGTTGTCAATTTATAAGCTATTTCTAACACATAGCATGTACACAGCAAAAATTACACCCAAAAATACATTCTGCTACTCCTTCCGAGTATGGCGATACCACATGTGTGAGACTTTTACACAGCCTGGCCACAAAAAGAGACTCCACGTCCAAGAAGCACATTCAGGCGTTCTAGGAGCATAAATACACATAAAACTTTCTTACTACCTATCACACTTTTCAAGGCCCTAGAGCACCAATACAATGGAAAAGTCCACAAAATGACCCCATTTTGGAAAGCAAACACTCCAACGTATATTCTATGAGGCATTATGGGTCGTTTGAACATATCATTTTTTTCCACAGGTTTTTGGAAAATGTGGGAAAAAAATGAAAACTTTTTTTTTTTACACAAAGTTGTCAATTTATAGGATATTCCTAACACATAGCATGTACACACCAAAAATGACACCCCAAAATACATTCTGCCACTCCTCCTGAGTATGGCAATACCACATGTGTGAGACTTTTTCACAGCCTAGCCATATAGAGGGGCCTAACATCCAAGGAGCATCATCATGCATCCTAGCCACTTGCCTAGGCCTATTTTTGACATTTGGTGTTTACAAGTTAAAATCAGTTGTTTTGCTAGAAAACTGCTTAGAACCCCCAAACATTATATATTTTTTTTTAGCAGAGACCCTAGAGAATAAAATGGAGATTATTGCAATATTTTTTATCACACCGTATTTGCGTAGCAGTCTTCCAAACGCAATTTTTTTGGAAAAAATTCACTTTTTTTAATTAAAAAATAAGAAACCAGTAAAGTTAGCCCAATTTTTTTCCATAATGTGAAAGATAATGTTACGCCGAGTAAATAGATACCCAACATGTCATGTTTCAAAATTGCGCACGCTCACGGAATGGTGACAAACTTTGGTACTTAAAAATCCCCATAGGCGACAATTTAAAAATTTCTACAGGTTGCCATCTTTGAGTTACAGAGGAGGTCTAGGGCTCAAATTATTCCCCTTGCTCTAACGATCGCGGCGATACCTCACATGTGTGGTTTGAACACTGTTTACATATGTGGGCGGGGTTTCTGTATGCATTCGCTTCTGCGCGCGAGCTAACGGGGACAGGGCGCTTTAATTTTTTTTTTTTTTACTATTTATTTTATTTATTATTTTTTATTTTTACACCGTTTAAAAAAAAAAAAATTGATCATTTTTATTTCTATTAAAAGAAATGTAAATATTCCTCGTAATAGAAATAGGCACGACAGGACCTCTTTTTTGTGAGATCTGGGGTCAAAAAGTCCTCAGATCTCACAAGTACACTAAAAGATAGAAAAAAAAAATAAATAAAATAATTATAATATAAAATGAAAAAAAAAAAAAAGGACCTTTAAACCGGTTGCTAGGCAACAACATTTTCCATAGCTCCGGTCCTCCAAGACCATAGAGTCAAGTGAGGGCAAGCTTGCCCTCACTCGACATCCTGTCTGTGAGGATTCGGGACCGGATCGTTTTACCCGCTGCCGGCGGGTCCGGTAAGCGGGGAAAAGGACCGGAACGCGTCGGGAGGGGGGGGGGCGCCTCTTTCGCCATCCCGGAAGGATGATCCCACGGCGAATCCGCTGCTGGGACCACCCTTATCGGAAAGCCAACCGTCCACCGTTTAAAAAAATACCAGGGTTATGGCAGCTATCTGCTGCCATAACACCGGTATTTAGGTTTAAACAGAGGACGTATATAAACCTTTTTGGACTTGGACATGGTGGCTGTATGAAGGGTGACAGGTACTCGGGTACTTTGTTGGGCAGGTGACAGGTACTCTGGTACTGATGAGCAGGTGGCAGGTACTCGGGTACTCCGATAGGCAGGTGACAGGTACTCGGGTACTCTGATGGGCAGGTGACAGGCAGGTGATAGGTACTGATGAGTAGTACTCACTGACTGATAGGTGATACTGTACTGATGATCAGTACTGATACGTGATAGGTACTGATGAATACTGATTAGTAGTGATGGGTACTGATGAGCAGGTGGCAAGTACTTGGGTACTTCAGGCGTCAGGTACTCTGATGAGCAGGTGGAAGGGACTCGGGTACTCTGATGGGTAGGTGACAGGTACTCAGGTACTCTGATGACGGGTACTCCGTTGACAGGTACTCAAAGTACCCGAGTACCTGTCATCAGAGTACCCGAGTACCTGTCATCAGAGTACCCGAGTACCTGTCATCAGAGTACCCGAGTACCCGTCATCAGAGTACCCGAGTACCCGTCATCAGAGTACCCGAGTACCCGTCATCAGAGTACCCGAGTACCTGTCATCAGAGTACTCGAGTACCTGTCATCAGAGTACCCGAGTACCTGTCATCAGAGTACCCGAGTACCTGTCATCAGAGTACCCGAGTACCCGTCATCAGAGTACCCGAGTACCTGTCATCAGAGTACCCGAGTACCCGTCATCAGAGTACCCGAGTACCTGTCATCAGAGTACCCGAGTACCCGTCAGAGTACCCGAGTACCTGTCATCAGAGTACCCGTCATCAGAGTACCCGAGTACCTGTCACCAGCCCATCAGAGTACCCGAGTACCTGTCATCTGAGTACCTGATGACAGGTACTCGGGTACTTTGATGGGCTAGTGACAGGTGCTTTTTATTGGGGGGGGGCAATCAGTGTGGTTGGGGTGCACTGTAATTGGTAACTAGCTGTTACCACAATCTCCTCCTCACACAGGATCAGTGTGTGAGGAGGAGAACACGGTGACAGCTAGTTACCGTGTTCTCTGTTGACATTTGTGACCGGCTGTGATTGGACACAGCCGGTCACATGGTAAAGAGCCAATTTCATTGGCTCTTTACCTAGATCGGGGATCGACTCTGTCCGAGGGACGAGCCTCGTCCCCGATCGCTGCTCTGCGCGCCCCCGGGGGCGCGCATTGCAGAGAGAACGAGCGGCTCGTGCTGGAGCCGCTCATGTGATCGGCTGTGATTGACACAGCCGATCACGTGGTAAACAGCCAATTTCTATTGGCTGTTTACCCTGATCAGGGATGGGCTATGTCCGAGGGACGAGCCTCATCCCTGATCGCGCAGTAGCAGCTAGAACGGGCCGACGTCATATGACGGCGGCCCGGATCTAGACAACCACTTTGCCGACGTCATTTTACATGACTCGGTATGGAAGTGGTTAAAGAACTTCTTGGGGTTCTTTTTACTCTCCTCCGCTATATGTCTCTCGTGTTCTATTTTAGCCGCCCTGATTTCGTCTTTACATTTCTTATTACACTCTTTGTAGTGCTTAAATGCTGCCAATGACCCCTCAGTCTTGTATTTTTTGAAGGCCTTTTCTTTAGCTCTAATATACATTTTTATGTTGGAGTTTAGCCACCCAGGGTTTAGTTTTGCTCTTTTAAATTTATTTCCCCGTGGAATGCACTGGCCCACCCCCTTGTTAAGTATGCTCTTGGAGCACTCCCATTTTTCCTCCGTGTTCTTTGTTCCCAGGGTTCTATCCCATTTGATATTTTCTAGCAGCGAGCGCAGTTTAGGGAAATTGGCTCTTTTGAAATTCAGTGTCCTTATATTACCCTTGTGTTTCCTATTACTGTAATTAATACTGAAACCAATTGACCTATGGTCACTGTTCCCTAAGTTGTCCCGTATTTCTATATCCGTGAGCAGGTCTGTATTGTTGGTAATCAGTAGGTCAAGTACTGCATTGTTTCTTGTCGGTGCATTCACCATCTGACCCATGAAATTGTCCTGCAAAACATTTAGGAACTGCCGAGCCTTGGCTGAATACGCGGTTCCTTCTGCCCAGTCTATATCAGGATAATTAAAGTCCCCCATTATAATGACATTTCCCATCCTTGCTGCCAATCCTATCTGTAACATGAGGTCCGCCTCACCCTCCTCCCTCTGGTTGGGGGGCCTATAGCATACGCCCAATATTACCTTCCCCACCGTGCCTTCCTTTGAAGCTCTACCCATAGGGATTCTGCCTCGTCCATAGCTCCATTATTAATATCATCCCTCATATTTACCTGTATACTGTTCTTAATATACAAACATACCCCTCCCCCTTTTTTACCCTCTCTATCTCTGCGATAAAGGGAATACCCCTGAATGGTCGCCATCCAGTCATGAGAGCTGTCAAACCAAGTCTCAGTTATCCCCACAAAATCTAAGTCCTCCTCAAACATCAGCAGCTCCAGCTCTCCCATCTTGTTGGCCAGGCTTCTGGCATTGGTATACAAGCCTCGTAATTTTGATTGGTTACATTTATCCTCATTTGATGTTTTTAGGCTGCTCTCTTGATTTTTCCCCGTACCCACCCTGGGTTTAGGAGCTCCGAACACCCTACCGCTAATGCCCCCATTTCTGCCCTCTGAAACTTGCTTTCCACTGGCTAATTCTACATCTGTACCCTCCCCCCATTCCCTAGTTTAAAAGCCTCTCTAACTTTTTGGCCATCCTCTCACCCAGTACGGCTGCACCCACCCCATTTAGGTGCAATCCGTCCCTACCAAAGAGCCGGTGACCGACTGAGAAGTCGGCCCAGTTCTCCAGGAACCCGAAACCCTCCTTACTACACCCGCTCCTCAGCCACTCATTAACTTCCCTAATCTCCCGCTGCCTCTCTGGTGTGGCTCGAGGTACAGGTAGTATTTCGGAAAATACTACCTTGGAGGTCCTAGTCCTCAACTTCGCTTCTAAGTCCCTGAAATCGTTTAGGACTCTCCGTCTTCCTCTGCCTATGTCATTGGTACCCACGTGTACCATGACAGCTGGGTCTTCCCCAGCCCCACCCAATAATCTGTTCACCCGATCCGCGATGTGCCGAACCCGAGCGCCCGGCAAACAACAGACTGTTCGGCGCACCCGGTCTTTGTCACAGATTACACTATCTGTCCTTCTAATAATTGAGTCCCCTACCACCAGCACCTGTCTTTCCTTTCCCTTTCTCCCGGCCTCACTGGAGGAGTTCTTCCCCTGGCAGCTAGGGGCGTCGCTCTGCTCCAGCAATGCTGGTCCCCGACTGGTTTCCCCAACATCACACAACGGGGCGTATCTATTGGGGTGCTCCAGCCCAGGATCAGCCTCCTTGCCTTGTCCCCTTCTACCCCTCCTAACTGTCACCCCTCTACTCTGCTCTGATGCCTGCACCTCCAATACTCCGCCCACCCCTGTGCAGGCCCCTGTCTGCACCTGACTGGTACAATCCTGGCTCTCCTCCGGTATGGACATTCGTCTCAGTGTTGCCAGCTGCTTCCCTAGATTCAGGACCTGAGCTTCCAGGGAAGCAACGTGCTTACATTTTGCGCATTTGTATTCGCCCTCGATCACATGTCTGAGGAACGCATACATATTACAAGATGTACACCGAATCGCATCTCCACACCCGCCGGGCATTGTACCTACTATCTAATCTAATGGGGATTCAGCGATTTAAGTCTATCCTATGTCGCTATTTCCTGGCTTCCTAACGCTACCTTCTCACCCTCTGGTATTCCGCTCCACTCACTTGACACCGGTCAGTCACCTAACACTCACAATCTCACAGCCCGGTCAGACGCACAACGCTGAGTCGCACAGCCCGGTCAGACGTACAACACTAAGTCGCACAGCCCGGTCAGACGCACAACACTAGGTCGCACAGCCCGGTCAGACGCACAACACTGAGTGGCACAGCCCGGTCAGACGCACAACACTGAGTCGCGCAGCCCGGTCAGACGCACAACACTGAGTCGCACGGCCCGGTCAAACGCACAACACTGAGTCGCACAGCCCGGTCAGACACACAACACTGAGTCGCACAGCCCGGTCAGACGCACAACACTGAGTCGCACAGCCCGGTCAGACGCACAACACTAAGTCGCACAGCCCGGTCAGACGCACAACACTCAGTCGCACAGCCCGGTCAGACGCACAATACTGAGTCGCACAGCCCGGTCAGACGCACAATACTGAGTCGCACCGCCCGGTCAGACGCACAACACTGAGTCGCACGGCCCGGTCAGACGCACAACACTGAGTCGCACGGCCCGGTCAAACGCACAACACTGAGTCGCACAGCCCGGTCAGACGCACAGCACTGAGTCGCACAGCCCGGTCAGACGCACAACACTGAGTCGCACAGCCCGGTCAGACGCACAACACTGAGTCGCACAGCCCGGTCAGACGCACAACACTCGGTCGCACAGCCCGGTCAGACGCACAACACTCGGTCGCACAGCCCGGTCAGACGCACAATACTGAGTCGCAGCGCCCGGTCAGACGCACAACACTCAGTCGCACAGCCCGGTCAGACGCACAACACTCAGGTAGTGATAGGTACTCCCAGACACTCAGGTAGTAACAGGTACTCCCAGATACTCAGGTAGTAACAGGTACTCACAGATACTCAGGTACTCACAGCTACTCAGGTACTCACAGCTACTCAGGTACTCACAGCTACTCAGGTACTCACAGATACACAGGTAGTAACAGGTACTCAGGTAGTAACAGGTACTCACAGATACTCAGGTAGTAACAGGTACTCACAGCTACTCAGGTACTCACAGCTACTCAGGTAGTAACAGGTACTCAGGTAGTAACAGGTACTCAGGTAGTAACAGGTACTCACAGATACTCAGGTAGTAACAGGTACTCACAGATACTCAGGTACTCACAGATACACAGGTAGTAACAGGTACTCAGGTAGTAACAGGTACTCAAGGCCCGTACACACGTACCGATCGTCGGCATACAAACGTCGGCGGACGAAAGATCTGCCGATTGTACGCGTGTTAGTATGGTGCCTCCGACAGCTGTCTGCGCACAATCCGCGGACAAAAGTCTTTCTTGCAAACATGAAAATTTTTGTCTGAGAACACCAGAACGGACGATTGTTCGCCTGTCAGTACAGAATTCGGCCGACAGACCGCAGATTTGCAAGACTGGGCATGCTCAGAAAATTAAAAACACAGGGAAAGTTAACCATTACATGACATCACTTCTGCAGTCAGCTGAAGTCTGCAGACAAAATTCTTGTGCTGTCCTTGTGCTGTCTTTGCACTTTTCAACAGACACCGACATCCCGGGGAGAAAAGACGAACATTTGTATGCCGACGATCGGTACGTGTGTACGGGGCTTTACAGATACTCAGGTACTCACAGATACTCAGGTACTCACAGATACTCAGGGATACTCAGTACTCACAGATACTCAGGTACTCACAGATACTCAGGTACTCAGAGATACTCAGGTAGTAACAGGTACTCACAGATACTCAGGTACTCAGAGATACTCAGGTACTACACTACACCCTCAGTCAGTGTACAATCTCAGTCACCAGTCTTACTTACCTAGTGTGTGTCCCTTTAAGTCTGTCTCTAGCAGTTCCTGGCTGTTTTTTTTTTTCCCTCAGACGGTCAGTCTCCGCTCTGCACCCGCCTCCCTCTGTCACTTCCCGGTCAGCCTTTGCTCTGCTAGTCTCCTCTGCTCCCTCTCTGTCTGGGGGGGGGGTCCGCACCACTCGCCGCCCGCCGCAAAAGGGGGGGGTTTTACTGTTTACTGTACCGCTCGCCACCCGCAACAAGAGAGGGGGGAGGGTTACCGACCCGCTTGCCGCTCGCTTCTGGGGGGGGGGGTTCGAGCGCCGCTCCCCGCCGCTGCTCTCCTGGGGGGGTTACTCACACGCGTCGGTCACGCACACACTTCTCACACACTCCTCTCTCCTGCACGCCCTGACAGCCTCTGATCCCGCGCTCTGCTCCTCTGCTCCACAGCACCACCTGCTGGCCTACACACACACACACACACACACAAAAAATATATATATATATATATATATATATATATATATATATAGACAATATATATATATTATATACAATATGTATACATTATATAAAATCTATAGATTTTATACATATATACAATATATTAGATACAATATATTGTCATGTGAAATGTTTGAGCTGTGTATTCTCTGTGTAATAAACAGCTTGTTTCTAATATTTTTTGTCTTCATGTGTCTAAATAAAGTTTTCTGGTGTCCACAAATGTATGTATTTTTATTGTATTTTTTAAGTTAGATATGCTTAATGGTTGTGTAAGGTGACTATTGTTGGCGAATTCGCTAATATACAAAACAGTGTTCTCACATTTGTAAATGCAACCGGAAACGAAACTATTTGTGGGTGCACACGTTTCCGGAAATTGTCCAGGCCCTCCCGCAAGTCTGTGCATCATGGCTCCTGCGCTCTTTACTGCCGAAATTGTGGCATTTGTGTGTAAGGTAAGGAGGGGGGGGGGTGAATGTGCGAGATGGGGGATGGTGGCTGGGGGGCTGGGTGGGTGTCGCTTATCTAGCGGGTGTGCAAGTAACTTTTGGTCTACTGATATGCGCATGCACTTTCTGCCTATTAGACGTGAGCTAGAAGCTTCCTGTTATAGAAAGTTCCTAGATGTGAACCTGTTCCCTACACTATATATATCTATATCTATATATCTATATCTATATATATATATATATATATATATATATATATATATATATATATAGATATATATAGATATATATATATATCTATATAGATATATAGATATATATTGGATATATAGATATATATTGGATATATAGATATATATATATATATATATATATATATATATATTGGATATATAGATATATATAGTATATAATCTGTGTGTGTGTGTATATATATATATATACACACACACACACACACACACATATATATATAGACAATATATATATTATATATATATATATATATATAGACAATATACAATATGTATACATTATATAAAATCTATAGATTTTATACATATATACAATATATTATATACAATATATTAGTGTATATAATAGGGAACAGGTTCACATCTCGGAACTTTCTATATAGATATAGATAGGCATATCCTGCTTTAAGTACACTCACTTTACATACACTCGTGAGTAAGGACACAGCTTGTTCAGCTTGGCATGACACTGCTCACAAACCATAAGTGACAGGGATAACAAACTTAGGGAGCACCGAGAGGGTACCCAGGACTACAACATATCCATTTTGTTGCTGGCCAGCTTGCCTAGGTAATCTATCATGTCATAGTCCTGGATCCCCTTAACATGCTCCCACATGGTTTGGGAGCAAGGCCATGTCAATGTGGCCAAAATTTCCTATGGAGCTGGTGTATTTTCATGCATTGAGAAAAGAAAAAAGGGATTGCTTCACTTTAAGTACATTTTCGGTTTACATACATGCCCTGGTCCCATTGTGTACTTAAAGTGTGGTATGCCTGTATATAGATAGATTTTATTAGTTTCTACTTTTACACTAAATGGAACACAATTATCTGTGACAGATTGCCATGACGCTTTTGAATCTGTCTAGATAAAGACAAATGTATTGCCCCTTTTCATATATGCAAGATTAGAAACATTATATTCCCTAAATACATAATGCCAAAAATTCTTGCCTTAAATACATACATACATACACACTGCAAGCTCTGCACCGTTTGTCTTGTCGGAGACTCGCCATCATAAGCTGGATCTGCACACAGCAGCTAATTTGTTCACCTGAGATGGAATCAGTGCTCACAAAAATATGGACTGGTCATGTCTTCAAAGGATTGCATTGGACAAATCACCTCTAAATGAAACACATGAGTGTATAATCACTTGTCTTAATGGATCACATTCACAACACACGCATCTCACACTGACATATGTGATTCAATGGGGGTGTCCATTGCAAGTTAAATACGCCCCCAGATCCCATTGCTTTGTTAATTTACAGATCTAACTGGAATCTGATGGCACTGCTGTCAACCACTATGCCATCAAATTATGCTGGGGACCTTTAAAAAGGATTATGTGTGATTGTGTGGATAATTCTGCCTCATTAAATTCTCATCTCCCACATCCCATGTGCTCCTCTTGCAGGAATTGCGAATCCAGGGTAATTCAGCACAGCATAATGAACAGACACACCCAATCAGACAGCTCATGTTAAAAGGGACCTAAAAAGCAATCTGCATGGCTTGCTTTTCCAAGCATTGGCTAGTTTAGTGAGCCTGGACTAATAACAGTCACTGTAATGCTACCTATACTGCTGTCCTTTTAACATGGTGACAAAAGTTGATACCTATGCTACATGTGTGTAAAGTTACTTTCACCCTGCTAAATGGACAGCAATAAGGTTGTAAATACAGTGACTGTAATTAACATGCCAAGGGCTATGAATTGTACATGTATTCTAGCTAAATATAGCAGCTTCATTAGGAAACATTTATTTTTCATCTCTCTTATCTCCATCTCTGCTGCATGTTATTTTGGCAGAGGAATTCTATCCCATCAGCAGAGGAAGCACAAGGCTGTGCAGTGATGGACAGTGCACCCTGTGTACCCATTGGCTAAGGAGGCAGCAGGAAGCGGATCAGCCTGCCTCCTGTTACCTCCTCAGCCAATGAGTAGCTGAAAGGCTCTTAAGTCCCTTCCTCCTAACATCTCCTGAGTCCCAGCCCTGCCAGCTAGTTTAGTGTGCTTACTATGCATTTATCCTTCGGCGCTTCTCCTGCCTTATGTGTCAACTGGCTACTGTCTCCTGCACACTTCATGGATGGCGGGTCCGGGGCCCCTACAGGCACTCGGGCCCCCTACATGTGTATTGGCCGTGCCCCCCTGATGGCGGCCCTGGGTGTTTAATGAAAGGACAATTGACAAAATGTCTATATCATGTAGAGGAAATCACCAGTGTGGGGCAACCTATGTCATGGAGGTAGATTTGGACATCGATGTATATGTATCACCAGAAATGGGATTCTTTGTTCTACAAAATCTCAAAGACGACCTAGCATGTTTTTGTAAGACTGTACCTTTTTGGACATACTTGGACTCAAACATACATTGCTCTTTCCACAGCTCCTCCTCCTCTGGGGGTATGATAAGGTGAACATGCATCTTCACCAAAAGTACAAGATGATGTGTCGTCTCCGGATGAGGCTGCGGCGGAGATTCAACTTCCTGCCTCTTGTGGTGGATCTTCAGCGGGCCTGGAGTGATGCCAAAAGGCGCTCACCCAGGCTCGTGAAAAAGGCTGTTGAGCAAATCTCCGGTAAGTAAAAATATACATGACATGTGACCAGATAGGTTACAATTTTGTGGGTAGGTGGACATGTGTTTAGGTATGCAACAACACAAATACCAACAACCCCCCCCCCCCCACCTCCCCTCCCTCTCGCTCCTACCTTTCCTACCTTTCCTACCTCCATCAAGTGTCTCTTCACAACCTTTAATACTACTATGTACATTAGTATTTTTGATGTTTCTTTTTTCTCTTCTGCTTCTAGCCAAAGCGGACGGGCGACACCCTCTTGTACTTTTGGTGAAGAAGGGGAGGAGGAGGACGGCCACATTGAAATATGCCTTCAGAGGCAGCGAGCCATTTGAGCTGCTAGAAATTGTGGATCGTAAGTAGAAAAATGTACATTGTAGAAATGTCAAATCTCTAATCACATTTCACAGAGCCCCCTTTACATCGGAGTCTCCAGACTTACTACACTGTAAGAGGGAAGTGTGA
This sequence comes from Pelophylax lessonae, assembly GCF_965119305.1. Taxonomy (NCBI): domain Eukaryota; kingdom Metazoa; phylum Chordata; class Amphibia; order Anura; family Ranidae; genus Pelophylax; species Pelophylax lessonae. The sequence continues at coordinate 153,343,619 of NC_138779.1, read as the reverse complement.
AGACTCTGATGTAAGGAGAGTTCTGGGAACCATTATTTGAGGGGGGAAGCTGGGGACTCTGGTGTAAAAGGGAACTCTGTGGTCACCAAAGCTCCCCCATACATCAGAGCTTACAGAGACCCCCTTACACTTCCCTTCCTCAGTCCACCACAGTCAAGGGCACAACAAGTCCCACTGCAGAAGGCTACCTGCTTGGACTTGTACTGCTCTCTGTAGGGGACTAAGGAACTACTGCCTGCTATGCTAAGACTTGTAGTGCCCTCTGTTAGGGACTAAGGATTCCTCAGTCCTCCACATTCTAGGGCACTATAAGTCCCAGCATAGTGGGCTGTCATACCTCAGTCCCTCACAGCTCGGGGCAAAAACAACAGAGTTAAACATCTAAAGGACAACTCCAAACCAAACTAACAATAATGGACAGAGTCCATATGCTATATAATGTCAAAGACCCGCTACCCCTCACCTTCCACCTCGGGTGCTGTCATTGTGTAGGGCAGAGGGCTCCATCTCCACCATGTTTGGCTTTCATGTCAGATATGCAGGACTTGCTCAGCTCCACTCTCTTCCCTGGCAACTGAGTCTGGCGTCATTGGGGGTCTTTCCTCCTCTAGAAAACACCCAGGGGCCCTCTCCTTGTCCCCCAGCCACCCAGGGCCTTCTTCTCCTCCTCCTCCACCAACCATTTTCGGACTCTTCCAACTTCCCTGGGGCTACTCACCCCCTTTGCATAGTAGACACCACAGATCTATGAGCAGCCTGCAAAATATCAAGTCTGGGCCTGGTTACCTGTATGTTCTGGATCCAGGGCGGAGCTCTCCTCCCAGAGCAACAACCGATGATAGCAGAGTGAGTTGACCAGGCAGTAACTTCCTACTGGTGCAGGTACACACCTACCGATTCCTCAACATCTTAGGATAACATGATCAGACGGCCAATCCCCAGTCAGAGAAGGAGGAGTAAGTGTCAGCGGACAACAGACACCTGGCAGACGCAGTGAAGGGACTGCAGCACACTGCTGCAAATTTTAGATCCGAGGATTGAAAGCAATCTTTTACTTGGGCGATTTCCCTGACTGCGCCCTTCGAAATGTTGGTGCTCCGCCACTGGCCGCAAGGCCCCTGTAGGTGCGAGGCCTTAGGCGACCGCTTAATTTGCATGGTGCCCTCCTGTTTTAAAACATGGTCAATGCATCTCATTGGTGTAAGTGCACTTCTATGTTCTGAATTGTAGGGGCATTGAGTATGGTGCTAGCATGATGAGAGGTTAATGCCTATTTGTGTCCATAAATAATATATAATGTATTTTTTTTTATGTTATTTCTTTTTTTTTTTAGAAACCAGTGATGAGGATCGGGAGTCTCAGCCTTCTCAGGCCCACTGTAAGTAATGTGGATGTGCTGGTGTGTTGTGTATTAGGTCTAACTTGGAGGAATGATTGTTTTTTTTTTTTTTAATTTTGTGGTTGATGTCGCTTCAGCAACAGAGGAGCCTCAGGCAGGGCCAAGTTACCTTGGTCCGGGCAAGGAGGATGAAGAGGCCAATTTTTCCGGGAATGAGGAGGACCTGGGCTCTCCTCAAATGGGAAGTAAGTATTCTACATGTGTTTGTGTGTTCAATGTGTCCTGGGAAATATAAGGGCTGTAATATATATATTTTGCCATTGGGGTTATGTAGCAGCTGACATTGAGGATGTTTGTTGTGGAGGACTGGGGAAGAGGGGCCGCTGCTTACCCAGTCCACTGTAACTACTACCTTCAATGTTTCCCAACTACTTTCTGTGTGCCTTTATCAAATAGCTTTTGTTCAAGGATTGTATTCGTGTCTTTGTGTTTCTAGGAGATACGACACCATCCCCCCATGAAGGGACACCATCCCCCCATGAAGGGACACCATCCCCCCATGAAGGGTCTCCCCCATCCTCCCCCACTCCAGGGGTGGAGGCGGATGATGTTTGTGGCTCCACTGAACTAGTCTGTAAGTACATAAAATTAGATTATCACATGTATTGTGTGTGCTAGGATGATGTGTATCTAGGATAATCTAAGTTGGAGTCAAAGCAAGTGCAGTTTTGCTATATGTGACAGGAAGGTTGGTCATGAAACACTCTTGCTTAACCTTCATGTTTGAAAGGTGGTTTTGGGGAGCATTACAGGACATGTTATTATTTTTAAGCTTTCTCAAGCCACCCTATTCTAAATTGGTGTTAGTTTCTCTACATTGGAAATGGTGTGCTTTGTACTTCTAAATTTTTGGGGGCCATGTTAATTTACTCATGTCCTGATTTAGTCAACACTGAAAATGCGTGTTTATCAATCTTTCATAAATACTCTTCCTCGGTAATGTACCACATTCCAGTTCACAATTTGTGTTCTTTTTGTGCAGTTTCTCCTGAGCCGGCAATCCCATCATGTTCGGGGGGCCAACAAAACCTTGTTGATGGTAAGTTGTGTGCTTTTGCAGTAATGTGTCTACTTAGTAAGTGGAGAAATGCTAACTGCGTATGTCCCCGATCAGGCTTCAAGTTGTTCTAAAGGCAGCAGGTTCTTTATGTGAATGCATTCTATGCATTAGTATTCCAAGTGATAGGTGTGCATATTCCCCCTAAGACTTACTGGGACCATTTTCTTACTGTCCAAAATTTTGCACAAATACTTGTCTGGAACAGATTCCCCCTCCTCCTTAACTGAGGTGACAGCATGCCAATATTGCCTCCTGATGCAGTCACTCCTAATCATTGAGACCATCGGAAGGGAGGGGGGCAAGGCTGGCTCACAGCCTAGTGCCTGAACAGGCACAGGGTGCTTGGCTTCATCTCATGTGCCTCCATAGCAAGCTGCCTGCTGTGGGGTCAACCAACAGGAGGGAGGTGCCTAGAGGTGTGTACAGGGGCCATGTAAAAAGGAGGATCGTGATTTCTCTCGTCCCCAAAAAGCTAGAGAGGGTAAGTCTAACCTGATTAGTTTTCCGCAGCCCTCCAAAAATGATATGTTCCCAACACTTAGAACAGGCAGGGCTGAGGCACAAAAAACATCAGAGAAACACAATCAGCACAAAAGCAGGGAGTACGTATCCTTAACGCTACAAGCTTCACCCAGAAGAATGACGCTTGCACTGTACAAATCTGCATCACCACCGTATCAATGTCTAAATAAAACTTTCAGGGAAGTGTGGAGGGGTAAGGAGTGGGTGTTAGAGCATTTTCATGACTGTGTAACCTACAGTTAGCGTGAGTCCATTTGTTGAGAAACTTTTTATTCTCTCTTAACACAGCTGGGATGGAGCAAAGGACATCAGGGGAGGAGACACATCTGCTCCGGCCAGAACTGTCCCTCAAAATTCCAAAGGGTGAGTCTCTACTATGTGTCAGGTTCAATCTATAGACAGTAAGAGGGAGAGAGAACGCTACACAAATTCCAATGGTGATAGAGATAAATGTGTGCACATGTATCGTGTTGACCAATTGAACACAAAACACCTTACATTCTTCAAAATGATTGCTTGTGTTGACATGAAGAAAAGCCTTTTACTTAGCTTTGGTGGAACTGCTACTAACATTCCAAGCCATCTTATGTAACCTTTTGAACAATTTGCTGTGAAAGTTTGAGTTCAAGGTTTACAACAGCAATTTAGCATATTTGCTTCAGAGTGTTAGTAAAAGCCAACCAATAGACTCCTAAGCATATTTGTTGAGGCACATTAATTACAATCCTTGTTTGGATCATTTTGCATAAAACTAATTGTCATGTCTTTTTCTACCCAGGGCACACCCACCTCACCAGCGAGGTCATGCTGGCTTATTTGAGGTGGTGCGGAGAACGCATCATTTTATTGGAGCAGCTGTGTGGTGTGGATCCGGACCCTAAGGAGCCATTTGTTCGTAATGTGACACCTTTGAAAAGATTATAATGTTATTTTTGTTTTAAATTTTTTATTTACTTATGTTGCACGTTGCAACACAAATGTTCCTTTTTTAATTTTTAAACATTATATATTTTAATAATATATTTTTTTGACGCTACAGTTGTTAGACACCTACATGTGTTATTAAAAAGATTTTATCTTTTTTTACCAAAGTTTTCTTTTTGGTGTACACATCGAATGTCTTTTGTGTTGTATTTGTTTAGTCGAGTGGTGTGGTCTGTAATTGTTAGCATGTTGGCTTTGGTTTATGTTATCCATGAGACTTGTTTTGAAGCTACATTTGAAGGGAGACCTTTTCTTGGGTCATTATGTGAACATTGAGTTTGGAAAATGTAAATGAAACCATATGTTTGGAGATAGAGAAACACATGTGTAGAAATGCCTACATTAACCAGGGCCCTTACTTGGCCACCAACACTCCCAAAAAACCAAAGATCAAACACAAACTATTAATTTGGCAGAAATTTTTATTGCTTAACCCAAAAAAAAAACACTATAATAAATCATATTGTGCCACCCTCAAATTGAACCAAAAAAATGGCCCCACAAATTGGCCAATGTATCAATCATTAACAAAAATAACACAAATAAATAAAATAAATATCAAATTAAGGTGCTGGTGGTGGTGACTGATGCAGTGTGGTGAACACTGGAAAGGTTCCAGACATCAAATGTTCGGCCAATAGTCCAATCTGCTCTGTGCTCAGCCTTAGAGTTTTGGTATAATGGGCCATTATTAGCAGATTTTGTCCATGAGGCTGCTGCTGATGCAATGTGGTCAACCCTGGAAATGTACCAGACATAATATCTTGGGACAATAGTCCAATCTGCTCTGTGCTCAGCCTCAGAATTTGGGGATAGTGTGCCATTGCCATTAGATTTTGTAGCTGCTGCTGCTGCCCCGAGGCTATTTGATGCTGCTGGTGGTGCAAGGGTTGTGAAGATGTGTGGGGAGTTGTGGTTGATTGGTTGTTGGGGTCCACGGTGCGGGTGGAAACGGCGTGTGGGGCTGGTGACAAAGGGTGACGGCCTGGGTAGGATTTAAGTTCTAAAGGTGTGGAGGGAGTGTAGTCAAATGGAAGGGATATTGTGGAACCAGTGCGCAATGAGGTTGTGCAGGAGGATTGCTCATTGAGGGGTGTGGGAGTCCGAACGGAGTGTGAAGTGCTAGGAGTGGCTACAGGAGGAATTGTCCCATCCCCAGCTGCTTGCCAAGTGGCCAACACTGGCATTACCCTCCCACTAGCACAACCTGCAGTGGCAGGTGAGTGAGTGTAATGTACTGGTACCTTTGGGTACCCTAATTACTCTTTCATAAGTGTATGCGCCCCACCATTCTCTTTTGGTAAGGTGCGCATACACCTTTAAGACTGATGCTGTCATCACTGAGCGCCGGACTGGATGGCTATTTAGATCGCCGGCTCTCACTCACATGTGTTCGTTCAAACTGCTTTGTTCCTTGATGCTAACCTGTCTTGAAGCTCACATGCTTGCAAGCATACCTCGCTGTCGGAACCACGCTGCGCTGATCCCTGTATCCCGCTACCGGATCATCCGCTCTTGCCGAACCTCTCCTCTACTACATTGCTATTAGTGATAAGTACCCCACAGGGGAAACCTCTATAACCTTTATACTAAAGCTTACACTATCTAGCTCTGCATACTAAGGACTATTACTACATCTGCATTATCTAAGATTGATAGCTCTTAAGCCTACTACCACCTGTTCTTGCACTGGGTTGATCTCTCTTGTATGTCCACCTGCTACTCTGTCATCTACTACCATACATGATTGCTAAAACCTATCTGCATCCCATCTGCTACTATCTTACTTTCAAGAACATTTCCTTTCAAGTGTCTGTCATCTACCATCTCTACCCAACCTGTCTCTTCAGCCTATCATCACTGTGTTACTATATACATAAGTCACTCTAGGAAACATCTTATTGAGTGTGTGTATTTACTTGCTGAATTGAGATCATCCACACATGATGAGTCATTGAGAGTTGGGAATGGTGTCTCAGCGTTTCTCTACATGACTACTGAAGTGGAATATTTCTGCAGCTGAAAATCCACATCATACATAAAACGCAGGAGCGTTACAGTGAGAGGGCTCTGCCAATGGGGCATCTTCAGATCCAAACAGGCGTTGGCGTGGGGCCAGCACCTGAGTGTCAACACTTTGCCAATCCCGTTGATGCTGGTCTGCTAAGCTTACCAAGCTTTCACGCATATCCTGTTGAACCCGTGCCATCGTTGCTACAGATTCATGTATGAGCCCTAGCAGCTGTACTACCTCACTAGATTGCTGAGTAGACCTCCTTAACTCATTTTGGATCTGATACTCGTTAAGCAGCCTCTCAGCCACATCCAGCAGAGATGCACGAGGTTGGGTAGGTGACAATCCCACTGCATCGAAGGCTGCCTGAAAGCAGAAGAAATAGACCAAATCATTATAAAACATCATGACTAAATAGTTCAGATTAGTTTGACAACTTAACACCCCAAGCTGAACGTAGAAAAGTTTGATGTGCTTCTAATAAGTACTTGTTCATTGTAATATTATCCAAGCTAGCAACACTTCTGATAATGGGTACATATTATGTTGGTAGGACTAATATGACAAAGGCAACAAAGTTTAGACATGAAGCTGTTCCCAATTAACCCTGGTGTGGTAGGTTGTTTTTGCTTTTGGTAAATCTGTTACTACACCAATGACTTTCGATATCTACGTATGTTGTCTAAAATCTCGCCATCAATCGGCTACAGGACAACCCAACAAAACGATACACATGAATTTGGACCTGAAAAATCAAAGACTGGCCGGACTTTAAAGGTCATGGATGTTTTTGGCACATTAGTGGCAACCCAAATTATAACATAATTCCCTGATGTTCAAGATCTAACTCTTGTTGTGCTGGTGCATCGTCAGAATGTCATAGCACTAATTTAACACACACAATGTAAGCCACATCTAGCCCAAAATCATTACTACCATTGAAATGTTACATGTGCACCTTGTTCCCTTATATCACATACCACAGCACTGGATGCAGAATCGTCGCCAGCTCCTGATCCAACTCCAGCTGCTACGTCAAGAGGGGCCTGATGTTCTTTGCAAAAAAATAAAAAAAAAACATGTTTAGTACATAACCTTAGGCAGTAATGAGTATGGCCAGATTGCCCTCCTAGCTTCAGGAATTAAGCATTGAGGCCAATTGCTTCTTAATTGCTTTCCTGGGCTCATAGGACACTTGCTAAAACCTCACAAAGGTTAAGAAGGCTTGGTCTGAATACTAATGACGGCACCCATTAATGCTGTCAATGGTGTTTTGCATGGTAAACCTCTAAAAGGCAACACTCTTTCTAAAGAAAAAACATGTGTGTTAACTGGGTTAATAAGATTCGTAAAAAAATATAAAATTGCTATACATACCAACACCTTCCTCCAGGCCTTGCTGCACTGGGTGTGTTCCCTGCTGCGGATCTTCTGTAAAGAGGACATAGCAATATGAGCTATCTTCAAAATAATAAAATATACATCTACATTGTTTGGCACAGTACGATATGGGACTTACCAGGAGGAGGGTCAGCACTCATGTCAACACCCGTGAGTCCGTCGGGGTCGCCAAGCTGCATGGGCTGTGGAGGGGCTGAGATCCGTGCTACAGATTAACAAATTGCAGGTTGGGGAAAAGAAAAAAAGGACAATTGGAAGGCCAAGTATCAAATTCTATTAATGTCACACATAGGATAGTAGTTAATCTTTTCAAAAAAACACACAATTGACATCCAAGATAATATCCTACCTTGATGCAAAGCATCCGAATCTAAGTCCTCTCTGGAAAAGATGGTATCGGCCCCTATGATCTGCAAAAAAGGTAATTGATAAGTCCAAAAAAGAACATCGTGCACGTTCATCCAGCCGACCTTGTCGGTCATAAAGACCCTCCGCAGCCCATGCAATTAGCTTCCTCCGAACGGACGCACAGATGTCGGTGACCTTCTTCCGCACGCTGTTACTGTGGCGAGGTGGTTCACCCAGTGCATTTACAGCATCCCGGATTTCATCCCACAATCTGCGCTTCTCTGTTACAGAGTGAGCCGCGGCCCTGGTCCCATGTATCGCCTCATATCTGGCCATATAGGCCTGGACCAGGGCACAGCACTGATTGTGGGTGAAACGGGGAAGCCGGGATAATGTGGACAAGCTGACTCTGGTGGACGGACCCTCTCCAGGACTACTGTCAGAAGAGCCAGCTTGTCCACTTGGTGTGTTAACACCTCCCCCGGCTTCCTCCTCCGGGATAGGGACAGTGGACTCCCTCCTGGATACAGCTGGAGCCTCCCTCACACCAGAGCCAGACGATCTGCCCACCCTGCCCCCCCTGGCAGCCACCCTGCCCCCCCTGGCCACCCTGCCTCCTCTCCTCAGCCTTCCAGTGGGTGGGGCCATGGGAGCACGAGGTGGGCAGAGAATCTGGCTGTCCAGCAGCAGCAAATAGCCCCAAATGCCTAAATCTGAAATTACAAAAGAGAAAACATAAAAAAACATGATTTGCAGATTGCTCTTCATATCCAGTATAATTAGTGAACAGTTACAGAACACACTTACCTGATGGCACAAACACGGTGGTGGTGGTGAAAGAGCAGAAGAGGCTGCAAAGAAATAAAAAAAAAACACATAAGAAAACGCATATGGTCAAACATCACACGAGGCCCTCCAAACACTTACCTAATGGCACAAACACAGTAGTAGTGGTGGTGGTGGTGGTAGTGGTGGTGGTGAAAGAGCAGAAGAGGCTGCAAAGAAATAAAAAAAAACACATAAGAAAACGCATATGGTCAAACATCACACGAGGCCCTCCAAACACTTACCTAATGGCACAAACACGGTGGTGGGGCTGGTGGGGGTGGTGGTGGTGGTGAAAGAGCAGAAGAGGCTGCAAAGAAATAAAAAAAAACACATAAGAAAACGCATATGGTCAAACATCACACGAGGCCCTCCAAACACTTACCTAATGGCACAAACACGGTGGTGGGGCTGGTGGGGGTGGTGGTGGTGGTGAAAGAGCAGAAGAGGCTGCAAAGAAATAAAAAAAAACACATAAGAAAACGCATATGGTCAAACATCACACGAGGCCCTCCAAACTCTTATCCAATGGCACAAACACAGTAGTAGTGGTGGTGGTGGTGGTGGTGAAAGAGCAGAAGAGGCTGCAAAGAAATCAAAAAAACCACATAAGAAAACGCATATGGTCAAACATCACACGAGGCCCTCCAAACACTTACCTAATAGCACAAACACGGTGGTGGGGCTGGTGGGGGTGGTGGTGGTGGTGAAAGAGCAGAAGAGGCTGCAAAGAAATTAAAAAAAACACATAAGAAAACGCATATGGTCAAACATCACACGAGGCCCTCCAAACACTTACCTAATGGCACAAACAGACTTGGTGGGGCTGGTGGTGTAATCTTTTATAGGCAAAAGGAGGCTGCAAACATTAAACATACATGAGAAATCGCATGACCTACATACGTGCACATAATAAATTACAGTTATCAGGAAAGCAAAAATGGTGTCTTTGGAAGCTGGGAAGGTAAGGGGGCAGGTTTAGATGCCAAATCTAGACTGCACACCTTGAACAAACATGAGAAAACACATGTCAAAACCACATGCACATGGGGCCAACTACGAATGATTAAAAGACACTTGAGGGGTTCACAAGCTATTGTGGGTTGGAGGGGATTCACCATAGACAACTTAAGCACACCCAAGATAAGTACAAATTATCTCCTTCAGTAAACAATAACGTTGAGCAAGAACACACAAACAGACATATCTCGATATATATATATATATATATATATATAGAGAGAGAGAATTTGTTATATTTTTTTGGGAGAGAGAGATACAATTGTCTTACCTCAAGATAATGTAGGTTGTGGGTCACAGGGTCTTGCTAGTACATAAGAAACATCGATCTATAACATCCAGCAGCCATATTGGCCATGTGCTCCTTTTATAGCTGGCTCACAGGTGTGATAATTAGCGGCGTTTCTATATATATCTGCGCATTCGCGAATTTGCACGTTCAAAATGGAGAACGATATCCCAGACGCTTTAGATGGTGCAATGTTGGCATTTATCGGTGCCCTGTTTGAGGAGGCCCGAGCACAGGAGGCAGCAGAAGGTGGGGAAGCAGCTGCAGCAGCACCTCCAGCAGCACCTCCAGCAGCACCTCCAGTCCGTGTGCCCTTACCTCACCAGCCACGCATTTTTGCTCCAAGGATCTATTTGGACAAGCTGCGGGATTCTGATGTCAGGAGGAAGTTCCAGCTCGAGCGAGGAACAATTCTACACCTCTACCAGCTCATAGCAGACAAAATTGAACCAGACACACAGCGCGGCCATGCGGTGCCCGGCATGGCCAGATTGCTGGCCACTTTGTATATTTTAGGGCGTGGCAGCTTCCAAGCCACTTCTGGAAGTATAATGGGCATTAGCCAGCCCACAGTTTCAAGGGTGTTCATGTTGGTCATTAATGCCATAGTGGATCTAGTGCCCAATTTTATCCACTGGCCACAGAACGAAAATGAGTGGAATGAAGTGAAGTTGGGCTTCTACCTGCGGGCACACATGCCGCAAATCCTAGGGGCAATAGATGGCACCCACATAGCCATTAGGCCACCAAGGAGCCACGAAATTGACTACCGGAACCGCAAGCAGTACCACTCCCTGAACGTCCAATTGGTTTGTGACGCCAAACAGCGCATAGTGAGTGTCAACACTGGTCACCCAGGGTCGTGCCATGATTCCAGTATGTTACGAACCAGTACTCTGTACCAGGCATTTGAAAGTGGCCAAATGCCCGAAGGGTGGCTTATTGGTAAAATATTTTGTCTTAACAACATAAACTGTAAGATTACATAGACATAGGAATAAGCTACATCGGTGTATACCCTGATTTAAGCGATGCCTACCTAAAATGGATGTGTTAGGAGTTGGCAGGCTGTTCACACACAACCAGATCAGCAGCTTAGCAGCTCACAACAGAAATATTTCCAAAGTTGTCTTTGAGTCAAATGAAGGTGGTTAACCAATGTGTAAATGGTGTCCTCTAGCCACCCAAACAAAACCTACAAATGATTCCAATGGTATTGCCATATCCCCAAAGTACTTTGCATAAGTGAGTCAATATTGGTTTCCTCACTCTAGTTGCAGATATATTCCAGAAGTAAGGCCTATGCTAATGTAATAGGAACAAAATAGGGGCCAAGTTGGAACTTGCAAGAGAAACCCACCACTTTGTGTGTCCTTTTTCCCATTTGTATTAGTGATTTAGGCAGTTAGACAGAGTTGAGATGTTTCATATGAGTTTTTGCACACAGACGAGCAGGTTGTTTAGTAAAATGCCTAATTGTCTCCCATTTGAGGAGTCATCTAAAGTCACATGATATGAAGAACTAATGTATATTTTTCTTTTTTTTCAGGGGATGCTGGTTACCCGCAGCTGACGTGGCTGATGGCTCCAATCAGGTACCCCCAGGGCCGAGCAGAAATGAATTACAACAGGGCCTTGCGGAGAAGCCGGAGTATCATCGAGTTGACCATAGGTCTTCTCAAATCCCGGTTTCTCTGCTTGGCCCGGCCTGGGGGTAAACTCCTGTACTCTCCTACAAAGGCTTCCAAGATCATCCTGGCGTGCTGCGTGTTGCACAACATGTGCGTTGCCCGGGATGAATCTTGGGAGCTGACGGAGGAGAGGGAGCCAGAGGTCCGTCAGCCGGCGGCCCCCAGGCGGCGGAGCACCACTGCAGGTATGGCCACCCGGAATACCCTGGTTGCTAGCCACTTTACATGTAAGTACTGTAACCGGTCGAGATATGGCATGTGTATTAATTTGCTAGTTAGCAGAGGTGCCACTCACAGGGAGACAGAGGGTAATTCTCATCTGCCAATGACACTTGCCATTGTAGATAAAGTGTAGTCAACATTGGTAAAATTGTGTTACTTGAGCAAGAACATGCACCTCTAACCATAAACATGTTGGTATTGTGAATAGTGGAAAGGGCTGATAAGAGCTGGCAGGTGTTTATTTGTGTCTATGCCACCTGTGTAGTTATTGATAACATGAACGGCTGGTTGGTATCTTATGGTGTTCTAATTTTTCAGAACCTGGACATCTTGGAATCATGGCATGTACCTGTAACGCTCCTGCGTTTTTGTAGTAGGCTGGATATGCAGCTGCAAAATCTCCACTCAGTAGTCATGTAGAGATGTGTTGAATAACCAGATCCAACTCTCCAGACTCATCACTGTGGGCCTGTCAGCTTCAACATACAGAAATATACACACTCAATAAGATGTTCCTGGAGTGGTGGAATGTATATGACAGTATGAAGGTGTTGTGCTGAAGGGACAGGTGTGAACAGTGATAGAGATGGTAAGTACTTGATAGGTTTGTTCAGGAGAGTACTAGATGGTATTAGGTAGAGTGCAGATAGGTTAGTAATCGAGTATGGTGACAGGTGGTAAGGACAGCAGATGACAATTACAGGATAGACTAACCCAGTGCAAGGATAGATGGTAGTAGACTTAAGAACTAGCAATCTATGTAACAGTGCAGATGATAGATGGTAGTAGACTCAAGAGCTAGCAATCTATGTAACAGTGTAGATAGTAGATGGTAGTAGGCTCAAGAGCTAGCAATCTATGCGACAGTGCAGATGATAGATAGTGTAAGTAGGTTATGGAGGATTCCCCTGTGGGGTACTTATCACTAGTAAATGTTAGTAGTAGAGGGGTCCAGTAGAGAGGGGAAGATCCGGTAGCGAGATACAGGGATCAGTAGCGAGGTTCCGGTCTGCTCCAGGTAGAAGCAACCAGCTGGAGGTTCCGACAGCAAGACAGGCTTGAAAGCATGTGGATACACAAGGCAGGTTGAACGAACGATGTGAGTGAGAACGCCAGCGGTTGAAATAGCCGCTCTGCGGCGCTCAGCGATGACATCATCTGTCTTAAATATGTATGCGTACCACCTAGTAGGAAAGGTGGGACGCATATTTGGAAGGAAATAGATTATTAAGGGTACCAGAGGTACCAGAATCTTACAGTACCCTGAGAAGCCTGTGGTGATGGGCTGTCTGGCGTCACAGGTGTGTATTCAAATGTTTGCATTAATGATTTCTGGTTTGTGTAAGTTGTCTGAAAATGTGTTATTTCACTCGTGATGTCGAAATTAAATGAAGTTCAGAATGAAGGAAACGGGCATTAAGATGTGATTTTCATAATGAAATGTCTTATCCTTTGTTTTATTTTTCCAGGAGTGGTACTGCTTGCGGTTGTAGCTGTTAGAAACCCACCTTCATGGACTCCACTCATCTTCTTTTGTGGTCAGTGGATATTTGGTGAGGCACATGGCCAGAAGCAGCATCGATGACCAACACGAACACCCTGGAACTTCCAAAGTGGCTTGGAAGCTGAACAGCAACCTGGCCATGCCTGTCCCCTATGAGCTGGTAGAGGTGCAGAATGGATTTTGGACTCTGCATGAAGTTGGGGAAGAGATCAGAATCCCGTAGCCATGGAGCAAAGATCGTGGGCTGGCGCTGTAAAGGCACACGGACTGGAGACTGACAATATTAGCTTGCTGCATCCCTCCTTATGCTGTCATTCTATAATCAATAAAGACTTTTGAATGTAACATGTGTTTATTGTTTTGGGTGGGTGCCTACAGACAAAAGGGCCATACACACTCTAAGATTTAGAGAAGACTTTATCCTTCAGATTGACCTTTTCTATGTAGTGCAAGGGCCTGCCTGATTGCATACAAATTGAAAGTGTTGAGGTTTGACCTCATATTATATGGTTTGGTTAAGTCTACAGGAAAAAGTGTTGAAAACTTCTTAGTGTATGGGCCATTAAGCTGCCAAGGCCGGAGCTTTGCACTTTGCATGCTGCTTGTACTGGTGATGTGAGGGGTTGTAATGTAGGGTAGGGATGTGACAGTGTTGTGTTGAGGTGTGAGCCAAATGTAGTGTTGGACTATGAGGGTCTGTGTTGTTCAAATATGGAGAGAGTCCAATATCAGACACATATGTTTATTGGTCCAAAAATTGTAAGAACCATGGTAAATATGTAAAGAATTGCATCTCGAGAAAACTAGGACCACAGTCATAAAATCAAAATTGTGTTGGTTCCATTAATGTGCTTGAAATTTGGGATTGAACACCCCCCCCCCTCCACCCCCCCCCCCCAAAATTCGAGATAGTTTAAAAAAACTCTAAAAGAAATGAGAGTGAAAAGAGATCCCAAGTGTAGTGATTGTTGGGATTTGAAACCATGACGTTGTTAACTGCAGTGAAGTTGCAAAGCACTTAGCTATTGTGCAGAATAGAGCTGTTTGGTGAAAATAAAGGAGTGTGTTAAGGCTAAAAAGCACATATAGCTAAAGTACTAAACATAGTATGGAATCTGGGAAGAAGACCATGGTAAAATTGTGAGGTTTCATCTTGACCTGAAGTAGTGTAGGGGTTTGGTGACTTGCCTTTGCTACTTTGACTCATAAGACTCATAAGATCGATTCAACAGACAGACAAGATCATAAAATCACTTAAAATGTTGTAAGTTTGCAAGTGCTTCTGGGTGTAACACTATTTACCAATATATGATGTAATCCGTAACATTTTTGAAATATTAACAAAAAAATTAAAAAAAAAAAGTTAGGTGGAGATGGTAAGCCTCGAACCTACAGCAGAGGGAGATGAATTACAGACGAGATGTGTGCACTAATCCACTAGACCACATCGCTATGTGAAACTGCTGTAAGCACAAAGACATAAGTTTGCGAATTTGCGAAGCCGCGATCGTAAGTGAATACCGCTGACGGCGGAATTCATTGTGGCTGTTCCACTAGCCAATTCGCCGCAGCGCTAGTTAATTGATTTTGAAGCGGCGAAACTGAAACACGTCATAGATGTTTGAAGCTGCAGTTTCTTTAAATCCGGCCCAATGTTATAGGTTGGAGGAGAGTGCAGAAACTGCTGGGGTTGTCCTCAAATATATCTTTTCATCTAACCATCCAGGGTAACCCTATGTTCCTCCCTTCCACTATCCATAAAGCCTTTGACTATTGGTGCACTCCTTGCCTAATCAACGTTACTCCCTTATACCATGGCAAACCTTGTGAATTCAAGTCTTTCTATGTCCTCTCACAGGAATTTTCTCTGCCGCCATCGCACATTTTCCACTATCATCAATTGCTCAGCTACCTACGAACGTGCTATGGATCCCCTTCAAAAATCCTTTATTAAAGTAGTGCTCCAGAGAGACGATTACTCCAGCCTTTACTCCCACCTTATTACACATCAATCGGATAAATACCATCTTGTTCCATTCCAGAAGTAGTCTTCCATTTTCAACGACAATGAGCTCCTGGAAAAAATTCTAACAGGTTACTGCTACTTTGATAAACTCACGGTCTCAGAGACCTAGTGGGAAACTCAATTAAAAATCATCCACAGAGCTTACTACCCTTTCCGCACCAACATGGCAGACTCTACCCAAACACTACTTCACCGCTTATGGGAAAGCTCAGCCATATCTGCCTACTGGGACTCTGCGCTTGCATACATCTTTAAAGTTAACAAGGTTCGGCTACTCAAAGATCCTCTACTGTGTTTATTCGAATGTGAAGCATCAGTTTACCCATCCTCATCCACAGGATCATCTATCCCTTCACAATGGACTCATATATGTTTGTTAGTGGCTCGCAGGAAAATTATGTGCAATTGGATCAAGTCATCACCACCCTGCCTACCAGCTGTGAAACAAGCATTATTGTCGCTCTTCAACCTAGAAAGGCTGGACACCATCATGCTGAACTTTTGCTCTACTCAATGCTTCTTTGCCAAATGGTGGAAATATATGGAGCTCACGTTTACTCAAGAGGAACTATCGTCTGTCATGCATTTATTCAGCTACACTGACTGGTACCTGAAACAGGACCTCACCAATTCTCTGGGCAAACTTAAAGTAGCCGACCCCTTCAACTCTTCACCAAACTAAAACTTCCAGGCTCTTATGGGGATCTTGACTAGCTCTCACTTTCTTATCCCTGTCAGGTGGCCCTGCATATTATTATTGTTATTGTACGATTCTCTGAGATCATCACTTATTACATCAAGTTTTGCTTCCACTCCTGAGTGTATTATAGTTTACTGTATTGTTAGTATTTTTTTCATGATCTGGCATATTTTGCAATTTCACTGTATACGGGTAAATATACCTCCCCTCGCCCCTCTCCCACACCCCTCTCCCACCTCCTATTTCCTCTCCTTTCCCCTCTCTCTGCCCCTGTCCCACCCTTGTTTTGGCTAAGTGCTATGAATCAGGGCTATTAAGCTCTAGGATATGTACCTGTTTCTATTTTGTACCGTAAAAATTCAATAAATATTATCCAAAAAAAAGAAAAAGGAGATGTAAGGCCAAAGGTCTTTTGGTCATATTTCTCCTATGGGTCACATTAGTGCACTTAGTTCTGCACTTCTGTGACCCAGATTTATCCAACAGCGGGCTAAAGTCCTGACATCACTCAACTGTTCCAAGCCCTGGAGGGATCCCAACTGGAGCCCGCTCCAGCTCACTCCACAGCTTGGTGCTCTAGTGAGTGCTGGAGGGGCAGAGCACATAGCCTGTGA
Organism: Pelophylax lessonae; assembly: GCF_965119305.1. Taxonomy (NCBI): domain Eukaryota; kingdom Metazoa; phylum Chordata; class Amphibia; order Anura; family Ranidae; genus Pelophylax; species Pelophylax lessonae. Next base: position 153,327,000 of record NC_138779.1, on the reverse strand, counting down.
CTGACACTGCTCTCTGCTCACTGAAGACTGAACGATCATCGGTCTTTGACCACTCAGTTCTTGGTCTTAGAGGCATCAGGGGGAAGATGCAGCATCGGACTGATACTGCATATGACTGTTTGTTATTTTAAAAACTCACACTTCTCTTTTAAATATTTTTGGTACTAAAGTATTTAAAGCATATCCAAACCCAAAAACAAAAATTAAAAATATTTCAGAATATAAAAAAAAGGGAGATCTCGGAGCACAGTACATAAATACAAAAAAATCTTAAGTCTTTAATTAGTAATCTAAAAAAATGTGTAAACATAACAGACACAAGACAAGAATGTTTATTAGGGATAAGAAGCCACTGTATATTAAGCCATGGACAAACTTACTGAAGCCCCAATACTCCCAATAAAAACTTCAACTTGGGTTGTAGATACAGAGCTGTCATTTAATAAATGCTGTAAATTTATATTGTTTTGTGTACTATCTGAAAAAGAAATAACTAAAAAGGAGAGTGCACTAAAGACCACTCTGCCTCTGCAATAACATTTCTCTAGCACTTACAGTTCAGGGTAATTTGTTTCAAGATCCTTGTTTATTTTAAGGGGCTTTAGACTCAACTTCATAATTTTAAAATTACTCTAAAGAATAGCCCACATTTCCAGTAATTTCCATCAAGCTGCAGTTCTACAATTAAGCAATTAAGCAATTCCCATGTTTAAGAGCACTTATGTATTAAGAGGGCACTGTTAATTCCATCTTCCTGTCTAATTCAGTTAATTTGAATGGAGGGCATTATATCTCTTTACCCATTGAAATAGAATAATAAAAGCAGTTAGCAATGTAAAGAAGGACCCTATAAAAAAAGATATAAAACTGTAAAGAGTACAGAGATGTAAAATGGAAGGATAATGGGTGCAAGGTAACCAACTGACAACCAAAAATGTAAACCAATTTCCAGCTTTAATGGGCATTAGGTCACCATTATTCTAACAGTACAAACAAATGGCCACTGTCCACACCAGTAACCAGTAAATCACCTTTGGGCCAGATTATCTGGCTGCCAAGGCAATATAGAGGTTTGTCTAAGGATTTGGCCTTCATTAAAACAGAGACCCTAAGAATGTGGGACAATTTTTATAAAAGCATGTTATGGAAATACAATAGTCCTTTTATGCCTCTGTCAGGTAAAAAAAATGTTCCCTCCGGGGGAAGAATAATAAGATGTATTTGAAATTGACTTCTTCAGACTGTCTCAGATTTAAAGATGTTCTGAATGAGAATGTTCTTTGTTCAATATCAGAGCTATGAGATAGGTATAGACCCACACCATGGGATGTTTGGAGATACAGACTGTAACGGTACTCACTGTCACTGGGAGTGAAAGACAAATACTTAATGGACACTGAGAATATGGCTTGGATTGCTTCAAATGGGGTCTGTATTTACACTCATGCTAATGTATATTGTACTTCAATGGCAGAGACAGGCTCCCCCTATTGTTTGTGTATGTGGATTCTGTTAAACCTGTCTGTCCCATTGTTAACTGTTAATGAATAGAGTTGAGCGGACACCTGGATGTCCGTGTTCGACGGGTTCGGCCGAACTTGAAAAAAAAGTCCGGGTCCGTGTCCTGGACTTTTGCCGAACTTTTCCTGGACACCGAACCCCATTGAATTCAATGGGGACCCGAACTTTCAGACACTAAAATGGCTCTAAAACACCAAAGGAAAGGGCTAGAGTGCTGCAAATGGCAGCAAAACGTAGTTAAGAACATGGCAAGTGCTCTGCAAACAAATGTGAATAGGGAAATAACTTAAAACAACAAAAAAAAAAACAGAAAAATAAAACAATGTTCTTCATCTCTGAAGGACGTGGCCCATATGGAGTAGGAGGGAGGTTGAGGTGGTGGTGGATGTGGCGGTGTCATAGGCGTGCGCACAGGGTGTGCCGGGTGTACCTGGGCACACCTTAATGACCTAGGGCACATTAGCATTATCGCTCTGTTTGCCAGTGAGGAGATGGGAAAGATCTCCCTCGGACCTGCTCTGCTCTATTTCACTTTGCCAGCAGGGAGAGTAATGTATCGGGGCCATGTACATGTAGGCAAACACATGCATGTGTATTTAAACTTTGGGGTGCACACCCTAATGCAATAGGCTGCGCACACCTATGGGCGGTGTAGGTGGAAGCGGCGGTGGAGGAGGACCAGGGCCGGATTAAGAGCATCATGGGCTTGGTGCTGAGGATTTTGAAGGGCCTTAAGGGCCGTGCCTTGGCATGCACCCAGAGGAGGAAGGGTGCAGCCATGCATGCCTAATTCAACATGGGATGCTGTCTCTGAAGCCCATAAACACATCCATGCATCGGCAACTGTCCCTCCTTGTCCGGCCTTCGTGCTGTGTGGGGAGGTTCTGAGGGAGCTGCCTGGGGAAGCGAGCATAGAAGCCAGACTTCTGTGTTTACAAGTGACAGAAGAGCAGTAACAGTGAATATGGCCAATCCGGGGCCTATATTAAGGTAGGGGCCTGGAGCTGCAGCTCCAATAGCCCCTATGTTAATCTGGCCCTGAGGAGGACGAGGTAGCCAACACTGCTTTTTTTCAGAAATTTTAAATGAGGGTACACCACAAAAGAGTGAGAAAGAGCAAAAATAGAACAATGGCTGGGTAAGGTCGGTATCCATCGCTATTCTGCACAAGGTACGGAAAAGTCCCGTGGGATCCATGCCTGGTTCATTTTAATGAACATGAGCTTGTCCACATTGTCTCTGGACAGGCGGCTGCGCTTGTCTGTGATAACGCCCCCAGCCATGCTAAATACCCATTCAGATAATACACTGGCTGCAGGGCACGCCAGCACCTCCAAGGCGTAAAGGGCAAGCTCAGGCCATGTGCCCAATTTGGAGACCCAGAAGTTGAAGGGGCAGACCCGTCATTCACTACATGTAGGCGTGTGCACACATACTGCTCCACCATGTTGGTGAAATGCTGCCTCCTGCTAAGACGTTCCATATGAGCTGCTGGTGTGCTGTTTGTTGTGGCGTGCTGACAAAGCTTTTCCACATTTCGGCCATGCTAACCCTGCCTTGTGAGGTGCTGGCGGTGCCCTGGTTGCGTTTGGCGACCTCTTCCTCCTCCTCCTCCTCCTCCTCTGCCTTGTGCTTCCACTGTGGCTCCGCTGTCAGGTGGGAATGCCAGCAGCATCGCGTCTACCAGCGTGCGCTTGTGCTCGCACATCTTGCGATCGCGCTCCAGTGAGTGAATTAAGGACGGTACGTTGTCCTTGTAACGGGGATCCAGCAGCGTGGCCACCCAGTAATCAGCACAAGTTAGAATGTGGGCAACTCGGCGGTCGTGGAGACACTGAAGCATGTAATCGCTCATGTGTGCCAGGCTGCCCAGAGGCAATGAAAGGCTGTCCTCTGTGGGAGGTGTATCGTCTGTGTCCTCTGTATCCCCCAGCCACGCACCAGTGATGGCCATGAGCTGGCCTGGGTGCCACCCTGCTGTGAACATGGTTCCATCTCCTCCTCCATCTCCTCCTCCTCATCCTCCTCATCCTCCAGAACTGTGCCCCTGCTGGACAATTGTGTCCCTGGCGTTTGTGTGTGCAGGAACCCACCCTCGGAGCCCCTTGCGAATGACTGCCCTGAAAGCCTTGGAAATGTTACCTCTTCATCCTCCTTCTCCTCCTCCTCCTCCTCCTCCTCATCGTGTGCCACATCCTCTTACATCATCGCCTGAATTGTTTTTTCAAGGAGGCATAGAAGTGGGATAGTTAAGCTGACAACGGCGTCATCGGCACTGGCCATGTTGGTGGAGTACTCAAAACAGCGCAACAAGGCACACAGGTCTCGCATGGAGGCCCAGTTATTGGCGGTGAAGTGGTGCTGTTCCACAGAGCGACTCACGCGTGCGTGCTGCAGGTGAAAACTCCACTATGGCCTGCTGCTGCTCGCACAGTCTTTCCAGCATGTGCAAGGTGGAGTTCCACCTTGTGGGCACGTCATGTATGAGGCGGTGAGCGGGAAGGCCGAAGTTACGCTGCAGCGCTGACAGGCGAGCAGCAGCAGGGTGAGAACGCCGAAAGTGCGCACAGACGGCCCGCACTTTCTGCAGCAGCTCTGACATATCGGGGTAGTTTTTAAGGAACCTCTGCACCACCAAATTCAGCACATGCGCCAGGCAAGGGATGTGCGTCAAACCGGCTAGGCCCAGAGCTGCTATGAGATTTCGCCCGTTATTGCACACCACCAGGCCGGGCTTGAGGCTCGCTGGCAGCAACCATTAATTTGTCTGCTGTTCCATGCTCCTCCACAACTCCTGCGCGGTGTGTGGTTTTTCCCCCAAACAGGCAAGTTTTAAAACTGCCTGCTGTCGTTTACCCCTGGCTGTGCTGAAGTTGGTGGTGAAGGTGTTACGCTGACCGGATGAGGAGGCGGTAGAGGATGAGGAAGCGGAGTAGGAGGAGTTAGGAACAGGAGGCAAACTGAAGCGCCCTGCAATCCTCGGTGGTGGAAGGACATGCGCCAAATTGCTATCCGCCTTAGGCCCATCCGCCACTGCATTTACCCAGTGTGCCGTTAGGGAGATATAACGCCCCTGACCGTGCTTACTGGTCCACGTATCGGTAGTTAGGTGGACCTTGCCACAGATGGCGTTGCGCAGTGCACACCTGATTTTTTTCCCCCACTTGGTTGTGCAGGGAAGGGATGGCTTGCCTGGAAAAGTAGTGGCGGCTGGGCACGACGTACTGTGGGACAGCCACCGACATAAGGTTTTTAAAACTGTGCGTCTCCACCAGACGGAATGACAGCATTTCAAAGGCCAAGAATTTTGAAATGCTGGCATTCAGGGCCAGGGATCGCGGGTGGGTAGGGGGGTACTTCCTCTTCCTCTGAAGTGTTTGGGAGATGGAAAGCTGAACGCTTCCACGGGACATTGTGGAGATGGTTGGTGACCCAGGTGGTGGTGTTGCTGACAGATTGTCTGTTTGCGGGGTGGCAGGTGCCGGTATCACTACAGATGTGGATGGAGCGGCCGAGACTGCAGCAGAAGAGGAAGCAGGAGGAGCCAGAGACCTTTCTTGGTTTTGAAGGTGTCTACTCCACTGCAGCTCGTGCTTTGCACTTAGATGCCTGATCATGCCGGTTGTGCTCAGGTTGAGAAGGTTTATTCCTCGCTTCAGGCTCTGATTGCACAGGGTGCAAACCACTCGTGTCCTGTCATCAGCACATTTTCTAAAGAACTTCCACGCTAGAGAACTCCTTTGAGCTGGCTTTGCTGCGCTCATTCCCTTGCTGCGTTGGGCAGTAGCAGGCGTAGTGTCTAGGGCACGGCCGCTCCGCTTCTGCACCCTGCTCCCTCTTCTGCTGTACTGGTGGCGACCACCGCCTCTTCCTCCAAACTACTCAGGTCACCTGCATGACCTTCATTCCATGTGGGGTCGAGGACCTCATCGTCCTCCACATCATCTTCCACCCAGTCTTCACCCCTGCCCTCCTTGTCGGTCTCCACAATTCTGAACGCCGCAGCAGTTGGCACATGTGTTTCGTCATCATCGGAGACGTGCTGCGATGGTCCTTGCATGTACTCATCTTGAGAAATAAGTGGTTGGGCATTGCTGCACTCAATCTCTTCCACTTCTGGGGCAGGGCTAGGTGGATGGCCCTGGGAAACCCTGCTGACAGAGTCATCAAAAAGAAGAAGAGACTGCTGTATGGCTTGGGGCTCAGACTGCTTGCCTGATTTGCAAGGGGGTGAGGTGAAAGACTTTCTGCAGTAGACTGGGTGGGAGACAATGTGAAGGAACTGGAGGCACTGTCAGCAGCAAACCAAACTACTATCGCCTCTACTTCTTCTGGCCTCATCACTTCTAGAGGCGTATGATGCCCTACCAAATACTGATGCAGGTTCTGTCGCCTACTCACACTTGAGGAAGGTGTTTCACTTGTGCGTGTAGCTGGCACAGATCGACCACGTCCTCTCCTTGCAACAGGAGCTCTACCAGCAGCACCACGACCCAGGTCACGGCCCCTATTTGACGGTCTCCTCATATTTCTGTAATTTATGATCTTGCCCTAGAAAGGTGTTTATTGAATAGCGGAACAAAACAACAACAGTATCGCACGGGTGTATCTCACAGTCAAATATGCAAACTATGCCGCAATTTAATGTTTTTTACCCCAAAAGGGTGTATATTGAATAGCGGAATAGGAAAAAGGATAAAAAATGGTGTATCTCACACGTACAAACACAAACTAGGCCTCGATTACAATTTTTTGTACCTTAAAGGCAGGATGAGGAAGAGGAGTAGGAGGAGTTGGGAACAGGAGGCAAACTGAAGCGCCCTGCAATCCTCGGCGGTAGAAGGAGATGCGCCAAACAAATTTAAAAAGGTGTATCTCACATGTACCAATACAGACTATCCCGCAATTTAATTTTTTACACTCAAACAGGGTGTATATTGAATAGCGGAATAGGACAAATTTTACAAAACGGTGTATCTCACACGTACAAACACAAACTAGGCCCCGATTACAATTTTTTGTACCCTAAAGGCAGGATGAGGAAGAGGAGTAGGAGGAGTTGGGAACAGGAGGCAAACTGAAGCGCCCTGCAATCCTCGGCGGTAGAAGGAGATGCGCCAAACAAATTTAAAAAGGTGTATCTCACATGTACCGATACAGACTATCCCGCAATTTAATTTTTTACACTCAAACAGGGTGTATATTGAATAGCGGAATAGGAGAAATTTTACAAAACGTGTATCTCACACGTACAAACACAAACTAGGCCCCGATTACTATTTTTTGTACCCTAAAGGCAGGATGAGGAGTAGGAGGAGTTCGGAACAGGCAGGAGGCAGACTGAAGCACCCTCAAATCCTCGGCAGTATGAGATGCGCCCCAAAAATTGGAAAGGTGTATCTCACACGTACCGACACAGACTATCCCGCAATTTAATTGTTTTTACCCAAAGGTGTAGATTGAATAGCGGAATAGAAAATATGATATCAAAAGGTGTATGTATCTCACACATACCGACACAGACTATCCCGCAATTTAATTGTTTTTACCCAAAGGTGTAGATTAAATAGCGGAATAGAAAATATTATCAAAAAAAAGGTGTATGTATCTCACACGTACAGAACCAGACTAGGCCCAAATTACTATTTTTTGTACCCCCAAAGGAGTTCGGAACAGGCAGCACCCTCAAATCCTTGGCAGTATGAGATGCGCCCCAAAAATTGGAAAGGTGTATCTCACACGTACCGACACAGACTATCCCGCAATTTAGTTGTTTATACCCAAAGGTTTTGATTGAATAGCGGAATAGAAAATATGATATCAAAAGGTGTATGTATCTCACACGTACAGACCCAGACTAGGCCCAAATTACTATTTTTTGTATCCCCAAAGGCAGGATGAGGAGTAGGAGGAGTTCGGAACAGGCAGCACCCTCAAATCCTCGGAAGTATGAGATGCACCCCAAAAATTGGAAAGGTGTATCTCACACGTACTGACACAGACTATCCCACAATTTAATTGTTTATACCCAAAGGTTTTTATTGAATAGCGGAATAGAAAATATGATATAAAATTGGTGTGATTTATCAATAGCACATGTGAACAGCAGTGTCTTATATCAGTCAGCTCTGCTGCAGGCTATGGAGGGGAAAAAAAAAATTCCCCTTTTAAGTTTGTAATTTTTAACTAGATTATTACAGACTATGCCACAATTTAATTTTTTTAACCCAAGGGTGTATATTGAATAGTGGAATAGAAAAAAGTGTATAACTTTTGAAATCACTCAATAATAGCACATGTGAACACAGCAGTGTATTATCACAGTCAGCACAGCAGCACTGAAGGAAAAACGCTGCACACAGTGACTGATAAAAAAGACTTTTCTCCCTCCTCCTCAGTGGGCAAAAAAGATTGTGTTCACTGCACCCCACACACAGCAAAATCGATGTGGACCAGCTCTGCTGCAGGCTATGGAAGGAAAAAAAAATTCCCCTTTTAAGTTTGTAATTTTTAACTAGATTAGTACAGACTATGCCACAATTTAATTTTTTGAACCCAAGGGTGTATATTGAATAGTGGAATAGAAAAAAGTGTATAACTTTTGAAATCACTCAATAATAGCACATGTGAACACAGCAGTGTATTATCACAGTCAGCACAGCAGCACTGAAGGAAAAACGCTGCACACAGTGACTGATAAAAAAGACTTTTCTCCCTCCTCCTCAGTGGGCAAAAAGATTGTGTTCACTGCACCCCACACACAGCAAAATCGATGTGGACCACTGACACCTGCCTATCTCCAGCCTCTCCCTAAAAGGATTGATAAGATCGGTCACTGCAAACCCCCCCCCCACACAGCAAAATCGATTGTAGAACACTGACCCTAAAAATCAGCAGCCTCGCCCTAAAATGCCCTACAACTCGCCCTGCCTAAAACACTCCGACCTGTCCTTCATTTCTATTCGGACACAATGATTTTTGCTATATAAAAATGGGTAAAGAGGCGCTAGTGATTTTTGGCTGGATATAAATAATAGTTGGTCACGTATTTTATAAAAATCATATATAAAAAATATATAGACAATATTATATGTGAGACACGTGCATTAAAAGTATGCTTATTAAATATCAAGGTGCTTATTAATAATTTATGTCCCAAATATTTGATAGTATATAAATTATATAAATATGATATTATTATTTAGGTGCAACAGACAAAAAAGTGCTTATTAGTGCATATACCTAAATAGTGCATATAGTGTATAAACTTAAAGCGGAGTTCCACCCAAAAGTGGAACTTCCGCTTTAGGGAGTCCTGACCCCCCGACATGCCACATTTGGCATGTAATTTTTTGGGGGGGGGAGCGGGTACCTAGTTTTGACAGGTACCCGCTCCCACTTCCGCTCGGAGCGCCGCGGCGCCCTGAGCGGAAGTTCTTCTCTCCCCCTCCCTCCCTGCAATCTTCTGGGACACGTCAGAGGTCCCAGAAGATTGCCGGCCAATTACGGCGCGCAGCGCGACTCGCGCATGCGCAGTGGGTACCCGGCTGTGAAGCCGCAAACTGTAACAGCCGGGTGCCCACAGCAGTGATGCCGGCGCCGAGGGAGAGGATCGAGGCTTCCGGCGGCCGCATCGCTGGACCGTTGGACAGGTGAGTAAATGGCTGGAACTCCGCTTTAATTAAAGTGCAAATGCTGACCTTGATTTTTCAATAAATTATTATTCAATAAATTGCACAATATGCACTATATGCACTATTTAGGTATATGCACTAATAAGCACTTTTTTGTCTGTTGCACCTAAATAATAATATCATATTTATATAATTTATATACTATCAAATATTTGGGACATAAATTATTAATAAGCACTTTGATATTTAATAAGCATACTTTTAATGCACGTGTCTCACATATAATATTGTCTATATATTTTTTATATATGATTTTTATAAAATACGTGACCAACTATTATTTATATCCAGCCAAAAGATCACCAGCGCCTCTTTACCCATTTTTATATCTATTTATTGTTTTAAACAATTAAAGGGGCAGCAGGTTTTAATATCTTTAGAAAGAGCTAGGCGCCTTCGCCAACGTTTTTACTGATACAATGATTTTTGCCTGTCTGTCCCTAATCAGCAGCCAGCACGATGTGTGCTCTGTCCCTGAACTACAGCATAATGACGCAGCGGCGCTCTGTCTCGAACTTATAAAGACTTGGTCACATGCTTCAGATGGCCAATCACAGCTACTAATACATTTGTAGGCATGGCTGGGATGGCTTAAGGCACACCAGTTAAACGCTTGTTGATTGGCTGTTGAAAGCCCGCCATGAAAAGCGCGCCAATGCATACAAAACCCGGAAATAAAATGACCGAACACGGATTTTTACCCGAACATACAGTAAAGTTTTCGGGTACGTGTTCGGGTAACAAAAATCCAATTATTCGGTATGAACACGAATAATACAGTCCGTGTTCGCTCAACCCTATTAATGAACTCACATATTGATACTGATGAAAGTCCACAAGTACAGTTTGGGTCGTGGTTCCGTTGCATTGGTGGCAAGCGATGGGATGCTTACTGCAGTCAGGGACATCCAAACCTCCACCGAGACCCAAGGTTCGGATAGCAGAAGAGGAGAGGTACAGATATCAGCCACCATGAAAGAGGAATTCAGAAGGAGGTTGCGAGAGATGTGGATACAGCACAGGGGACAAGTGTCAGAGAAGGTTAGGATGGTATGACGTAATCTGCTGGGAACTCTGGAAGGAAGCGCTAGCCCATCCTCCCCTCCTTACAGGAAAGATACTGGTCACCGTACGAAGTTCCAATAGTGTTTTTGGGGAGACAACCGCACAAGTTATGGAAAGCTGAGTTAAGCAGGCTGGTCCAGGTGGAGATGCTGTTGGACGAGAGCTACAGAGCCCTCCGTTGGTATGTAACCCAAGTGTGCACATGGACAGCAGATGACAGCGCAACAGAAGGCTTTTGCTACGGCGGCCTGGGGCTGTTATTAGAGAGGCTGTCTGAGGACCACAACTTTAGGAGCGATTTGGAGTGGCGTTTGGAAGAAATCTTGGAATACAGAGAACAGATGCTGAATGTCTTGGAAGTGCACTGGGCACTGGAAGATTTGGAATTTCTATCTAATCAGGAATGGGAGCTGGAGATCGCCTACAGACAGCTGCTAGACTCTGCTCAGTTCTGGGCCTGGGCTCCCCTTGCCTGGGAATATCCAGAAGTACCATCTGACAGTCCAGAAATCCTGACTGAAGAATCAACAATGTGGCACAGTAATAGTGTGCTTTGCTCACCTGCACCCACGGTTTTGGATGCGGAGGTCTTATGGCGGATGCAGCAAGTGCTGACTCACCTTGACGAACCTGTTTCTGCAAAGGACGAGCTTGGATAGAAGAATGCGTCTGTCCAGCCGCTGGATAAAGGTATGGGAGAAGAGGAAGCCATCTGCATTCCTCAACCACGGATCACAGATTTAATGGACTTTCCATCGGAAGATGATATGGATGGTAAATCACCTGCCAAAGTGTTGGCACTGGGCGCGAGAGTCACCAGTCCATGCCCTGGACTTTCAGCAATTCCAGAGGCTGGGTATTTAATAGACTTTTCTGCTGAGGAGGAACATCCTAGTGAGCCTACAGCAGAAGAGCAGGCATCCAGGCATAGCGCTGCTGACCTACTGCCTGCAACAATTGGTGATCCAGGAAGATGTGTGCAAGGCCACTGACTTTTCAGTTTACTTTCCTGCAGAAAAGCTGGCATCAGGGCCTAACATCACTGAGCACTGCCCAACACCAACAGCAGCTTCAGCCTCCTTGAGAGAAGAGGCCCAGGGTGAGAAGGCGGTGATCACTCCCCAACAGCAGCTGCACAGTTTGGAGAAGAAGATGGTTAGCCTTCCACCCCAGCGAGATATCCAGTCTGAGAGCAGAGGAAGCCATTCTCCCTCCCCAACAGTTAGCCGGAGCAGATTATGTGGAGTCCCCAGCAGAAGTGCTGGCAACAGGGCAGGTGCTACTAATCTCTGCCCAGCACCCGCAACAGCTACAGAGTTCCAGGAAGCTGGGGAAATCGGCCCCTCGCCCCAGCGACAAGCTGAAGAAGTGAAGCTTCTATACCCAGCTGAAGTGCTGGCAGCCGGACAGAGAATCAACTACCTCTGCCCCACACCGGTGGCAGTTCCAGAGGCCCAGGGTGAGAAGGGAGAGGAGGTTGTTGTCCTCCATCCCCAACAGTCAGTCAGAGTGGAGGAAACTGTCTTCCCTCCCCAGCCTGTACATCTGGGAGACAGTACCAGAAAAAGGTTGTCCCAACTGCCAGATGAGGGTAAGGATGATGGAGTAGCTGACTCCCTTTCCCAGCAACAGATGGTGCCCCTGAATGATGACACCAACCCAGCAGAAGAACTGGCAACAGAGCAGATTGTGGCTGACCTCTGCCCTTAACATACAAAAGATGGAGATCCTGTGGTAGTGGATGGGATTGCGGTCTTTCCCTCTATATCCCAGGGATGCTGGGCAGTCGGCCCAGGTCCCCAACAGCATGAGGAAGTGAGCCCAGCTGTCTTCTCTCCAGCGGCTGAAAGGACTCCAGGGAGAAGGGCCAATCCATGCTTCTCCCCCACAGCTGGTATGTTCTATGAGAGAGGCAGAGGTTGGCTGGGTGAGTAATGCTCCATTCGGGACAATTTGTTTGGGGTACTGTGTGGGTACAGACATTGGGGGACTGGAACTGCAGACTAACTTCAAAGTCAACCCGTGTGGGGTTCCCTCTTGTGTTAGTCTCCTTCTGAAAGGGGAGAGATGTGACCGGAGTCACTTTGGTTGGAGAGCCCGTGGAACACAGCTTACCTTAGAGAGAGGTTGGAAAATGCCTCTCTCAGCCCCTAGGCCCCTCTTATGTGTAAGTCACCCTGTGTCTATTAGGGACACAGGGTGAACAAGAAGCCCATTCTGGCCTGCCCAAACCAGACTTCCACAGACTGATCGGCTATGAGAGCTCCTTGCGCCCTGCTGGGACATACTTACAAACTATGTGGAACTTTATCAAGGAAGCTGCCATAATAGATTGACTCTTTGGGACTTGTTACCCGACTAACTCAGGCACAGACCTAATTGAGGTCTGGTACCTGGTTAGTCTACCTTTGGGGGGGGGGGAGATATGTGACGGTACTCACCGTCACTGGGAGTGAAAGACAGATACTTAATGGACATTGAGAATATGGCTTGGATTGCTTCATATGGGGTCTGTATTTACACTTATGCTAATGTATATTGTACTTCAATGGCAGAGACAGGCTCTCCCTATTGTTTGTGTATTGAGATGTGATGTGGATTCTGTTAAGCCTGTCTGTCCCATTGTTAAATGTTAATGAACTCACATATTGTTTCTGTCCAGATGGCTAGATAATTAGTTCAGGTTAATTCTATTTCTGTATACAATTTCATCTGCATATGATAATGTAATCAGGCAACCCCTGACCTGTGTGTGTTAATCAGATCAGGAGGGGGAGGTCCATGCTGTATATAAATTTTGTGTGACTGTTCAATAAACAGAAGATTCCAGTACAAGCTAAGTTGTCAGCTAGCTTTGTATGGGGGCGGCTGGAAAATCTAATATCTATGTTCACGACTGGGAGGAAGCCGTATACTGAAGGAAGTCCACAAGTACAGTGTGGGTCGCGGTTCCATTACACACAGACAACTCCAGCACTTCATGGAACCCCTACCAAAACCTTTTCGTTCTGTTCGTGAACTCAGCCCATAGGTGAAATTTGTGGACCAGGGGGGGCTAATAGGCATGGGCTAGCCAACATATAAAGAATGTTGATATCATCCCCTGACCATGGGTCCCCATGTCTTTTGGTGAGCTGGGAACATGACTTTCCCTTTCAGAAGCTTTAAAATGTAAAGTCTTAGACTACGTGTACTTCACTTCAATGGATACAAGGATAAAAGAAATGAATTATAAATTGTTAACCAAGTGGTACTATGTCCCATAACAATTACATAAGATTGCCCACATACATCATCTCTGTGTTGGAGGGAATGTGGGGGTAAAGGGAACCCATGCCTATATATGGTGGTACTGCCCTTCGATTTAGCAATATTGGGAAAAGGTACTGAACTTAATTAAGATGATTAGCAAATTTGAAGTTAGGCAAGACCCCTGGCAATGTCTGTTCCATAACACAAGCGAACCAAGAAAAAAAACACAGAGCATCTATTATTCCATTTTTGTTAAATGCAGCAAAAATATTGATCTCAAAATATAAAAAAAATACCTATAATACTAGGTAGGGAGCAGAATAAATACATGTATTGTATTCTTTTGGTTTAGCATTTAGGAAGTCCTTCCTTTTAGGGAGGAATCTTCTTTTAAGGGGGGGGGGGGGGGTTGTGTTTGTTTGTTTTTTTGTTTTTGTTTTTGTTTTTTTTTCATTCTTTCTTTTTTTTGTTTTTTCGGAACCAATGGCTACCATAAAAGTTATTTTGTTTAATGTTAGGTGACTTTATATTCCTGAAAAAAGATATATGCTCCTCAATGATTTTAGACGTTTACAGGCTGATATAGCATTTATTTAGGAGACGCATTTTAGTGAGAATAAAACACCAATCTTAAAAAATAAATACTACTCTACGAGATATCATTCATTGAATAAAACATTGAAATCAAGGGGAACTTCGATCCTTATCTCAAGTCGACTCCCATGGGTACATGAAAAAACACTCCTTGATAGTGAGGGGAGATACGTCTTTCTGAAGGGATTAATAGAGGGGGTTAGGGTAACATTGGGATCGATCTATGCGCCTAATTCCCAACAAGACACCTTCTTCACACGAATCTTGAAAATACTATCAGAGTTTTTGGAAGGACAATTACTACTGGGGGGGGACTTAAATATTCCTCTGATGCCAGAAATGGATACTTCAACGGGTACATCTTCGGTCACTCCCCGGATGAGGAAAAAAATAAATCAAACATTTCATAAATTTCAATTAATAGATGTCTGGCGACTCCAACATCAGGGAGAAAGGGATTATACATTCTTTTCCCCGGTGCATAAGATTTATACTAGAATAGACCAGTTTCTAGTCCCCCACAGACAGTTACATGCTGTGATTAAAACAGAGATCGGAAATATAACGTGGTCGGATTATGCACCAATCATGTTGTATTACACACTGTTGGAAAGGGCAAGACAAGTAAATAGAATTTGGAGATTAAATGAGAGCCTGCTTCAGATCCCAGAAGTGAAAGAGGAGGTGTTAACCACTTTACCTCCAGTCACATTGCTGCTACTGCAGCAATGTGGCTCATTATCGTCCAGCGACGTAGACCTACGTCGCCGGAGGCTCGCTCCCGCTGTGTTCAGTCACAGCGGGAGTCGGGCCAGGGGAGGAGTGGTGATCAAACCACCAAAAGAAAGCTCTGTTTGTGGGAAAAAAAAGGACGTAAATTTCGTTTGGGTATGGCGTTGCACGACCGCGCAATTGTCAGTTAAAGTCGCACAGCGCCGAATCGCAAAAAGTGGTCTGGACGTAAGACAGCAAAATCCTCCGGTGGTAAAGTGGTTAAAGGAATTAAACTGGTATTTTCTCACAAATTATACACCGGACTGTGACCCCGGAGTATTACGGGAAGCACACAAAACGGTAATTAGAGGAGTATTAATTAAACATGGGTCTAGAGTAAAAAGGGAAAGAAAACAACAGTTGAAGTCACTCCTGGATAGTCTGCATGAGATAGAGCTAAGTCATAAACAAATGGCATTTTTAGATCTGGGGAAAAAAGAGAACTTTATGCGTAAACAAATCACAGATTTGTTGCAGTATAGGGCTAAGGCTGCTCTACAAAGTCAAAAAGTAGGTTATGAAGCAGGTAATAAATGCAGGAGACTCCTGGCTAGAGCAGTTCGAGAAATGCAGAGAACTAGATATATACCTCAAATTACTTACTCTAAGGAAGAAAAAATATCGCTTCCGAAACAAAAAGCCCAGACTTTTGGAAACTTCTACTTGGCTTTATACAATTTGCTGAATAGAAAGGTAGAGAAGTCAAAGTTTGAGGATTATCTAGTGGAATCTAGGCTACCAACACTTCCTAAGGAGGTGAGTGAGGAACTGGACCAGCCAATCACATTGACGGAAATCCAGCAGGCCATTGGTGCAATGAAATTGGGCAAGGCATCTGGACCTGATGGGATGACTTTACAATATTATAAGGCTTTTTTTAACGGTCCTGGGGCCCCGCCTGATGAATTTGTACAATAAGGTGGGTTTGGATTCGACTTTCTGCAGGGATACTCTGGGAGCACAGGTAACAGTGATACCTAAAGAGGGTAAGGACTTAACACTATGTGGTAATTACAGACCCATGTCCTTTTGAATGTGGACTTGAAATTATTCAAAAAATCATTGCAAATAGACTAACACAACATATAAGTAAATTGATACACTTAGATCAAGTGGGATTTGTTCCCCAAAGGGAAGCAAAAGATAATACTATAAAAATATTGAATCTGATACATGCAGTTAACAGCTCTCAATTATCTTGCGTATTATTGGGGACGGATGCTGAAAAAGCATTAAATCGTATTAGTTGGGGATTTATGTTTTCCACATTAAGATATATAGGACTTGGCGAAACTATGCTGCAATGGATTCAATCCATTTACTCCTCGCCCTGGCCTCAAGCTAAGGTGAACGGTATTTTGTTGGATCCTTTTCCTATTAGAAACGGGACAAGACAGGGGTGTCCCCTGTCCCCTCTGTTTGTGCTCTCCCTGGAGCCGTTTCTTTGCAGGGTAAGACAAAGTTTGGATATCACTGGAGTGGAGATCGGGAATAGGCATTGTAAAGTCACTGCATATGAAGATGACTTACTTTTTTCGCTCACCAAATCAGAGATCTCACTCCCAAATTTGTTGAAGGAGTTTAAACTATATGAGAAGCTATCCAACATGAAGATAAACTTTGACAAATCAGAAGCGATGGGAGTTAGAGTGCCCTCGTCCACTTCGCAAAGTTGAAAACAAAACTCTAAATTTAAATGGACAGAGAAGGCAATAAAATATCTAGGTACACGAATACCCATCGACCTTAGGAAGGTGTATGAGTATAATTTCCCTGCCCTTTTGAATATAATAAAGTCCCTATTGGAGAAATGGAACTTAGGTATGCATTCGTGGTTCGGTCGGTGTAACTTAATAAAAATGTCTATATTGCCAAAATTTTTGTATCTCTTTCAAACATTACCCATTAAGATCCCAGTTAAATAATTTAGAAAAATCCATACATTATTTGTCAGATTTGTCTGGGCAAATAAAAAAACAAGATTGTCATGTAAACTTTGAACCCTCCTGAAGAAATATGGAGGTATGGCATTACCCGACATGTGAAGGTATTATCAAGCCTCTCATTTCTGTAGACAAATAGGCTGGCGAAGACCAAATTATGGGTGCAATTGGAACAAGCACAAGTACCAGTACCTCTGAATAGAAAATGAAAGAACACCCGCTGATAGGCAATACGCTTAAAATAATCTCACAAGCCAGCTACCAGGTCTTACGTCAAATGAATAACTCTCCACTACTGCCCATATTGAGAAACCCCAACTTTCTGGTGAGGCTTGATGGACATCCTTTTGGAGGTCTCCGGGAGAGAGGGCTCTTTCAAGCATCCCCCTTCCTGAGAGATAATAGATGGCCCACGGTAGAGAAATTGGTGGATAATAGTGAGGTATTTAAGCTCCCGTTTTGGAGAGCTCTACAGTTACACCATTTTTTGTCTTCAATCTCAAACCCCCAAGAATTTGGAAGACAGTTAACGCCTTTTGAAAAACTTTGTTCAGAATCGGGGACTGTGGCACATGCATTATCAAAAAATTATAATTTATTAATTGTACCCCGGGAACAATTTAAGATGTGATGTATTGATCAATGGGAAAGGGAAATGAATCGTTCCTTTTCCTCTGAGCAGCGACAACGGATAATTGAGCGGGATTTTAATTCATCAAGATGTAGTAGAACGCAGGAAGCAAATTATAAAATTATGACTAGGTGGTATTATACCCCCTATAAATTGCATAGTATGTCCTCAAATGTACCAGATCAATGCTGGCGCTGCCAAGAGGAGCAAGGAATGATGTTACATATTTTTTGGGCATGTCCTAGAATAATAGGCTTTTGGGAAGAGGTTGAGAAGATTATACAAAGATTTACAGAGGAGGAAATCCTAAAATAAAGCTTGCATTTGTTTCTGCCTTTACCATTGGAAATTTTGTGAGTGTTATTCCCCTTTTTTAATAAACGTTTTATTTGGGTTTTACACTATGTCTGTTTCCTTTGGTTTATTTCCACATGGGTCTGGATTTCTGTGAGTGATCCTTTCTACCTACCCTGCTGGATATACACCTCTGAGACATCCGTGGTTGCAGATCGTTTCAGGAATCCTATACCATCCTAACAGCCTTTTTGACCCTCATGCTATATGGTATTCAGGGTCAACAGCATCTGAATATCTCAGGCACCGGAGGGGACACATCCAGACCCAGGAACCAGAGGAGGGAAACCATGCATTCCCATGAGAGTGTGTGATCAGGCCCATATTCATGATCCTTCTGGTAAGAGGCACATCCTCTCCCTAAGTGTGGTCTAAGGGATCCAGCGTGGGTATCTTATATCTGGATTTGTGTTATTTACGCCCTTACATTTTCACCTTCTGGTAAGGAGCCAATCCAGATATGGTGGTGGGACTATATGCACTTTAGTTTGCTGTGGATTTTCACCAAGGAGTTCATTTTACTCACAACAGCACGTGGACTTTTGTATTCAGGACTTTTTGTTTGGATTGGACTTTTTTATTCCAGTTTCTGTCACTATTTTGAAGAGAACATCTCACCCTTGACTGCTTAGTTGATACACTAGAGCACGTTACCATATTTAACTTTGTTTATTGTATATTGTTTCTTCACATGTACAACAATTTATCACATTGTGATTTATTCCCATTTGGGGAACATTGTCTTTAAGTTTAGCGCACCTACTTTCCTTCACTATTGCTATATATTATTTCAGGTTTGCAGCTTTACTACACAGTATCCTGCGCACTTTTCACCCAACACCAAGGATTCGACATTCCCTTTTTATTTTTTGGTTAAATATTTAAAATAATATTAAACTCTAAATCTCTAACAATTCCCCCTCAATGCACTATAATCAACTAATAAAAGTGCATTCATTTTAAATAAGAAATGCTTTTAATCATCTTTTTTTTTTTTTTTCAATGCAAACAAATTATAACAAACAATACAATAAACAAAAATAAAATTGGGTATGTACATAAGCACTTCTCCAAAACCCGGAGATTTTCCTGTGAAACATGTAACTATTTATTCCATCGAGAGACTATAAATCATTATATTATTTATTCATTTTAGTTAGTTTTCCATGCAAATGATGTAATATCATCAAAGATTTTCTTCCTTCAATTTAATAAATTTATTTAACTTTTTGAAAAACTCTTACATCTTTGACCACATCATATAACTATTTTTCTATTTCAATGTGAGGAAGAAATAAGTAATATATCGTTGATATATAAAATTCTATTACTCTGTAATATTAATTAGTAATTAACCACTTTGCCACTGAGTACCGTAGTAATACTGCGGCAAAGTGGCTCGTTATCGTCTGACGACGTAGACCTATGTCGTCAGACACTCCCCCTTGTGGGCGGCTCGCTCCCGCTGTATTCAGTCACAGCGGGAGTCGGGCCAGGGGAGGAGCAGCGGCGATCGCAGCTGCTCTGCCCCGATAGTCGGGGATCTAGTGTGGAGATCCGCCCGCCTGTGTAAACACAAGCAGGCGGATCTCCCAAGTGACAGGGAGTGACAGATCGGAGTGTTCTGATGCTGAACACTCCGATCTGTCCCTGGCTCACACAGTCACCTCCCCCCCCCCCCCACACGTCAGTAAGCACCAGGCATACATTAACCCCTCCCTCTCCAATAAAATTAACCCCTTCCCTGCCAGTGTCATTTTTACAGTAACAGTGCATATATATAGCACTGATTACAGCAGTAATGTCACTGGTAACCCCAAAAGTGTCAAAAATGTCAGTCAAGGGTCCGATCTGTCCGCCGCAATGTCGCAGTCCCGCAAAAAAAATCGCAGATCGCCGCCATTACGTGTTAAAAAAAAACACCAAAAATGACAGAAATCTTTCCCTTTGTTAGTAAACGCAATAACTTTTGCGCAAACCAATCAAAATACGCTTATTGTGAATTTTTTTTACCAAACATATGTAGCAGAAAACAAATTGGCCAAAAATTAAAAAAAATTTTGATTTTTACATTTTTTTGGGGGGAATTTCATATAAAAAAAATTTGAAAAATATTGTTGTTTTTTCAAAATTTACGCTCTTTTTTTGTTTATAGCGCAAAAAGTAAAAATCGCACAAGTGATCAAATACCACCAAAAGAAAGCTCTGTTTGTGGGAAAAAAAGGACGTAAATTTCGTTTGGGTATGGCATCGCACGACCGCGCAATTGTCAGTTAAAGTCGCACAGCGCCGAATCGCAAAAAGTGGCTCAGACGTAAGACAGCAAAATGCTCTAGTGGTAAAGTGGTTAATAAATTAAATCTCTTCTATACATGGAAATTTTTATAATGAGATGATTCGTACAGTATAAGCCTTTATACATTATCTTTCACACCAAACAATTATAAGTATGATAAGTAATCATAACTCTCCATTATTCTATTGTCATAATCATTTTTATATATTCTATCTATCTATCTATGACCAGCAAGCAACTATTTTCTATGCTCTTTTTTCAACATTCCGTATTTAGTTCGACAGCAACTCTGTTTGAACACATTAAATCAGATCATTCTCTTCCACACAAGGCTGTATGTACTTTAACTATATCTTTATCTTCCATCTAAATATAATTAGCATCTTCTTCAATATAAGTATATATCAATAAGTCATGTAAAATTCCTAAATCTATTCTTTTTAAAGTAAGATACATTTATAATCTAACTCGTATTAATGCTCCAAATGTACAATTTTTGTACATCCTTGTTATAACAACCTACAGTATTCATCCAGCTTTCCCAAGTTGTGTGTGTTCTAACAAAATTAGTAAAATAAAATAAATTCTATGTTTACAAATTTATCATAATATGTGTTTCTGTAAAATAATTAAGAAACCAAGATGTAACAACTATAATGTAAACTAAACTGGTATCATTATTATTAGCTGTTGCTGTGATATCAGTCTTCCAAGGATCTACTAGACCAGTGATGGGGAACCTTGGCACCCCAGATGTTTTGGAACTACATTTCCCATGATGCTCATGCAGTTTGCAGTGTAGTGGGGCATCATGGGAAATGTATTTCCAAAACATCTGGGGTGCCAGGGTTCACCATTACTGTACTAGACTAAGGGTCCTTTCACACGGCCGCTCCGTGTGTCCGCAAATCATCCCATCCGTTTGCGGACATAATGTAAGTGAATGGCACTGCGGGTGTCAGCGGAATACCATCCGCTGACACCCGATTTTCCTCCTTTCAGTTCTGTTCTGTTTTTACGAATGGAACAGAACCCCATTTTTTCTTCCGTGTAAAAAACGGAAAGGAAGGAAAATCGGATGTCAGCGGTGTCATCCGCTGACATCCGCAGTGCCATATACTTACATTATGTCCGCATATCATCCGCAAACGGATGGGATGATATGCGGGCACACGGAGCGGATGACAGAAATGTTATCCGCTCCGTGGAAAAAAAAAAAAAAAGTCCCGCAGCGGACCTTTCACACGGAGCGGCCGTGTGAAAGGACCCTAACAAAGGTTGTGTAGGAGAAAGTATCAAATTTCAATGTCAAAACTGAGTTCACTTATTTTTCCTTCTATTCTGTCACTACCCACTACCATCAAGATTAATACAGCAGATTTTACATATATTATTCCCATAACTCATATTCTCCAATATCAGACAATTCATAAAAAAATTCATATATGAGAATGGCACCCCAACTCCTCTCTCATAATGATCGAACAATCAGAATGTCTCTTATGAAACAAGTCCATATGAGGAAAATGTTGAAGTCCATTCATAAAATGATAGTCCTTGATAACACAATTAGAAAGGAAGTAATGATGAAAGCAAAAACAAAAAAGTAGTGACAAAAAGAAGTTTAGTTGTGCTTGTCTCATGGTCATAGTAGAATTCAAAAATCCAGAAAAAGATCAAATATTTTTCTTTAAACTAAGAAACGACAGACATATCTAGGAGAGAAAATGAAAAAAAGTATCAAATTCTTATAAAAAGAAATGATATGTTTTTTTTAAGTATTTTTCATTGATCAATATGGACCATTCAAGGCTCATAGTACTTTCTGCGTTTTTTTATTCATTCTTCGAACAAAAAGTAACTATAGTCCCAATTAACTTAAGAATAACAAAGGAACCTTTCCAGTTGGCATCCTGGGGACCTTCAGATCTATAATTCTTAACCATAACTTGAGCTCCTAGAATACATTTCTTGACATACTCAGAAGTAGAAATCTTATTCAAAATATAATTTCTATTTAAATCTAGCAAGGGTCTAGCCATATTTTTGTTCAGCAAAGCTCTGAAGTTCCTGTACCTGTTGTTGCAACGTTTGCAACCACGCTTCTTTCTATACAACAGATTGTAAAAAACTAAGTATGCTAATCTCAAAAGGTAGAAGAATAGACATTCTTTGTTCTGTCATCAACTCAAAAAGTAACAAACCTATTGTAGAAAATGCTAAAGTTCATAGCATGTAAAAGAGTCACCCAATCTTTAGTTTAGGTTTAACTTTTCCTTTTGGATTGTTCTATAAACTAATAAAATAAGACTCCGAAGTTTGATGACAAAGGGCTCTAAGATGAGTATTTAAAAAAAAATACTTCCATTAGCTCATACAAAAAATCAGGTACTGGATGTGTAAAAATAAAATAATTAAATTTTAACCGCATAAGAACCGCCCGCCTCAGGGAAGGGGATCACCCACTAGGTAACCCCTTCCCTGCCAATATAATTATTACAGTAACATGCATATTTTTAGCACTGATTACTGTAGTAATGTCACTGGTCCTCCCAAACGTGTCAAAAATGTCAGTTTTACTGTGGCAGGCAGACCCTCCTGCGCGAACCGACGTAGTACTATGTCGGTCGCACGCCTTGTGCTAGGGGGCAAGCGTGGCGCGCCACTGGCGCGCTCCTGCCCCCACTCGGCAGCGAGGATGCCAATGCACGGGGCAGGCGGCTGCAATTGCCGCCAGTCTCCTGCAATTGCTCCCCTCTGAGAGAGAAGGACGGGCAGCTGTTGTAAACACAGCTGACTGTTCTTCTCTCTGAAATGATCACAGAGCACCTGTGATCCTTCTATATAGGATCACAGGTCTCTATGATCATTTCAAAAGCCCGTCCCCCCACAGTTATAAACACTCCCCAAGGCTTACATTTAACCCCTTGATCACCCACTAGGTAACCCCTTACCTGCCAATATAATTATTACAGTAACGTGCATATTTTTAGCACTGATTACTGTAGTAATGTCACTGGTCCCCCCAAACGTGTAAAAAAATGTCAGTTAGGGGTCCGATCTGTCCACCGCAAAATCGCAGATCGCAGCCATTACTGGTAAAAAAAAATAAATAAATAAGTAAAAATGACATAAATCTTTCCCCTAGCTTGTAGATGTGATAACTTTGTGCAAACCAATCAAAATATGCTTATTGCGATTTTTTTTTTTTTTTTTACCAAAAATATGTATACATATTGGCCTAAAATTATGAAAAAATTATATTTTTTTGGGGAATGTTATATAGCAGAATGTGAAAAAAAAAAATATTTTTTTTCAGAATTGTCGCTCTTTTTTTGTTTATAGCGTAAAAAATAAAAATCACACAGGTGATCAAATACCACCAAAAGAAAGCTCTATTTGTGGGAAAAAAAGGACATCAATTTTATTTGGGTACAGCGTCGCACGGCCGTGCAATTTTCCGTTAAAATACCTCAGTGCCAAATCCCAAAAATGGCATAGTCATTAAGTGTGTCCTTCTGGTTCAGAAATGGTTAATAGTGTTCTAGACAATTTTGTTGAAATATAAGTGTAGCCCTACCCCCAGAGGGGTTGCTCTGTGTGTTCACATCCTCCTCACTTCTTTGGCCCTGAGCACTTTCCAACCCACTTGACACTATAGGTTCAGACATGTTGGGTGAATAGACACAACCAAGTTTAAATAAAAGACCAGTTTTACTGTCTTTAGTAAAAGAGAATAAACAGTTGAAACTTAAATATAGCAAATAGTACAAAAGACCAAGAATAACAGAGAGATTCTGAATCCTCAAACCCAAAATTATATAGGATTCAGCTTTCAGGATCTTGTATGACAAAAAGGTAAATAAACATGTGTATTATGAAATATTGCAAGAGGATTGATGTATCAATTGCTCATCAATAAACCATTCCTCAATTGAAGTGTGAGAGTGACCACAGAAATACATTCAATGCAATATTGCAGGGCTCAAAATTTAAAGTCCTGAGCTACTAGCCAGGCCTTAAGGGTTACTCGCCACCAGTTGTCCCACCCAACTCCTACCCTGCCCTAATTCCGCCCCTAAACACGCCCTCATAAATTATCTCATAAAATTACACTGTTAAATGTTTTTGCATTAATGCAGAAGTTACAAAAATAAATATTAATAACAACGTTTTCAGTGCCCATTAGTGCAGCCTAATCAGTGCCCATCAAGGGTCTGGAACCCCCAAATAACCATCCTAGTACCCCCCCCCCCCAAATTTCACCTCCTAGAACAAATCCTACCCGTGAAATCCTCCCCCCATCAAAATTTTCCCCCTAGCACAAAAAACCCCCATTATTCCTACTGGCACAGCCCCCCCCCCATACCCCTTTTTAACAGCCCCAAGACTTCCTGTTCTGGCACAAATCCATCCCCCCACCCCATTCCAATAATCTCTATAAGGGCGATCCCCAAATCCCCACTCCTGGCACAAATCCTCACCCCCCCCCCAGCACGAATCACTCCTCCTAGAACCCTCCCCCCCCCCAATTCCCCTGCTAGAAGAAATCTTATATTGTCACCTCTCAAATTCCCCATCCCAGCACAACCCCGCTCCCCCCCCATATCGATCCCACTTAGAAGTAATCATCTTCTCCCCACCCCTCCTAGTACAAATACTTTTTGGGGGATTGTCCCTGGGGGGGGGGGGGTTGGAATAAGAGAATTTGTAGCATGAGGGGTGGGGAGAAGATGATTACTTCTAGGTGGGATCAATATGGGAGGGGGGGGGGGGGTTGTGCTAAGGGGGGGGACTGTGCTGAGATGGGGGGTTGTGCTAGGAGGGGGGGGATTGTGCTGAGATGGGGGGTTGTGCTAGGAGGGGGGGGACTGTGCTGAGATGGGGGATTGTGCTAGGAGGGGGGGCTGTGCTGAGATGGGGGGGGGGGGGCTGTGCTGAGATGGGGAGTTGTGCTAGGAGGGGGAGGGACTGTGCTGAGATGGGGGGGTTGTGCTGAGATGGGGGGGACTGTGCTGAGATAAGGGGGTTTTGCTAGGAGGGGGGATTGTGCTGAGATGGGGGGGGGTTGTGCTAGGAGGGGAGGGACTGTGCTGAGATGGGGGGATTGTGCTAGGAGGGGAGGGACTGTGCTGAGATGGGGGGATTGTGCTAGGAGGGGGGGGCTGTGCTGAAATGGGGGGGGCTGTGCTGAGATGGGGGGATTGTGCTGAGATGGGGGGTTGTGCTAGGAGGGGGAGGGGCTGTGCTGAGATGGGGGGGTTGTGCTAGGAGGGGGGGTGTGCTGAGATGGGGGGACTGTGCTGAGATAAGGGGGTTTTGCTAGGAGGGGGGATTGTGCTGAGATGGGGGGGTTGTGCTAGGAGGGGGGATTGTGCTGAGATAAGGGGGTTTTGCTAGGAGGGGGGATTGTGCTGAGATGGGGGGTTGTGCTAGGAGGGGGGATTGTGCTGAGATGGGGGGTTTTGCTAGGAGGGGGGATTGTGCTGAGATGGGGGGGTTGAACTAGGAGGGGGGGATTGTGCTGAGATGGGGGGGATTGTGCTAGGAGGGGGGGTTGTGCTGAGATGGGGGGGTTGTGCTAGGAGGGAGGGGGGAAATTGTGCTGAGATGGGAATTTGGGAGGTGACAGGATAAGATTTGTACCCCAGTCAGTGTAGTTCACCCTTTCCTCCAGCATGCAGACCTCAGATACAGCGCGGCACATCGCTCTGTGATCCTCCTCTTCATATGTCAGAGCGGAGGAGAAGCCTATTCCTATTCCTATAGCTTTGCACGGACAGCTGGCGGGAGAGATGCGGCTGCAGAAGGGGAAGAAGATTGCGGCTCAGGAAGGACACTGGATGTCAGATGGGACTATACAGAGTTTGTTACCCGCCCCCTTTCCACATTGCTTGCTTTGACTCGGAGGAGAGGGGATAACAAACTCTGTATAGTCCGCATCTGACATCCAGTGTCCTTCCTGAGCCGCAATCTTCTTCCCCTTCTGCAGCCGCATCTCTCCCGCCAGCTGTCCATGCAAAGCATTAGGAACTAATTGTCTTCTCCTCCGGTCCACCTCCACTCTGACTCTTTAAGGGGAGAAGTCCCGATCTGACAGGAGTGTGTGAAGCCCGGCGAGAAGACAGAGAGAGCACATCCCGCTCTCTCCTGTCACAGAAACACTCCTGGCAGCGCCCCTCCACCTCCCATGACACAGACGCCCAGGGCAGCCATCCTTCCATCCATCCCACCCTCCCTTGTACCGGCTCTGGGTGAGATGATCAGCTTGAACCCCTCCATCAGTCCTGCTGGCCGGATAATGTCAGCGGCGGATCATCCCGCTCAGCTTTAATTGTAATTGCCGCGCGCTCGCCGACATACACAGTCCCGCCTCCTAGCCCGGCTTCTTTGATAGACAGAACACGTCCTGGTTGGCCAGGTGTTCTGTCTATCAAAGAAGCCGGGCTAGGAGACGGAACTGTGTGTCGGGGAGCGCGCGGCAATTACAATTAAAGCTGTTACAGCGGGATGATCCGCCGCTGACATTATCCAATCCTTCGGCGGCTTTCCTCTCCTCTCTTCCCCTGACAGTAGTTCGCCATACATAATTTTCCACTCGCAAAATGCGAGTAGGCGAGTGGAAAATTTGAGGGCTGCAATATTGAACAGTACTACTGCCAATCTAACTTCTATCAGTGACTCTATCAACCTACTGCTATGCAGCCTATCAGAGTCCACTCTGTATCCTACAGGGGACCCCTTTAATATGAATTGCGTGAGTCTCCTTGTTGAGCAAGGCCTTGCTAGTCTTCACCGGCAAAAGATCCCCAATCACTCAAGGAATGACATTTGTAATCCGCTGTAAGGGCAAAGTTTGATTGTAATCCAAACTGGGAAGGAGCATGGGCTTCTGAACTCAGTCAAGTTGATGTACAATCTGGAAACAAAGTGTAAAGTGAGGCCTCTTTGTCTGCCATGTATCACTCAGCACTACAGTGTCCTATGGCAACCGTTATATGTATATCAAGGCAGCTCTCTGTCCAACGAAATTGCGTCACAGGACTTCTCTGACTCCAGTCTAGTAAATCACTGTGTTTACTTCAACTTGGATTTCTCTCAACCGATATGATGGGGATTCGCGCCCCGCTGTCCTCCGCACCAGAGTTGGACACTTCTCAGAAGCACCCTCAGTCTCTCTGTCCCTCCTCTTGGTCTACCCCCGAGCTCTGTCACATACGCCGCTCTCTCTCAGACATCCTTCCGCTAGGCCTCCGGCCTACTTTCCTCTGCTCACCACAGCTCTTCACCTCCATACAGCGCACTGTCCTCGAGGCAAGAGATCAAATCATTGATCCCGCCCCCTATTTATAGACACTCCCATCTGTCTCCGCAGGACTCAATGCTCCCTGGGAGGATAGTCCAATCAGTCGAATCATCCATAGTTTCCACTTTCTTCGGAACTATATTTCCCACAATCCATTGTACCATCACTTCACAGAAGCCCCAACATTAAAGAGATAGAACAGCACCGAACAGGCTGGAATTAATTCTTTATCCAGGCTACATCCTCCCCCTACTTGAATATCTTTGGTCCCCAAAGATGACAAAGTCCCAGGAAAAGGATCCATCCAGCATATGAAAGGTTTAAACTAATAACAACCTGGCATAGAGCTTATTGCAACTGATAACTGACTAATGAAAGTACCGTCTAACACTTGATTATACAGATTAACTGAAATGTCTGGGTCACTCTCACAAAAGACCAATAGGAGACCAGTGGCCAACCTGATAGTGTCAGTGGGTGGAATAGTATCTTCTTCTTTGAAAGTTTCAACAGAAAAGGCAGCTACTTGAGTAGATCATTGGGCGGTTGTAATTTGTTCTTCAGAGCTCTCTCCTAAAGTACTATAGGTCAATCTCTTTGGTGGGTGTATCTTTCTCCTCGGTCTTGATGACATCCCACTGTTAAGTTTAGGATCACTATCTATCTCTTGAGAATCCTAGTTTACTTGTGATTTCTTGGGTTCTTCAAAAGAACTCACTTCCCCTCTTGAATCAGACATTACCAAACCCTGGTCCTCAGTTTGGGCCTCGGTATTTCCAATAGGAGAGCGACTTAAATCCCCACTAATAGGTTCTTCTATCACAGTCGAATCATCCATAGTTTCCACTTTCTTTGGAACTTTATTTCCCACAATCCATTGTACCATCACTTCCCAGAAGCCCCAACATTAAAGAGATAGAACAGCACTGAACAGGCTGGAATTAATATTTTATCCAGGCTACATCAGGAACCAATTGAACTTTAATATTTTTACAATAAATTTTATCTCCACTATCAGTCTGCACTGATTCTAACTAAGATAACATTTCAGGGTCCCCCTTTTTATCCTTTGACAGAAATAAATCTTGTAAAGAAGTAGTCTTATCAGATTCTTGTGTTCTTTTGACTACTACACTCACAATTTTCTTTAATTTTGCAAAAGGACCACTGATTTGGTTTGATCTTTCCTATATATTCTATTTCTGAAAGAAACTTGGTCATGTTGAAGTGGATTATTTTTGAGAACCAACCATGCCTCTCATGGACCAAATAAAAACATAAAGTGTGAGAAAATTAACCACATTTGCACTGTCACTCTGACTGCATCTGCAGACGGCCCCGCATTGGCAGATTACCCGTTTCTGGACTCAACCCGGCTTGGATGACTACCCACTTCTGAACTTGACCCCAGCTTGTTCCTGATCTCACTTCCTCACTCTTGCTGTGCGTTTATTGCTGTTTGCTTCAATAAACTGCTTTATTTTACCTGCATTCCCATGTGGTCTGGTTTCCTGACACCCTGACAGTGCACAAGGGCCATGAATCCTGACGATGCAGGTACTCCTACACTCCCATGCTGGTTACCAGGCTTAATCAACAAGATCACCTTTTGGGTCAGGTTCGCTTAGGCGTTGCAGATGTTGCTTGCACGCACAGTGCACCTTGTGCTGCTAGGCCGGTGGTTCCTCCTGTTGTTTTTCCCGCTGCTGTCCCTGTTGCTGCTCCTGCAGTTGCAGCTTGAGTCCCTGTTACCAGAGGGATGACTTGTTCAGCCCCCCTTCCGCAGTGCTATGGGGGTGAACTGAGTCAATGTCGTGGCTTCCTAAACCAAGTGGGCATTTATTATGAGATGGTTCCTCAGGCGTTTCCTTCTGAAAGATTCAAGGTGGACTTCCTAATCTCATTGCTCTCGGACAAGGCCTTGGCCTGGGTGAATTTCTTGCGGGAGGATTATGATCCTGTGATTACCCGAGTTTTGTTTCCTCTTTCGTAGGGTATTCGATATGTTTGCTCACTCTGCCTCTGCTGCAAAGCAGCTCCTGTCCATTCAACAGGATATACAAACCGTTGCCAAGCATGCCATTGAATTTTGTACCCTGGCAGCAGAGGTGGGATGGAATAATGAGGCCCTGGTGGCTCTCTTCTCTCATGGTCTCTCCAAGGCATTAAAGGATGAGATTGAAGCCAAGGATCTCCCTGACGAGCTCGAGGCTCTCATTTCCTTCTTGATTTTTGATCTATACCAGGCTCAGAGATCGTTTAGGCCTCCTACCAGATTGGCTCCTACATTTTCTTTCCCACCCATTCCTTCGTCACCTCCCATGCCCCCGGGGATGGTGCGTCTGGCTGTGAACCCATGCAGCTGGGGTTTACTCGGCTTTTAGAGGCTGAGCGGGCCTTTAGGAGGAGGGACTTGCGGGGGCATTTCCTGAAATCTTTTCTGACCCGCTTGGAAAACGCTCACACCTAAGGTCCTGGCGGGGGCAGGTCTTAGGTGGAACCTCCTCGTCCCCAGTTTCCCACAAAGATAAACCGCTAATCACAGTTGTCCTCCTCTGGGCAGCGGGTTCAGTGATTACTCAGGCATTGGAAGACTCTGGTGCTGGCGGTTATTTTATTGCCAGTACGTTTTCTTCTGTGAATTCCATACCTTGCAGCCTCGTGTTTCTCCACTAGTTATAAAGGCGATTGATGGCAGACCCCTTCAACCGGCACAGGTTACCTACGAGACTGTTCCGGTTCATATGGTGATAGAGGCTGTTCACTGGGAGTCGACCTGTTTCCAGGTTATTTCGTCCCCGCACTACTCCATTGTTTTAAGGTACCCTTGGCTTCGGAAACACAATTCGACCTTTGATTGGCAGTTGGTCGAGATCCTCTCTTAGTCTCCACAGTGTGGCGCTGTTTTTATCCATGGGTCTGTTAAGGTATTTTGTACCTCCTCAGCTTCAGTGTTGCCTACTAAATATCATGAGTATCAAGATGTATTTGACAAGATGCGCGCTGGTGCTCTTCCTCCTCATCTTCTGTACAATTGTGGTATAGACTTGCAACCTGGTGCCATTACCCCTCGTGGCAGGGTTTACCCTATTTCGGTTGCAGAGAATAAGGCTATAGAGGAGTACGTTGCGAATGCGCTTGTCCGGGGGCACATTTGCAAGTCCACTTCTCCGGCGGATGCCGGTTTTTTCTTCGTAAAGAAAAAGGGGGGTGAGTTGAGACCTTGCATTGATTTTAGGGGCCTCAATCGCATCAGGGTCAAGAATGCATACCTGATTCCGTTGATTACTGAATTGTTCGACCGCCTCAAGGGAGCAATGGCCTTTACCAAGCTTGACCTAAGGGCCAGGTATAACCTTGTAAGGATCAAGGAGGGCCACGAGTGGAAGACCATGTTTAATACCAGAACTGGTCATTAAGAATCTCTGGTTATGCCCTTTGGCTTGTGTAATGCACCGCTGTCTTCCAGGAGTTCATCAATGATGTCTTTCGTGATATGTTGCAGAAATGAGTGGTAGTCTATTTGGACAACATCTTGATTTACTCAGACTCCACACTACCTGAATGTAAGACGGGTGCTGCAATGGTTACGTGAGAATTGGCTTTTCTGTAAGCTTGAGAAATGTGAATTCCACCTGTCTCAGTTTGCCTTCTTGAGCTACATCATTTCTGCTGAAGGGCTCTCCATGGACCCACAGAAAGTTTCCGCTGTTCTACAATGGCCTCGCCCCAGTGGTCTCCATTCCATTCAGCGTTTCCTTGGCTTTGCCAACTACTATCGTAAATTTATCAGGAACTTTTCCTCTTTGGCCAAACCTATCTCAGATCTGACCAAGAGGGAAAGCCATTCCTACAGTTGGACGCCTGCTGCCATCCAAGCTTTCAAGGCCCTTAAGTCTGCTTTCGCTTTGGCTCCTATTCTGTCTCATCCCAGTCCTGGTTTGCCGATTGTCCTAGAGGTGGATGTGTCTGAAACGGGAGTGTTAGCTCATTTACGTCAAGAGGCAGGTATAAGATGATTTACGACCCTTCAGTCCTAACTCCCCCTGTGTAGTGAATTTTCTCTCGCTGGCCAGGAGATGTACAGGCATTGAGCACTCAAGCTTTAATGGAAATACATCTGATTTATTCCAGTTTGGCTCTCATATTTATGGGACATTTGAGCGGCAAAAAACAGTTTAAACTAGTGTACAATTCATGGGTCAGTTTAACAATAGAATATATCTCTACTAAAACAATACATGAAAAGGCTTTTGTTTTCCCTATACATTTCTGTAACTGTGGGGTGTAGTGTGTCTGAGATTGTGTTTGTGGAAAGGGCCGTTCCGTCTCTGCTCAGCTGTTAGTATGACTCGTTAATGTCATTGCAAGAGCCCACGTTCCATTTTAGAATGGGCACTAGCTGAAATATACCATGAACTTTAATATTTCATTAAAGCACATTGATACACTCTTTCAACCCAACCTTTGATGCCAACCTTATTCATAAGGGTGGGGTCACCTAGAGTCTGTGAATAGCACTATGTGCCCTCCTGGGATATATGTCCAACTATGAGTCCCATATGATAGTAACCATCCCTTAGGGAGCTGGACATTCTTGACATACCTGGGTTGTGTTATTGTATGAGTGCATGTCATATTATTGGTAACTGACTTTGCACAGACGAGGTTCTAGACAGGTGACAGTATATTCTAAGGTGTATGTAGGCTGGCGACTTGGTTGTGTGCACATAGGGATATAACTTCTTAGAATTCTATCAAATCAAAAACAAACATGTTCAATGTGGAGGGCCATAGCTTGCAAGAATCTATGGCCTGAAAATCTAAACTCCATATTATGGCAATAAAGTCACTACAAATAGACCATGGCAGCACATATCACCTGTTGACTTTAGCATGTGAATCTTCAACATCTCCTAAAGCCTTTGCCAGGAAAGGGCAAAAATAAACCCCCCCATTCAATGGGAGGAAAAAATTCCCTTTCGACCCCCGTATCATCAGAGCGGTCAGACTAAATCCCTGGCAGCTACAACGTTAAACAATGTCCTTGGCAGTCTGTGGAAAGAAAATCCCAAATGATGAAAGTTCCTTGTCCTCCTCCTGGTAAATGCTCAGATGTAAGTCCACTCTAATTAAGCCACCAATCGGAAATGATCTGCATCTTCCTCAGGCTCTCATCTTCTGGTCTGTCCCATCCCATCCGGTTTAGTCCTGGTCCACCTCTCGATGCTCGGTACAATCTCCGGTCCGCAGTCGTAGGGTGCAGAGGTGGGGCTTCCTTCAGTCGCGATGCGTGGATCCAAACCGGGGAGTCGTCTGTCAACTTATGGGGGGGGGCCTTCACCAGGACTCTGTCTCCAGGCTTGAATGGGTGGGTCGGTGCACCTGTTGGCAAAGGAAACGAGAGTGAAATATCACCATAATCACTGTTTAATTTTTCAATTAATTTTGCCACATATTCCTCTTGTATCTGCTGTAGATCTCTAGATATGAGAATTAATGGATTCATGGGGTTGGGAAGGGACCTCCCTCTCAAAATTTCAAAGGGAGATAGCTTGGTACTTGGGTCTGGAGTCATTCTGACTTCAGCAAGAATAGCAGGTAAGTACAGGGACAAGAACTTGGATAGCACAGAATACAAGTTTTACAAGGATGGCAGGAGTATAGTGCGGCACTGGGCTTCTGGTCTTACAGGCAGGCAGAAAAATAAATGCTAGTAAGAACAACTTGCAGTACTGGGGTTCAGGGCTTACAGGAAGGCAGGTAATTTTAAGACAGGAAGGATACCTCATGGCACTATCTTGGGAGAACACATAATGTCCACACATGCAACAATGGTGAGGGCCCTTGGAAGGGTTGAGGTGCAAAGTCTAATGAACTGCCTTGTCTTCTCCAAAGGTGGAGATGGGTTAACTTGCAGTCCTCTTACTCACCCAAGCAGGCAGCTACCTAGAACTAAAGGCCAATAGAGAACTGAGAATCCCTTGCATGGCTAAGGTGCTGGGATCACTAACAGTAGGGAGTAAAATTCAAGCTGTCTTGTGTACATGGACACACAGAGACACACAAAACAGCTAGAAGTGAGTACCCATGCAAACATAAATTTATAAGGGATGGCACAGTTGCCCAGTGACACCGAACAGGAAATTGAAACCAAACAGGTTTGAAATAGCCTTGGAGACACAAGGCTTGACTTCAACGAACATTAATATGCAAAGCCTGGGGCAATGAGTCACCTTAGAATGAAAAGAGATGGCTTGGCTGGCCATGCGGCTAATTGAATTAACAACAGGAGGTTACCTTGTCTTAAAGTTTAAATCTTAGCAATACCAAGTAACTTTAACAATTTGCAGTAACACTGACATATATTCGTTATAATTCTTAGCACACTATAGGTGTAATAATAGAGCAACAATTTATCCAATTCCATCCTATTCTTCCATCTCGCAATATAATAAAAAACTTTATAAGACAGGAGATGCTTAATTATCTAAGGCATAGAAACTCATTAATGCCAGAGCTCATATATAACTCAAATTAGAACACATCAAATATCTGACACCCAATAAATAAGAACTTTCTAACACCCATAAAAACAGTCTAATAAACCAGAAAAAAACTATTTGGAAACAATACTCCCATTGGTGAGTTGTCGTTGAAGGCTGTGATCGTCCTTCGTTCTGAAAGTCTTAAATCAATAAAACCAGGGTATAAAATTTATCTGAGAAATAAGCATCAAGAAAAAATTTAGTAACAAAACATTATACTTTCCTCCTAAAAATAAACCAAGGGTTAGAGGAATTTAGCATACAGTAAGCATGTCAAACATTTTCCTTCCTAACAGTGCACTTCTCTAATACCAAAAATTGTTGACGTCAAATTAATTACCGTATATACTCGAGTATAAGCCGACCCGAGTATAAGCCGAGGCCCCTACTTTTACCACAAAAAGATGGGAAAAATCATTGACTCGAGTATAAGCCTAGGGTGAGAATGCAGGGCGGCGGGCATGGTACAGGAGAATGCAGGGTGACTGGCATGGTGCAGGAGAATGCAGGGTACTGGCATGGTACAGGAGAATGCAGGGTACTGGCATGGTACAGGAGAATGCAGGGTACTGGCATGGTGCAGGAGAATGCAGGGTACTGGCATGGTACAGGAGAATGCAGGGTACTAGCATGGTGCAGGAGAATGCAGGGTACTGGCATGGTGCAGGAGAATGCAGGGTACTGGCATGGTGCAGGAGAATGCAGGGTACTGGCATGGTACAGGAGAATGCAGGGTACTGGCATGGTACAAGAGGATCCGGGGTTGTGGGCATACTACAGGAGATGCAGTGCTGTGGGCATGGTACAGGTGGACCATGCCCGCAGCACTGCATCCCTTGTAGTGTGCCCGCAGCCCTGCATATGGCAGGTAGTGAAGCGGTTTCACTTACCTGTTACAGCGGCGCCTTCATTTTAAAAATGGCACCGCCCGGCGCCGACACGTCATTGCGCATGCGCCGCCGCCGCTCGTATAATTTCGGCTATTCCCAGCCTCTCCCGAGCGGCGGCGGCGGGTGCGCGGTGACATGTATGCGGCGGGCGGCGCCATTTTTAAAGCTTAAGCCCGTCGGAGCGGCCAGGGAATTTTTTTTTTTCTTGACTTGAGTATAAGCCGAGGGGGACGTTTTCAGCACATAAAAATGTGCTGAAAAACTCGGCTTATACTCGAGTATATACGGTATCACCACGTGGATTTCAATTTTTTTTTTATTTTTATTTTTTTTTTTTTTTGTTATGGTATACCATAAATTTTAAAGAAAAAATTATTATTGTTCACCATGGTTAAAAAATGAGCAGCTCAAAAATAAACATTCGTAATTTCCCATTTGGCTACAAGAAATTATACGTCACCATTTTCCACCCATTTGGAACATTCTTCAAAAACTGTTTTTTTCTACAAAAGCAAAAACTGATAATTAATGCATATACAATTAACAGATTCTTTTGTACTTTCCTCTTAAAATTTACTCGGCTCAGTCAATTGGCATGACAATACAGCTGTTTACACTCCCAAGCCTTGCAATTACCTGTATCAAGGACAAGAGGGGGGGGGGGGGGGGGTTGTGCTGAAAGGCACCAAAGTTTTTGTCTTTAAAAAGTCAATTGTTACCTCAATTATAACGTTCAAAATTGCTCACGATTTAAGAAATAGAAATACAAATTTTTTTTTTTTTTTTTTAGTCCTTAAGGTCACACTTTACACACCAAATATATTTTCTTGCTTCTAAAAGCTGCCATGACCAGCATAGCACGGATTTGTTACCTTTTAGTTGTACTTGTGGCAAAGTCACATCACTTTAAAACATAAGTAATAAACACAAAACAAATCATTATGCAACCAGTATTCATTTAGTGTTATCAAATGTTTTGCTGATACAGCACTTTTAGGAACATTATTAAAACTAACACAACATAACAATCCATGGATCTCACACACCTCTACACAACTAAGGTTGCCCATACACGATACAATTCTCATACAATTTTCTAAACGTAAATTTCATTTTTTTTTCTTGGGATTCTCCATACCTTGAGAATTGCCCATTATTCTAAGCTCAGAATATGAAGTGAGATTAGCTGAGTTTGAAGGTTTATCTAGGGATGTTGATGTCAGTTTTTAGACTTTATTGGAAAACCTAGTTTCCAACTTATGTGGTTTCCTGCCTCTTTCTAATCAGATTTATATACACCCAATTTATGGTTTGCTTTTAACTATCTTCAGTGGGCAAGTTTATACCTTCAAGCTCAGCTTAATATCACATACAATCTACATATACATCTATACAATGGCATGCAATCATATATATATAAAGACTAAAAATACACTTAAGTGTCTGTACAGTAAATATACAATGTTTAGAGGGAAAATTCACTATCACACACAGTACTGCTTTGTAACCGGGCGTCAGTAAGCACCAGACATACATTAATCCCTCCCTCTCCAATAAAATTAACCCCTTCCCTGCCAGTGTCATTTTTACAGTAACAGTGCATATATATAGCACTGATTACTGCAGTAATGTCACTGGTACCCCCAAAAGTGTCAAAAATGTCAGTCAAGGGTCCGATCTGTCCGCCGCAATGTCGCAGTCCCGCAAAAAAAATCGCAGATCGCCGCCATTACGCGTTAAAAAAAAAAAACACCAAAAATGACAGAAATCTTTCCCTTTGTTAGTAAACGCAATAACTTTTGCGCAAACCAATCAAAATACGTTTATTGTGATTTTTTTTTACCAAACATAGGTACCATAAAACAAATTGCCCAAAAATTTAAAAAAATTTGATTTTTACATTTTTTTTGGGGGGGAATTTCATATAAAAAAATGTGAAAAATATTGTTATTTTTTCAAAATAAACACTCCTTTTTTGTTTATAGCGCAAAAAGTAAAAATCGCACAGGTGATCAAATACCACCAAAAGAAAGCTCTGTTTGTGGGGAAAAAAAGGACGTAAATTTCGTTTGGGTAGGGCGTCGCACGACCGCACAATTGTCCGTTAAATTTGCACAGTGCCGAATCGCAAAAAGTGGCCCAGACGTAAGACAGCAAAATCCTCTAGTGGTAAAGTGGTTAATTGAGCAATGTGAGCAAGGGAAAGACAAACTGACTTTAGTTCACCCTCTGCTACAAGCTTGGTCAGAGATCCTATCCCCAGTGCTAGATGAGTCACACAAAGTCATATCTGCTGAAAGAAATCAAGAATCTATTCCTCTGTTACCCTTAGGAACCTCAGCTGCTACTGAGTGTTCTTTACCTCCTGGAGATCAGTACCCTGCCACCAGTAACCACACTCCTCTGTATGTAATCCATTTGAGGCTCCCCCTGCAATACTGTTACCCATAGCAATGTCTCAGGCCTCTTCCTGTACTTCTGCTACTTTTCCCTCTATTCTCCCCACAACTGTTACTACCTTTCCATCAGCAGTGCACTCTGGTCAGCACAATGCAAATACTTACAGGACTCAAGTATCTAAGCCCAAAAATGAACATAACTTTTCTCCTGCTCTCACAACTCTGCCACTATCCATGTTGCCTGCTGATGACATCCAGTCATCCTCCATGCTGCTGACTGCTGATGACTTCCAGTCCTCATCCATGCTGCTGATTGCCAATGGTGTTTAGACCTCCTCCATGCTGCCGTCTGCCGATGGTGTCCAGACCTCCTCCATGCTGCCGCCTGCCGATGGTGTCCAGACCTCCTCCATGCTGCCGCCTGCCGATGGCGTCCAGACCTCCTCCATGCTGCCGCCTGCCGATGGTGTCCAGACCTCCTCTCCACGCTGCCGCCTGCCGATTGTGTTCAGGCCTCCTCCATGCTGCTGCCTGCCGATGGTGACCTGCCATCTGTTGCCAAGCCTGCCGCGGGTGACCTGCCGGCTGCTGCCCAGCTGGACTATGCTAAAACCCGGGCCGCTGCCCAGCTGGACTATGCTGATACCCGAGCCTTGTCCAGCTGGACTATGTTGATACCCAGGCCGCTGCCCAGCTTTGCTATGCTGAAACCCGGGCCGCTGCCCAGCTGTCTATGCTGATAACCAGACCACTGCCCAGCTGGACTATGCTGCTACCCGGGCCGCTGCCCCGCTGGGCTATGCTGATACCCGGGCCACTGCCCAGCTGGACTATGCTGAAACCCGGGCCGCTGCCCTGCTGGACTATGCTGAAATCCGGGCCGCTGCCCTGCTGGACTATGCTGAAACCTGGGCCACTGCCCCGCTGGACTATGCTGAAATCTGGGCCGCTGCCCCGCTGGACTATGCTGAAACCCGGGCCGCTGCCCTGCTGGACTATGCTGATACCCGGGCTGCTGCCCAGCCGGAATATGCTGATACCTGGGCCGCTGCCCAGCTGGACTATGCCGATACCCTGGCCACTGCTGCCGAGCTAGACTATGCCGATACCCGTGCCGCTGCCCAGTTGGACTATGCCAATTCACTACTTGCTGTCAAGCTGGACTCAGTTGACTGGGTTAAGCTCCTGCTTGCTGATGTGTCTGAGGCTTCTTAAGTTCCAATGTTATGTGGTCCAAAGGGGTTATCTGTGTGGGTTAAGATGCCTACTGTTGCTCATCCTAAGTTCTCTTCGCAGCCAGCAGATCCTGTTATGCTAAGGCCAGGAGGTCCAGATATCCTCTCTGAACATGAGAACTGCAACGGCTGTTACAGGCCCAGTAGTAGAGGTCCTATATGAAAAGGTAGTGTTCCATATGAACCTTATCCTGACCTAAGGGTCATCTTTGTGATCCCTGGCGCATTTGGGGACCCGAGTAGGGTAACCTATGCCCTGGGTAGACCTGAGTGGCAGGTAAAATGCAGAGCAACAGGGAGAGAGAAGGTCCAGTTGTTATGGGACACCCTGGCGTTGGGGTACCTGCACAGACCAGGGACTCTGGCATTGAGCATCCAGTTATCTTTCAGTGTCCAAACACTGAGGCGCAGGCTTCTTTTAAGAATAGTAAGCCTTCAGTGTTGCGCCTCCTTAAGGATCTGACCAGCAGAAAAACCAGACAGTTTTGGGACCCCGGCAGCTGGGTTCTCAGCCAGCCCTCTGACCTTGGTGGTGGGGTACTCGGTCAGCTTCCAAACCCCAGTGGTGGGGCCCTATGGAGCGTCCTGAGGCTGCTCCTTAAGGGGCAAGATCTGTTAGGATTGAGTTCACCTGCTGATGGCATTGTGTTGCCCTGGGCTGAATGCTACAGTTCCAAAGTCCACCAGCAGGTGTCTCCCAGAAGCCAGCAGGCTCCTATGATCGCTTACACCTGTGTTCAGCTGCCAGGTGGCTATTTAAAGCTGCTCCTCCCTTTCCCAAGTGCGTCACTATTTTGATTGCTGTTACAGCCCCAGTAGTAGAGGTCCTATGGGAAAAGGTAGTTGCTGCCAGAGCCTAGTTTCTGTGATCCTGATACATATTCTGATCTATCCAGTGCCCCTCTGTCTTGCTCCTGCTCCCTGCCCTAGTTACATAGTTACATAGTAGGTGAGGTTGAATAAAGACAATAGTCCATCCAGTTCAACCTGTGTGGGTGTGTGTGGCTGTAATCATCTCACATAGCCCTTAATGTCCTGATCCTTGAGATGTAAGTCTAAGAGTCTTTTGAAAGCCACCATACTACCCGCAGAAATCACCTCTTGTGGTAGAGAATTCCACAATCTTGTAGCCCTAACAGTAAAGAACCCCCCTCGTTGCCTAAGGTTAAAACGCTTCTCCTCTAATCGCATGGTATGCCCTCTTGTCCTCATGCAATCCCTTCGAATAATCAGCTTTTTTTCTAAGCTGAGATCCCCATTGAGAAATTTATAAATTGCTATCATGTCCCCCCTCAGGTGTCTCTTCTCCAGGGAGAATAAATCGAGCGATTGCAGCCGCTCTTCATAGTTAAGGTCCTCCAATCCCCTAATCAGTTTAGTTGCCCTTCTCTGGACTCTCTCCAGCTCCAACACATCCCTCCTGAGGACTGGCGACCAGAACTGGACAGAATACTCCAGATGCGGTCGGACCAGAGTTTTATAAAGTGGAAGGATTATAGTCTTATCTCTGGAATACATCCCTTTCTTTATGCATGCTAATATTCTGCTGGCTTTGGCAGCTGCCGCTTGACATTGCATGCTGTTGCCTAATCTATCATCAACCAAGACTCCCAGATCCTTCTCCATTTTTGATTCCCCCAAGGGTACTAGTACTAGTACCCAGTCGTGTTTCCCATCTTCCCTGTATCCCCTGTTACCCTTGTCTCTTATAAGGTAAATATTTGTAGATAGCCAGATTGTTAAGTTCATTAGTTATTTTTGTCTCGTTTACTGGAGTTACCTATGTTTACTTTTTGCTGTGTATGCTTGTTTGTGTGGTTTACTGTAAATAAATCTCACCTTAAGGATATCTACATTGTATTGGTCTCTGTTTTAATGTGTAGCTACATGTGTCTGGTCTTCCTAGCTGCTGCTGAATCCTGACACGGATGCATCTCCCAGAGGCCAAGAGGCTCACACCCCGTCAAGCCAGATGGGCCTTATTCTTGTCTCGTTTTAACTATGTGGTCTCCTATTTGCCCGGCTTTAAGAATGTTAAGGCTGATGCTTTTTCTCGCCAGTGTTCTGAGATGTCCAGGGAGGACTCCGTGCCGACACCGGTCATACCTTCAGATCATATCCTGGCTGCCATCTGCACCAACCTAACCTTTCCTTTTGGGGAACAGATCTTGACTGCCCAACCTGATGCTCCCAAAGAGAGACCTGCTGGTAAATGTTTTGTACCTGAGGGGTTGTGCATCAGACTGTTGTGCACGTACCACAATTCCAAGACTGCTGGTCATTCTGGTAAGAACCAGATGTCCTGGGCTATTTCCCATCAGTTCTGGGGGCCATCTCTTCGTACTGATGTAGCTGCGTATGTGGCTGCTTGTTCGGACTGTGCCCCGAACAAATCTCCTCTGCATCTTCCCTTGGGCCTACTGCATTCCATTCCCAATGGGGAGCATTCCTTGTCTCACCTGGCTATGGATTTTGTGGAACTTCCCGTGTCTCTAGGTTACACGGTTATCCTCATGGCCGTCGACCAGTTCTCCAAAATGTGCCACTGTGTTCCGTTTAAGAGGCTGCCTACTGCTCAGGTGCTTGCCTCTGTGTTTGCCAGGGAGGTCTTTCATTTACACAGGTTGCCTAAGGAGATTGTCTTGGACCGTGGGAGCCAGCTTGCCTCTAGGTTCTGGCGTGCCTTTTGCTCCCAGTTGGGTATTCTACTCTCCTTCTCCTCGGCCTACCATCCTTAGTCCAATGGTGTCGCTGAGTGTTCCAACCAAGCTCTGGAGCATTTTTTCTGCTGCTATATCTCTGACCATCAGGACAATTGGGTTGATCTGTTACCCTGGGTGGAGTTTGCCAGGAACTCTGCCATCAACTCGTCTTCCAGGACGTCTTCATTCATGGCCAATTATAGGTTCAAACCCACTGTGTTGCCCGAGTCGTTCCCGCCACAGGACATCCCGGCTGTGGAGGATCTTCTTCGTGTCCTCTATACCTCTTGGGTGCAGATTCAAGAGTCTTTACCGGTCTCTGCACAGTGTCAGAAGCTCCAGGCAGATCAGAGATGTTTATCTGCTCCTTCGTACTGGGCCGGGGAGAGGGTGTGGTTGTGGTTGTCGACCCGTAACCTCAACCTTAGGGTGATCACTCCAAAACTGGCATCCCGTTTCTGTTGGTCCTGTTTGCATCCTCCGTAAGGTAAACCCGTGGCTTATGCCGTTGGTCTTCCACTTGGCATGGGTATTTCCAATGTCTTTCATGTGTTACTTTTGAAGCCACTGGTTTGCAATCGCTATACTTCTTCACTTCCTCGCCCTCGTCCCATTCCTGTGGACAATCATGAGGAGTATGAGGTTAGCAGCATCTTGGATTCTTGTCTGTTCCGAGGCCAGGTTCAGTACCTGGTGCACTGGAAGGGTTATGGTCCTGAGGATCGCTCCTGGGTTCCCTCCGCTGATGTTCATGCTCTCGCCCTGCTCTGCACTTTTAATGCCCGTTTTCCTCAGAAACCATTTATTCCTCCACGGAGGAGGGGCAGTTGAGGGGAGGGTACTGTCAAGGTCTTACCTTGCCCTCCTGTTGGCAGCCATCTTGGACATGTGCAGACTGCTGCCTCTTATAAACTTTGATTGCATCATCACTTGCCTGCTGCCTGGGTTTCGCACAGTGATGATGGTGCTCACCTGACTATATCTATCACCTGATGAGTTGCAGTCCTTGCCCTTACATTTGTGTTCCAAGGTGCATCACTGCTAGCAGTCTTCTGTTCTCTGTGTTCCTCCGTGTATGACTTGGCTTGGCTGACGACTCTCCTGGCTCTCGACCTGGCATTGGCCGATGACCTGGCATCGGCAGATTACCCGCTTCTGGACTCGACCCCGGCTTGGATGACTACCCGTTTCTGGACTTGACTCTGGCTTGTTCCTGATCTCAATTCCTCACTTTTGCTGTGCATTTATTGTTGTTTGCTTTAGTAAACTGCTTTATTTTACCTGCATTCTCATGTGGTCTGGTTTCCTGGCACCCTGACAGTATAGCAGTGGGGAATCCTAACTCAGCAGCTCCTACATGGGGTGTCCTACACCTGGATCAACTTTACCTATAAATGTTAGTATCCAGTTATATTATTTAGACTTGAGGGGGGTCTATTCCACATATTCACAGCTCTTAATGTGAAGAAAGTTTCCGGTATTTGTAGAATAAATATTTTTCTACAGATGGATAGAGTGCCCCCTTGTCCGCTGTGATGACCTTAAAGTGAATAATTCAACACCAAGTTCACTATATGGACCACTTATTTTTTTTTATAAATGTTGATTGCATGCTCCCT
Organism: Pelophylax lessonae; assembly: GCF_965119305.1. Classification (NCBI taxonomy): domain Eukaryota; kingdom Metazoa; phylum Chordata; class Amphibia; order Anura; family Ranidae; genus Pelophylax; species Pelophylax lessonae. The sequence continues at coordinate 153,284,177 of NC_138779.1, read as the reverse complement.
CATCTCCTCTTCTCAAGAGAGAATACATTCAGTTCCTCTAATATTTTCTCATAGCTGAGCTCCTCCATGCCTATTATCAGTTTGGTTGCTCTTCACTGGACTTTCTCTGGTTCCCTAATATCCTTTTTGTGAACTGGTGCCCAAAACTGAACTGGATATTCCGGATGAGGTAATGATTTGTACAGGTATAAAATTATCTCTCTCTCTCTCTGGAGTCTATACCTCTCTTAATACAAGAAAATATATTGTTTGTTGGAAACCATAGCCTGAAATTGCATGCAATTATTAAGCTTATGATCTACAACAGGGGTCTTCAAACTATGGCCCTCCAGTTGTTCTGGAACTACAATTCCCATCATGTCTCGTCATGTCTGTGAATGTCAGAGTTTTACAATGCCTCATGGGATGTGTAGTTCCACAACAGCTGGAGAGCCATAGTTTGAGGACAGCTGATCTACAAGAACACTCAGATCCTGCAAGACACAGAATACTAGGTAAAAAAAGAAAGGAATATCCGCGCTATGCTAAAAGTTGATCAAAAAGCAGCGAGCATGATTAGTAAATGACAATCACTAAAAACTATAAAAATGTCCATAAGCAGCACTCTAAGTTGAATAAAATTGATTAGAGTTTAAAGGAATGATGTTCCGTAAAGATGAATGTCCTCCACCGATCTGTGTGTCGATAAAGCTCACAAAACCACTGTGTTACAATCAAATCTGCTTACCAGATGATCATCAATAATGTGCGTTGTGTTATTTAGGCACAATCATAGACACAAGGATCCGACTGATTAACTTCTTTCACTCAATCAGATCGTATATTAGTGCACCCAGAAAATAAAGAACTCATAGGGCAGTATGTAATTAATAGATGACAATTTATTTAGAATTGTACTTAGAAAATTCCAGCAAAAACGAGCAGTCAGACTGCTCGTTTTTGCTGGAATTTTGTAAGTACAATTCCAAATAAATTGTCATTCACTCATTACATACTGCCCTATGAGTTATGTGTTATATGGTTTTTAGCTGTATTGGATTTCCGCCAGACATATCGTTTGGTGTTGAGGCCAAATAATTAAATTTTAGTCTCATTTGATCATAACACCCTTTTTCATGTAGCCTCAGAATCTTCAAAGTGTGTTTAAGGTTGTCAGATGAGACTAAAATTTAATGATTTGGCCTCAACACCAAACAATATGTCTGGTGGAAATTAAGTACAGTTCACCATCCAAATAACACCCTTCCTACAGTAAAGCATGGAGGTAGTAATATCCTGTTACAGAGGTGTTTCTTTGCAGCAGGGAATGGAGCACTTGTTAGGATAAAAATAAAAATGGATGGGGCAAAATACCATCAAATTCTTGAGGAAAATCTGCTGCCCTCTGCCGAAAAGTTGTGAATGGGAAGAAGGTTTACCTTCCAAAATGAGAATTTCCTGGTAGAGGGCTGCGCTGACTTTGGACTGTGAAAAGTTTGTATTTCATTTGGAAGCCAAGGTCCCAGAGAGAATCTGTGGGGTATTGTCATGAGGAAGATGAGAGACACCTGACCCAACAATGCAGATGAGCTAAAGGCTGCTATCAAAGCAACCCGGGCTTCCATATAACCTCAGCAGTGCCACAGGCTGATCGCCTTCATGTCACGCCGCATTGATGCAGTAACTTATGCAAAAGGAGCCCCGACAAAGTGAGCTCAGCAACACCAGAAGACCCGGAAGACCACGGAAAACAACTGTGGTGGATGACCGAAGAATGCTTTCCCTGGTGAAGAATACACCCTTCACAACAGTTGGCCAGATCAAGAACACTCTCCAGGAGGTAGGTGTATGTGTGCCAAGTCAAAAATCAAAAGAAGACTTCACCAGAGTGAATACAGAGGGTTCACCACAAGATGTAAACCATTGGTAAGCCTCAAAAACAAGAAGGCCAGATTAGAGATTGCCAAACAACATCTAAAAAAGCCTTTACAGTTCTGGAACAACATCCTATGGACAGATGAGACCAAGGTCAACTTGTACCAGAGTGATGGGAAGAGAAGAGTATAGGAAGGAAAGAAACTGCTCCTGATCCAAAGCATACCACCTCATCAGTGAAGCATGGTGGTGATAGTGTCATGGCGTGGGCATGTATGGCTGAAAATGGAACTGGTTCTCTTGTATTTATTGATGATGTGACTGCTGACAAAAGCAGCAGGATGAATTCTGAAGTGTTTCTGGCAATATTATCTGCTCATATTCAGCCAAATGCTTCAGAACTCATTGAACCGCCCTTCACAGTGCAGATGGACAATGACCCGAGCCATACTGTGAAAGAATGTTATGCAATGGCCAAGTCAATCACCTGACCTGAATCTGATTGAGCATGCATTTCACTTGCTGAAGACAAAACTGAAGGGAAAATGCCCCAAGAGCAAGCAGGAACTGAAGACAGTTGCAGTAGAGGCCTGGCAGAGCATCACCAGGGATGAAACCCAGCGTCTGGTGATGTCTATGCATTCCAGACTTTAGGCTGTAATTGACTGCAAAGGATTTGCAACCAAGTATTAAAAAGTGAAAGTTTGATTTATGATTGTTAATCTGTCCCATTTACTTTTGGTCCCTTAAAAAGTGGGAGGCACTCCTACACCGTTCACCTGATTTGAATGTAAATGCCCTCAAATTAAAGCTGAAAATCTGCAGTTAAAGCACATCTTGTTTGTTTCATTTCAAATCCATTGTGGTGGTGTATAGAGCCAAAAAGATTAGAATTGTGTCGATGTCCCAATATTTATGGACCTGACTGTATGTGTGTGTGTGTGTATGTGTATATAAAGTATCATGCTAGATATCAATACTGATATGGACTGGGAAATGTGTTAGGAACAAAGGGATGCCACATTGTTTAATGGAAATGAAAATGATCAACCTACAAAGGGCTGAATTCAAATACACCCTGAAAATTGAAATTAAATTGAAATGAAAATCAGAGGGCTGAATTCAAAGAAATGTCATTGCAGCAACTCAAAATGGTACTCAGTAGTTTGTATGGCCCCCACATGCTAGTATGCATGCCTGCCAACGTCAGGGCATGCTCATTTTGAGATGCTGGATGCTGTCCTAGGGTGTTTCCTCCCAGATTTGGACCAGGGCATCACTGAGCTCCTAAACAGACTAAGATGCAACCTGGTGGCGTCAGATGGACCAAAACATTATGTCCCAGAGGTGTTTTATTGGATTTAGGTCAGGAGAGCATGGGGTGCATTCAATGGTATCAATTCCTTCATCCTCCAGGAACTGGCTGCATACTCTCACCACATGAGGCCAGGCATTGTCCTGCATCAGGATGAACCCAGGACCCACTGCACCAGCGTAGAGTCTGACAATGGGTCCAAAGATTTCATCCCAATACCTAATGGCAGTCAGGGTGCCATTGTCTAGCCTGTAGAGGTCTGTGCATTCCTCCATGGATATGCCTCCCCAGACCATCACTGACCCACCACCAAACTGGTAATGCTGAACAATGTTATAGGCACCATAATGTTCTCCATGGCTTCTCCAGACCCTATCACGTCTGTCACATGTGCTCAGGGTGAACCTGCTCTCATCTGTGAAAAAGTACAATGCATCAGTGGCGGACCTGCCAATTCTGGTGTTCAATGGAAAATGCCAATCAAGCTCGACGGTACTGGGCAGTGAGCACAGGGCATACTAGAGGATGTTGGCCCTCATGAAGTCTATTTTGATTGTTTGGTCAGAGACAATCACACCAGTGGCCTGCTGGAGGTCATTTTGTAGGGCTCTGGCAGCGCTCATCCTGTTCCTGCTTGCACAAAGGAGCAGATATTGGTCCTGCTGATGGATAAGGGACTTTCTCTGGTCCTGTCCAGCTCTCTTGACTGTTTGTCTCCTGGAATCTTCTTCATGCTCTTGAGACTGTTCTGGGAGACACAGCAAACCTTCTGACAATGGCAAGTATTGATGTGCCATCCTGGAGGAGTTGGACTGCCCGTGCAACCTCTATAGGGTCCAGGTATCGCCTCCTGCTACCAGTAGTGACACTGACCCTAGCCAAATGCAAAACTAGTGAAAAGATGAGTAGGAAAAAAAATGTCAGTGGCCTCCACCTGTAAAACCTCTTTTGGGGGTTGTCTCATTGTTGCCCATCTAGTGCACCTGTTGTTAATTTCATTAACACCAAAGCAGCTGAAACTGATTAACAGCCCCCTCTGATACTTAACTGACCAGATCAATATCCCAGGAGTTCAGTTGACTTGATGCTATACTCTGATTAAAAAGTGTTCCTTACATATTTCCCCCTTCATCTTCAAGGACAACCACTTTAGAGATGATTGGCTCCACCCTCTACAGGAAACACAAATCAGACATAATTTAAAAGGCCCTCCCTTTCCTCTGACCCTCAGTTTGTTTTGTGTTTCCAGACCCTCCAGGAGTACACTTTCTTTTTTTCTTTTGGTCTGGAAACTGTGGTTGGCGGACCCCCTTTTTTTGGGCATATAGTCAGACTAAGCTGTGGCTAGCTCTGCTATATCCTTTTTATGCCTAGAAAGGGTTCCCCTTTTTATTCCTTTCTGGTTTACTTACCTTACCTGTTATAAGGTAACTTTCACATCCCAGCGTCCCTTGTCAGGAGTGACAACTTTCCTGGGTGTCCTCTCAACTTCAGGTGTACTAAGACCAGATGACGCACTTCCGGTGATGCTGTAAGATGGCGCCGGAACTGGAAGCAACAGGACACACTTCCGGATGCCTTTTTCAGTCGGGACTGAGAGGCTGCTGCTGCTATCTTGGGCTGAAGATGCTTTGGGGCAATCTGCAAGAATTTTTCTCTTGGCCTAAGCAGCGCTGCAGTGGTTGTCGCTGCTCATTGAGAGTTTCTCACCATTTTATTGGGAGTCTGCACAGATGAACTCGGAAGACATCCCCAATGATGGAGCACCCGCTCATATTGATCCAGCGGCTGCTTCCAGTTCCAATACTACCCTCAAGGTATGTGCTTGTTTTAGAACCAGTAGGCCTGGAAATGATGATTTATTGGTGCATTCAGTAAAAAGTTGTTTTTTTACTCTGTTTTTTCCTAGGATGACAAACCTTTTAGGATAAATGTGGAAACTTTAGGTCTAGGTTGTCAGATAGCTGTAAGAAGTTATTATGTGAGAATTGCATCTTGTCAGTGGCAGGTTCTGAATCTGCAGCATCTTTGAAGGAATTAATGACATCTATGAAGGAGGTGGTTTCCTCCTTTCAGTCCTTTAGCAACAGATTTGCAGGTCTAGAGCCTTCCACTTCAAAATCTGTCACTGTGATTCAGGAACCTTCAGTCCCCGCTAGGTCTCTTCCTCCCTTAGAACTAGAAACCATTAGTTCACAGGCTGTTTCTGATCTGGAGGAGGGGGAGAATTCAGTTTCTACACCTGACAAAGATTCTGCTTCAGAGGTTGAGGAAACTGTTAGCTCTACAAGATATATTTTTCCAGTTGAAGAAATTGATGAACTTTTGAAAGTCTATACCTCTGAACAGATTGAGGTTCCACAGCAGACTCAATCTGTTCAAGATAGGATGTACAGAGGACTACAGGAACGTAAGCCTAGGACCTTTCCTGTCCACCATTCTCTTAAAGATATGATCCTTTCCGAGTGGAAAGAGCCTGAGAAAAGGTTGTTTCAGTCCAGAGGACACAAGAGACGGTTCCCTTTTCAGTCTGAGATTGAGGATGTTTTTTTCAAATGTTCTAGATTAGATGCCCCTATGTCTCAGGTATCTAAAAGATCTGATCTTTCGTTTGAGGATTCTGGTGTTCTTAAAGATCAGGTGGATAGGAAGGCAGATGCGCTGCTTTGTAAGGCCTGGGATGCCTCTGCTTTTTCTCTGGGCCCAGCCTTGGCTTCCACATGTGTCGCTAGGAATCTGGATGCTTGGGTCCAAAGACTAGATGGTTTACTGTCCTCTGATACTCCTGTGGAGGAGATCAGGGAATCTCTCACCCTGGTCGCCAAGTCTGTAGCGTTTTTGGCCGATGCGGCAGCAGAGACAGTTAAGTCGGTGGCTAGAACATCTGCTCTTATTGCTCTAGACGAGCAATCTGGTGAAAATTTTGGGAAGGGGATCTTACCTCCAATTATAGATTATGTGGTATTCCCTTTGAGGGCAAGTTTTTGTTTGGTTCTACCTTAGAGGAAGTACTAGCCCGTTCCTGTGAAATGAGTAAATGCTTCCCATCTTCACGGAAGGAGAGACCCCAGGGCAAAAAAACTTTTTGTGGCTTCCAGAGGAAATCTAATTTTAAACAAGGTATCCAACAGACCAAAAAGAAGTGGTCTTTCAATAAAGATAAAGCAAAGGGAGGGGCACTTTTTGCTCCTTCAGCCACTTTGAAGAGTTCGCAGTGACGCCAAATTGGGGGTAGGAGGAAGGTTGACCCGGGTGGGAAACAGTGGGCAGGGGTCACCGAAAATTCTTTTGTCCTCCGAATTATAAGAGGGCTACAGGTTAGAATTCAGATCGCCTCCCTCCCCGGAGATTTTTTCTTACCCATCTGCCCAGGGATCTGGAAAGAAAACAAGCCATGTTAGATCTGATCTCCCTCTAGGAGTCGGAGCAAGTGATTGCTCCTGTTCCAGAGAATCAAAAACTTCAGGGATTTTACTCCCACGTTTTTCTAGTAAAGAAGCCTTCCGGCAAATTTCAAATGATTATAAACTTAGGTGTCCTAAACAAGTTTTTGGTTTACAGAGGATTCCGGAGGGAAAACATTTATTCAGTCGGGAATCTGTTGCTTCCAAAGGTCTTTATGGTGACTCTGGATCTTCAGGACACTTATTTTCACGTGCCAATCTGCCAGGATCATCAAAAATTCCTGAGATTTGCAGTCCTCACGGAAAACGGTCCTCACAATTGGCAGTTCAGAGCTCCTCCATTTGGCCTGTCGGCTGCCCTGAGAATTTTCTTGAAAATAATGGCCGAGGTCATGGCCAGTTTTCGAATACAAAAGATCTCAATCGTCCCCTACCTAGATGATTTCTTGATCTTTGCTCAGCAGGAGGAGGACCTCCTAAAGAATCTAGAGTCAGTTTTACAGGGCTTCCAAACATTGGGCTGGAAGGTAAACCAGGAAAAATCTTGTCTGGTTCCTTCCCAGTCTCCTCCCTTTTTAGGTTACCTGATAGATACAGTAGACCAAAAAAATCTTTCTTGCAGCAGAGAAGGTCTCCAAGATTATTCTCTGCAGAATTTCAGGTTGCTCCCACAGGCCTCCCTCCACCAAATAATGCAGTTATTGGGCTTAATGACCGCAGCAATCCCGGGAGTGCCATGGGCCCAGTTACATTACAAAGCCCTTCAGTTTTTTCTTCTCTCACATTGGGATCACAGGAAGAGTTCTTTAGATCAGCTCGTTCCTTTTGCAAGCGGGGATTCTCTCGATCTGTCCTGGTGGGAGAAGCGGGAACATCGGCAGAAAAGAAAGCCGTGTGCACAACATTTCCCAATAAAGGTAACCACCGACGCCAGCAGGCAGGGTTGAGGTGCTCACTCAGAGGGCTGGCAGGCTCAGGGGGCTTGGCTTCCGGAAGAGGCAGCCCATTCTTCCAATTTCAGAGAACTTCTGGCGGTAGGAAAAGCCATAGTTTCGCTGGACTCAAGGATCCAGGCAATAGAGCTGTTGGTCCTTTCGGACAATGCCACAACCGTGGCTTACTTCATCAAGCAGGGAGGTACCTGCTCGCACGGTCTTCTATCCTTGAGTCAGCAGATTCTGAGTTGGGCAGAAAGTTATGTTTCCTCTATCAGGGCGGTTCACATCAGTGGCACAGCAAATACTCTAGCAGACTATTTAAGCCGAGTGAATATCAGCAGCAGCAACTGGGAGCTGAACCAAGAGATCTTCCAAGAGATCTCTCTAAGATGTGGTCTTCCTGTAGTGGATCCTTTTGCAGCCAGTCTGAACAAGAATCTTCTGGCCTTCTCACTAGAGAGGGAGACGGAAACGCTAGGGACAGATGCTCTTACTTAGCCGTGGAATTTACGTCTAGCTCATGCCTTTCCTCCCTTCCCTCTATTACCTCTAGTGGCCGGAAAATTGTCCAGGATCAAGCGGAGGTAATCATAAATTGCTCCCTGGTGGCCCAGGAGTAGTTGGTTTTCCGCTCTCTTGAAACTCTCAACAGCTCCCCCCTGGCCCCTACTGGAGCGAAGGGACCTGCTCTGACAGGGGCCAGTATTCCATCCAAATGCTCGGATTTACCGCTTGACGACCTGGAGGCTGAGCGGCACCTTTTACAGTTAAAAGGATGTTCAGAAAAAGTCATTTGTACTATTCTGGACAGCCGTAAATTGGTTACGAGAAAGATTTACAGTAAGGTTTGGAAAACTTTTGTTTCCTGGCAAAAGAAAATTGGGACTGATTCCTTTTCTATTCCTTGTGTGCTGGATTTTTTACAGGAGTGAGTGGAAAAGGGTCTTTCTGTTAGTACGCTTAAAGCGAAAGTATACCGCTTTTTGTGACTTTTAACTACAGGTAAGCCTATAATAAGGCTTACCTGTAGGTACAATTAATATCTCCTAAACCTGCACGGTTTAGGAGATATTTGCACTGCATGCAGCCGCTGACGGGAGCAGGGCATGCGCTCTAAAGGTCCGGCGGACCTTCAGAGTTCCTTGCCAGGATAGTGCCAGAGCCGCCGAACCCGGAAGAGACGCCGAGGGATAATAACAGCTCCCACAGCGGTGTCCGGGGTCCGTGTCGGGGCTTCGTTCTAAGGTAAGTATTTCATAATGAGATAGTATGCGATGCATACTAGCTCATTATGCCTTTGTCTTGCAGGGTCTTTTTTTTTTCTTTTTTTAGTATACTACCACTTTAAAGTTCAGGTTGCCACCCTGTCGCTTTTCTGGGAAGTCAGGCTAGCTGAGGATCCATTAATAAAAAGATTCCTCTTAGCTAGAGCTAGGCGAGCTCCCAGATTACTTAACCCCTTCCATACCGCGCCATTATAAAATGACGTCGGCAGGAATCCTTTCTCGATCCGGGCGGCCGTCATATGACGTCCGCCCGGTCTCGACGCTACTGCGCGCCCCCGGGGGCGCGCAGCGCGGCGATCGGGGGTGAGGCTCGTCCCTCGGACTGAGCCCAACCCCGATCAAGGTAAACAGCCAATGAAATTGGCTGTTTACCACGTGATCGGCTGTGTCAATCACAGCCGATCACATGAGCGGCTCCAGCGCGAGACGCTCGTTCCCTCCTCAATGCGCGCCAATCGGGGACGAGGCTCGTCCCTCGGACAGAGCCCATCCCCGATCTAGGTAAAGAGCCAATGAAATTGGCTTTTTACCACGTGACCGGCTGTGTCCAATCACAGCTGGTCACAAATGTCAACAGAGAACACGGTAACTAGCTGTCACCGTGTTCTCCTCCTCACACACTGATCCTGTGTGAGGAGGAGATTGTGGTAACAGCTATTTACCAAGTACAGTGCACCCCAACCACACTGATTGCCCCCCCCAATAAAAAGCACCTGTCACTAACCTATCAAAGTACCCGAGTACCTGTCACCAGCCCATCAGGTACTCTGATGACAGGTACTCGGGTACTCTGATGATGGGTACTCGGGTACTCTGATGACAGGTACTCGGGTACTCTGATGACGGGTACTCGGGTACTCTGATGACGGGTATTCGGGTACTCTGATGACGGGTACTCGGGTACTCTGATGACGGGTACTCGGGTACTCTGATGACAGGTACTCGGGTACTCTGATGACAGGTACTCGGGTACTTTGATGACGGGTACTCGGGTACTTTGATGACGGGTACTCGGGTACTCTGATGATAGGTACTCGGGTACTCTGATGACAGGTACTCGGGTACTCTGATGACGGGTACTCGGGTACTCTGATGACAGGTACTCGGGTACGCTGATGACAGGTACTCGGGTACTCTGATGACAGGTACTCGGGTACTCTGATGACAGGTACTCGGGTACTCTGAGTACCCGTCACCGGAGTACCCGTCATCGGAGTACCCGAGTACCTGTCACCTACCCATCAGAGTACCCGAGTACCTTCCACCTGCTCATCAGAGTACCTGACGCCTGAAGTACTGATCCTGTGTGAGGAGGAGATTGTGGTAACAGCTATTTACCAAGTACAGTGCACCCCAACCACACTGATTGCCCCCCCCCAATAAAAAGCACCTGTCACTAACCTATCAAATTACCCGAGTACCTGTCACCAGCCCATCAGGTACTCTGATGACAGGTACTCGGGTACTCTGATGACGGGTACTCGGGTACTCTGATGACAGGTACTCGGGTACTCTGATGACGGGTACTCGGGTACTCTGATGACGGGTATTCGGGTACTCTGATGACGGGTACTCTGATGACGGGTACTCGGATGACAGGTACTCGGGTACTCTGATGACAGGTACTCGGGTACTTTGATGACGGGTACTCGGGTACTTTGATGACGGGTACTCGGGTACTCTGATGACAGGTACTCGGGTACTTTGATGACAGGTACTCGGGTACTCTGATGACGGGTACTCGGGTACTCTGATGACAGGTACTCGGGTACGCTGATGACAGGTACTCGGGTACTCTGATGACAGGTACTCGGGTACTCTGATGACAGGTACTTTGAGTACCCGTCACCGGAGTACCCGTCATCGGAGTACCCGAATACCTGTCACCTACCCATCAGAGTACCCGAGTACCTTCCACCTGCTCATCAGAGTACCTGACGCCTGAAGTACCCGAGTACTTGCCACCTGCTCATCAGTACCCATCACTACTCATCAGTACCCATCAGTACCTATCACCTATCAGTATCAGTACTGATCATCCGTACCCATCAGTACAGTATCAGTATCACCTATCAGTATCAGTACTACTCATCAGTACCTATCACCTGCCTGTCACCTGCCCATAAGAGTACCCGAGTACCTGTCACCTGCCTAACGGAGTACTCGAGTACCTGCCACTTGCTCATCAGTACCAGAGTACCTGTCACCTGCCCAGCAAAGTACCCGAGTACCTGTCACCCTTCATACAGCCACCATGTCTAAGTCCAAAAAGGTTTATATACGTCCTCCTTTTAAACCTAAATACCGGTGTTATGGCAGCAGATAGCTTTTTTTTTTAAAAGGTGGATGGTTGGCTTTCCGATAAGGGTGGTCCCAGCGGCGGATTAACCGCGGGATCACCCTTCCGGGTTGGCGGAAGAGGTGCCCCCCCCTCCCGCTGCATTCTGGTCCTTTTCACCGCTTACCGGACCCGCCGGCAGTGGGGAAAACGATCCGGTCCCGGATCCTCACAGACAGGATGTCGAGTGAGGGCAAGCTTGCCCTCACTCGACTCTATGGTCTTGGAGGACCGGAGCTACGGCAAACGTCGTTGCCTAGCAACCAGTTTAAAGGTGCCTTTTTTTTTTTTTTTCATTTTATTTAATTTTTTTTTATTTATTTTTTTTTTTTCTATCTTTTAGTGTACTTGTGAGATCTGAGGACTTTTTGACCCCAGATCTCACAAAAAAGAGGTCCTGTCGTGCCTTTTTCTATTACAAGTAATGTTTACATTTCTTGTAATAGAAATAAAAATGATCAATTTTTTTTTTTTTTTTAAAAAAACAGTGTAAAAATAAAAAATAATAAATAAAATAAATAGTAAAAAAAATTAAAGCGCCCTGTCCCTGTGAGCTCGCGCGCAGAAGCGAACGCATACGGAAACCCCGCCCACATATGTAAACAGTGTTCAAACTACACATGTGAGGTATCGCCGCGATCGTTAGAGCAAGAGCAATAATTTGAGCCCTAGACCTCCTCTGTAACTCTAAGATAGCAACCTGTAGAAATTTTTAAAGTGTCGCCTATGGGGATTTTTAAGTACCAAAGTTTGTCACCATTCTGTGAGCGTGCGCAATTTTGAAGCATGACATGTTGGGTATCTATTTACTCGGCGTAACATTATTTTTCACATTATGGAAAACAATTGGGCTAACTTTACTGGTTTCTTATTTTTTAATTAAAAAAAGTGAATTTTTTCCAAAAAAATTGCGTTTGGAAGACCGCTGCGCAAATACGGTGTGATAAAAAATATTGCAATAATCTCCATTTTATTCTCTAGGGTCTCTGCTAAAAAATATATATATATATATATATATATATAATGTTTTGGGGTTCTAAGTAGTTTTCTAGCAAAAACAACTGATTTTAGCTTGTAAACACCAAATGTCAAAAATAGGCCTAGGCAAGTGGCTAAGATGCATGATGGTGCTCCTTGGATGTTGGGCCCCTCTATATGGCTAGGCTGTGAAAAAGTCTCACACATGTGGTATTGCCATACTCATGAGGAGTGGCAGAATGTATTTTGGGGTGTCATTTTTGCTATGTACATGCTATGTGTTAGGAATATCCTATAAATTGACAACTTTGTGTAAGAAAAAAACGTTTTTATTTTTTTCCCACATTTTCCAAAAACTTGTGGAAAAAAATGACATGTTCAAAGGACCCATAATGCCTCATAGAATATATGTTGGAGTGTTTGCTTTCCAAAATGGGGTCATTTTGTGGACTTTTTTTCATTGTATTGGTGCTCTAGGGCCTTGAAAAGTGTGATAGGTAGTAAGAAAGTTTTATGTGTATTTATGCTCCTAAAACGCCTTATGGTGCTACTTGGACGTGGAGTCTCTTTTTGTGGCCAGGCTGTGTAAAAGTCTCACACATGTGGTATCACCATACTCAGAAGGAGTAGCAGAATGCATTTTGGGGTGTCATTTTTGCTGTGTACATGCTATGTGTTAGAAATAGCTTATAAATTGACAACGTTTTGGGAAAAAAAAGAAAAAAAATGTTTTCTTCATTTTCCCAAGAATTGTGGGAAAAAATTATAACTTCAAAAAACTCACCTTGCCTCTTACTAAATACCTTGGACTGTCTACTTTACAAAAATGGGTCATTCTGATAGGCCATCAGTACATCTGGTGTGATCAATTTTCAGTAATTGGTACCATAGCTTCTAGACTCAATAACTTTCACACAGACTAAAAAATATACACTAATTTGGGTTAATTTTACCAGAGATATGTAGCAGTATAAATTTTGGCCCAAATGTATGAAGAAAAATTAATTTTTTGCAAAATTTTATAATAGAAACTAAAAAAAAGTGTTTTTTTTTTTTCAAAATTTTTGCTCATTTTTTTGCTTATATCACGAAAGAAAAAAACCCCAGTTGTGATCAAATACCACTAAAAGAAAGCTCTATTTGTGTGAAAAAAATGATAAAAATTTTGTTTGGTTACAGTGTAGCATGACTGAGCAATTGTCATTCAAAGTGTGAGAGTGCTGAAAGCTGAAAATTGGTCTGGGCAGGAAGGGGGTCTAACTGCTCTGTATGGAAGCGGTTAAGCAGGTCCCTCCTTGGGACTTGTCTTTGAACGCTCTTACAAGAGCTCCCTTTGAATCTTTGGTTGAGGCCTCCCTAAGTTTGGTTACCCTTAAGACTGCCTTTCTTTTAGCTATCACTTCGGGGAGAAGAATCTCTGATCTGGAATCCCTCTCTTGTAAAGACCCCTTCTTAAGGATTCTAGAAGATAGGGTAGTGATTAAAACAGACCCTTTGTATTTGCCTAAAGTTTCTTCCAGGTTTTACATAGATCTCAGGAGGTTATCCTCCCTAGTTTTTGTTCCCCCCCAAGAATTCGGAGGAAAGATTTAGCCATTTGGATGTAAGAAGATGTCTTCTGCAGTATTTACAGGTTTCTATTAGTTTTAGGAAGTCATCTCACCTGTTGATTTCCTTTAGTGACCCTAAAAAGGGACCAAGGCCTCTAGGGGCTCAATTTCCAGATGGATCAGGGAAGCTATTTTCACAGCTTACAAGTCATCAGGTCAGGCCCTTCCTACTAGGGTTTGGGCTCATTCTCCGAGATCTGTGGCCACATCATGGGGAGAAAGAGCAGGAGCATCGTGGGAAGAAACATCTAAGGCTGCTGTCTGGTCCTCTTCTCATGCATTTATGAAGCATTACCGAGTCCAAATGCTCTCCAGCCAGGACCTCTCCTTTGGAAGGAAAGTTTTGCAGGCTGTCATCCCTTCCTAAGGTATATAATCTTGCTTATCCTCTCAAGTAGCTGTCCTGGAAGATGAAGGGGGAAAACCCCCGTTAGACCTACCGGTAACGGTATTTCCATGAATCTTCCAGGACAGCGCGTCTAGATTCCCACCCTATTATTTTTTTACACTGATCACCCTATTTACCTTGGTGGTGGTGTTTCAAGAGTGGTTCTATTATTCCTCTGCCTGGTACACATTGATGGAGGTTTTCTTGATCTTCATAACTGAAGGTCAGAGGAAAGGGAGGGCATTTTAAATTATGTCTGATTTGTGTTTTCTGTAGAGGGCGGAGCCAATCATCTCTCAAGTAGCTGTCCTGGAAGATTCATGGAAATACCGTTACCGGTAAGTCTAACAGGGGTTATATATATCTCTCTTACACTCACCGGCCACTTCATTAGGTACACCTGTTCAATTGCCTGGTAACAAAAATTGCTAATCAGCCAATCACATGGCAGCAACTCAATGCATTTAGGCATCTAGATGTAGTAAAGGTGACTTGCTGAAGTTCAAACTGAGCATCAGAATGGGAAAGAAAGGGGATTTAAGTGACTTTGAAAGTGGTGTGGTTGTTGGTGCCAGACGGGCTGGTCTGAGTATTTCAAAAACTGCTGATCTACTGGGATTTTCACACACAACTACCTCTAGGGTTTATACAAATTGGTCCGAAAAAGAAAATATCCAGTGAGCGGCTATTGTGCGGCAGAAAATGCCTTGTTTTTGTCAGAGGAGAATGGGAATACTGGTTGGAGAAACCAAACCAGTCAACAGTAGGCAACAGTAACTCAAATAACCACTTGTTACTACCAAGGTATGCAGAAAACCATCTCTAAATTCACAACACATTGAACCTAGAAAACAGATAGACTACAGCAGCAGAAGACCACACCGCGTGCCACTCCTGTCAGCTCAGAATAAGAAACTGAGGCTGTAATTCGCACAGGTTCACCAAAATTGGACAATAGAAGATTGGAGTTGTCTGGTCTGAAGAGTCTCAATTTCAGTTGCGACATTGTAGGGTCAGAATTTGGTGTAAACAAAATTAAAAGCATGGATCCACCCTGCTTTGTATCAACGGTTCAGGCTGGTGGTGTAGGGGGATATTTTCTTGGCACACTTTTGGCCCTTAGTACCAATTGAGCATCGTTTAAATGCCATGGCCTACCTCAGGATTGTTGCTGACCATGTCCATCCCTTTAGGACTACAGTGTACCCATCCTCTGATGGCTCCTTCTAGCAAGGCAATACACCATGTCACATAGCTCAAATCATCTCACCACTGGTTTCTTGAACATGACAATGAGGTCACTGTACTCCAATGGCCTCCAGTCAGCAGATCTCATTCCAATAGAGCACCTTTGGGATGTGGTGGAACCGGAGATTTGCATAATGGATGTGCAGCCGATAAATCTGCACTGCAGCAACTGCGTGATGCTATCATGTCAATATGGACCAAAATGTTTGAGGAATGTTTCCAACACCATGTTTAATCTATGCCATGAAGAATTAAGGCAGTTCTGAAGGCAAAAGGGGGTCCAACCCTGTACTTGCAAGGTGTACCTAATAAAGTGGCCCGTGAGTGTATATACACTATATTACCAAAAGTATTGTGACACCTGTCTTTACATGCACATGAACTTTAAAGACATCCCAGTCTGTATGGTTCAATATTGAGTTGGCCCACCCTTTGCAGCTTTAACAGCTTCAACTCCTTTGGGAAAGCTGTCCACAAGGTATAGGAGTGTGTCTATGGGGAATGTTTGACCATTGTTCCAGAAGCACATTTGTGAGGTCAGGCACTGATGTGGACAAGAAGGCCTGACAGTCTCCGCTCTAATTCATCCCAAAGATGTTCTTTTGGGTTGAGGTCAGGACTCTGTGCAGGCCAGTCAGGTTCCTCAACCCCAAATTCGTTCATACATGTCTTTATGGACCTTACTTTGGTGATCAGGGATCACCACATCCCTCCACACTACCTCATCTCTGCATTGTCCTCTTACATTGGTGCTTAGTGTCTGTGCTCCTTACATTGATGGTCAGTGGTTGTGGCCCCCTCATATTGGTGGTCAGTGTCTGTACCCCCTTATATTGGTGGTCAGTGTTTGTACCTCTTACATTGGTGGTCAGTGTCTGTACCCCCCTTATATTGGTTGTCAGTGTTTGTACCCCTTACATTGGTGGTCAGTGTTGTGCCCCTTTACTTTATGGTGGACAGTGTTGTGCACCCCTACATTGATGGTCAGTGGCTGTGCCCCCCTTACGTTGGTGGTCATTGGCTGTGCCCCCCTTATATTGGCGGTGCCCCCCTTACATTGGTGGTCAGTGGCTGTGCCCCCCTTACATTGGTGGTCAGTGGCGGTGCCCCCCTTACATTGGCGGTCAGTGGCTGTGCCCCCCTTATATTGGCGGTCAGTGGTGGTGCCCCCCTTACATTGGTGGTCAGTGGCTGTGCCCCCCTTACATTGGTGGTCAGTGGCTGTGCCCCCCTTACATTGGTGGTCAGTGGCTGTGCCCCCCTTACATTGATGGTCAGTGTCTGTGCCCCCTTAAATTGATGGGGAGCGTCTGTGCTCCTTAACTTATTCAGAGCCTGTGACCCTAATACTGTCAGCAATGTCTGTGCCCTGTTACACTGGTAATCAGTGTCTGCGCCCCCATTATATTGGTGGTCAGTGTTTGTGTTCCCCTTACATTGGTAGTCAATGTGCCCCCTTTCTGCACAGTGGTAGTCAGTGTGCCCCTTTTTTGTTGTGGTCAATGGAAGCAGTTTTTCCTTGGCAGAGGAAGAAAACTGGCAGTAAGTGCTGGCAAAGGACGAAGTAGAGGGCTCGCATTTGTAAACACAAGCTATGTTTAAATTTGTGATGGCTGTGATTGGCTCTGTGCTGAGTGATGTGCATTCTGATTGGCTCTGTACTCTCTTGCCTGCATTCAGCCGAGAAAGAAATAAAGCAGACAGTAACTCTAAATCTCCAGCACAGCCCCATCTCAGTCACATATTTCACTGGTCACTCATTTAAAATTCAACCAGAAATCTTTGTTTCCGACACTATCAGCTTCTTAGCACTGAGCGATCACCTCCTCACTCCTCACTACCTCTTCCCTTCCCTGGCCCTGCACTGTCATCACACTCTACTTAGTCCTGACCCAGCCAGAAGAGAGGGAGTGCATCCTGCCAATCAAACAAACACGCAAACTGATTGGTCCACTCCGCCGGCAGGAAGTAGCCTAGAAACGTCAGCATGTGATTGGGCGCGCCTGTGCATTCGGGGCTGTGGGCACTTCCGGATCCTTGGTATCAGCTCTACGGGACGACGGATACAATGCCGGAGAATGGGAGCCGCTGAGAAGTTGTGACCCCGGGGGAGACGGAACGGGAAACAGGCGCTACGGGCGGACACAAAGGTCCCGGGAAGTCGGCAGTTCGGTAAGAGCCGGCTGTGTCAGAACGGTATTCTCCCCTCCATACTGCATTCAGCTGGACAGGGCACTGCCTTCATAGCTCAGCCTCTGTCACAGGGACTAATGGGGGACCTATGTCTAGGGACAGGGCACTGCCTTCATAGCTCACCCTCTGTCACAGGGGCTAATGGGGGACCTATGTCTAGGGACAGGGCACTGCCTGCTGCTTTCATAGCTCACCCTCTGTCACAGGGGCTAATGGGGGGCCTATGTCTAGGGACAGGGCACTGCCTTCATAGCTCACCCTCTGTCACAGGGGCTAATGGGGGGACCTATGTCTAGGGACAGGGCACTGCCTGCTGCCTTCATAGCTCAGCCTCTGTCACAGGGGCTAATGGGGGACCTATGTCTAGGGACAGGGCACTGCCTTCATAGCTCACCCTCTGTCACAGGGGCTAATGGGGGACCTATGTCTAGGGACAGGGCACTGCCTTCATAGCTCAGCCTCTGTCACAGGGGATAATGGGGGACCTATGTCTAGGGACAGGGCACTGCCTTCATAGCTCACCCTCTGTCACAGGGGCTAATGGGGGACCTATGTCTAGGGACAGGGCACTGCCTTCATAGCTCAGCCTCTGTCACAGGGACTAATGGGGGGACCTATGTCTAGGGACAGGGCACTGCCTTCATAGCTCAGCCTCTGTCACAGGGACTAATGGGGGGACCTATGTCTAGGGACAGGGCACTGCCTTCATAGCTCAGCCTCTGTCACAGGGGATAATGGGGGGACCTATGTCTAGGGACAGGGCACTGCCTTCATAGCTCAGCCTCTGTCACAGGGGATAATGGGGGACCTATGTCTAGGGACAGGGCACTGCCTTCATAGCTCAGCCTCTGTCACAGGGACTAATGGGGGGACCTATGTCTAGGGACAGGGCACTGCCTTCATAGCTCAGCCTCTGTCACAGGGGATAATGGGGGGACCTATGTCTAGGGACAGGGCACTGCCTTCACAGCTCAGCCTCTGTCACAGGGGATAATGGGGGGACCTATGTCTAGGGACAGGGCACTGCCTTCACAGCTCAGCCTCTGTCACAGGGGATAATGGGGGGACCTATGTCTAGGGACAGGGCACTGCCTTCACAGCTCCCCCTCTGTCACAGGGACTAATGGGGGGACCTATGTCTAGGGACAGGGCACTGCCTGCTGCTTTCATAGCTCACCCTCTGTCACAGGGGCTAATGGGGGACCTATGTCTAGGGACAGGGCACTGCCTTCATAGCTCCCCCTCTGTCACAGGGGATAATGGGGGACCTATGTCTAGGGACAGGGCACTGCCTTCATAGCTCAGCCTCTGTCACAGGGACTAATGGGGGGACCTATGTCTAGGGACAGGGCACTGCCTTCATAGCTCAGCCTCTGTCACAGGGGATAATGGGGGGACCTATGTCTAGGGACAGGGCACTGCCTGCTGCCTTCATAGCCCCCCCTCTGTCACAGGGGATAATGGGGGACCTATGTCTAGGGACAGGGCACTGCCTGCTGCTTTCATAGCTCAGCCTCTGTCACAGGGGCCAATGGGGGGACCTATGTCTAGGGACAGGGCACTGCCTGCTGCCTTCATAGCTCCCCCTCTGTCACAGGGGCTAATGGGGGACCTATGTCTAGGGACAGGGCACTGCCTTCATAGCTCAGCCTCTGTCACAGGGACTAATGGGGGACCTATGTCTAGGGACAGGGCACTGCCTTCATAGCTCACCCTCTGTCACAGGGGCTAATGGGGGACCTATGTCTAGGGACAGGGCACTGCCTGCTGCTTTCATAGCTCACCCTCTGTCACAGGGGCTAATGGGGGGCCTATGTCTAGGGACAGGGCACTGCCTTCATAGCTCAGCCTCTGTCACAGGGGATAATGGGGGGACCTATGTCTAGGGACAGGGCACTGCCTGCTGCCTTCATAGCTCAGCCTCTGTCACAGGGGCTAATGGGGGACCTATGTCTAGGGACAGGGCACTGCCTTCATAGCTCACCCTCTGTCACAGGGGCTAATGGGGGACCTATGTCTAGGGACAGGGCACTGCCTTCATAGCTCAGCCTCTGTCACAGGGGATAATGGGGGACCTATGTCTAGGGACAGGGCACTGCCTTCATAGCTCACCCTCTGTCACAGGGGCTAATGGGGGACCTATGTCTAGGGACAGGGCACTGCCTTCATAGCTCAGCCTCTGTCACAGGGACTAATGGGGGGACCTATGTCTAGGGACAGGGCACTGCCTTCATAGCTCAGCCTCTGTCACAGGGACTAATGGGGGGACCTATGTCTAGGGACAGGGCACTGCCTTCATAGCTCAGCCTCTGTCACAGGGGATAATGGGGGGACCTATGTCTAGGGACAGGGCACTGCCTTCATAGCTCAGCCTCTGTCACAGGGGATAATGGGGGACCTATGTCTAGGGACAGGGCACTGCCTTCATAGCTCAGCCTCTGTCACAGGGACTAATGGGGGGACCTATGTCTAGGGACAGGGCACTGCCTTCACAGCTCAGCCTCTGTCACAGGGGATAATGGGGGACCTATGTCTAGGGACAGGGCACTGCCTTCATAGCTCAGCCTCTGTCACAGGGGATAATGGGGGGACCTATGTCTAGGGACAGGGCACTGCCTTCACAGCTCAGCCTCTGTCACAGGGGATAATGGGGGGACCTATGTCTAGGGACAGGGCACTGCCTTCACAGCTCAGCCTCTGTCACAGGGGATAATGGGGGGACCTATGTCTAGGGACAGGGCACTGCCTTCACAGCTCCCCCTCTGTCACAGGGACTAATGGGGGGACCTATGTCTAGGGACAGGGCACTGCCTGCTGCTTTCATAGCTCACCCTCTGTCACAGGGGCTAATGGGGGACCTATGTCTAGGGACAGGGCACTGCCTTCATAGCTCCCCCTCTGTCACAGGGGATAATGGGGGACCTATGTCTAGGGACAGGGCACTGCCTTCATAGCTCAGCCTCTGTCACAGGGACTAATGGGGGGACCTATGTCTAGGGACAGGGCACTGCCTTCATAGCTCAGCCTCTGTCACAGGGGATAATGGGGGGACCTATGTCTAGGGACAGGGCACTGCCTGCTGCCTTCATAGCCCCCCCTCTGTCACAGGGGATAATGGGGGACCTATGTCTAGGGACAGGGCACTGCCTGCTGCTTTCATAGCTCAGCCTCTGTCACAGGGGCCAATGGGGGGACCTATGTCTAGGGACAGGGCACTGCCTGCTGCCTTCATAGCTCCCCCTCTGTCACAGGGACTAATGGGGGGACCTATGTCTAGGGACAGGGCACTGCCTTCATAGCTCACCCTCTGTCACAGGGGCCAATGGGGGGACCTATGTCTAGGGACAGGGCACTGCCTTCATAGCTCACCCTCTGTCACAGGGGATAATGGGGGACCTATGTCTAGGGACAGGGCACTGCCTGCTGCTTTCATAGTTCCCCCTCTGTCACAGGGGTTAGTGGGGGGACCTATGTCTAGGGACAGGGCACTGCCTTCATAGCTCAGCCTCTGTCACAGGGACTAATGGGGGACCTATGTCTAGGGACAGGGCACTGCCTTCATAGCTCACCCTCTGTCACAGGGACTAATGGGGGACCTATGTCTAGGGACAGGTCCTCAGTCCCACTACAGCTGGGGCTTCTTATACACCCAGACGCAGAAAGAAGCTTCAGGAATGTCTGCGAGTTTATAGGACAGATCCTGTGACAGCCCCTCCCACCAGGGTCATGTGATGGGTATCTTTGTACTAGTGTAGGGATTGGAACATATTGCATCTTTAACCAGTTGACTTCTGGAAGATTTACTGACTTCATGACCAAGCCATTTGTTGGCACTGCGTTACATTAACTGACAATTGCGTGGTGGTGCGAAACTGTACCCCCAAAAAAATGAATGTTCTTTTTTTCCCCTACAAACAGGGCTTGCTTTTGGTGGTATTTGATCACTTCTGCAATTTTTGTTTGCACTATAAACAAACAAAAAAAATAAATTTTCGGCTATTAACCACTTTACCACCGGAGGATTTTGCTGTCTTACGTCCAGGCCACTTTTTGCGATTCGGCACTGTGCGACTTTAACGGACAATTGCGCGGTCGTGCGACGCTGTACCCAAACAAAATTTACATTTTTTTTCCCCACAAACAGAGCTTTCTTTTGGTGTTATTTGATCACCTGTGCGATTTTTACTTTTTGCGCTATAAACCAAAAAAGCGTAAATTTTGAAAAAATAACAATATTTTTCACATTTTTTTATATGAAATTCCCCCCAAAAAAATGTAAAGATCAAAATTTTTTTAAATTTTTGGCCAATTTGTTTTATGCTACCTATGTTTGGTAAAAAAAAATCACAATAAGCGTATTTTGATTGGTTTGCACAAAAGTTATTGCGTTTACTAACTAAGGGAAAGTTTTCTGTCATTTTTGGTGTTTTTTTTTTTTTTTAATAATAATAATAATTTTTGAGTAATGGCGGCGATCTGCGATTTTTTTTTTTTTTGCGGGACTGCAACATTGCGGTGGACAGATCGGACCCTTGACTGACATTTTTGACACTTTTGGGGGTACCAGTGACATTTCTATAGTAATCAGTGCTATAAATATGCACTGTTACTGTAAAAATGACACTGGCAGGGAAGGGGTTAATGTATGCCTGGTGCTTACTAACGTGTGGGGGGAGGTGACTGAGTGACACAGGGACAGATCGCATGTTCAGCTATGCTGAACCCTGCAATCTGACCCTGCCTGTCACTTAGGAGATCCGCCCGCTCTGTTTACGCAAGCGGGCGGATCTCCAAACTCGATTCCCCGACGATCGGGGAAGAGCAGCGGCGATCGCCCGCCGCTCCTCCCCTGGCCCGACTCCCGCTGTGACTGAATACAGCGGGAGTGAGCCTCCAGCGGCACGCGAGCGCCGCCCACAAGAGGAGGAGTCCAGCGACGTAGTACTACGTCGCTGGACGATGACGTGCCGCAGTAGAGGTACAGTGACTGGTCGTAAAGTGGTTAAACATGTCCAATAAAAAAAAAATCTAATTTCTTCATCAGTTTAGGCCAATATGTATTTTGCTACATATTTTTGTTAAAAAAAATTCCAATAAGCATATATTGACTATGGGATATTTATTTATTTTTTACTAGTAATGGCAGCGAACAGCGACTTATCACAGAGCTGCAATATTGCTGCGGACAGTCAGACAAATAACTGACACTTTTAACCCTTTTTGGGGACTAATGACACTAATACAGTGATCAGTGCTAAAATATATGCACTGTTACTGTACTAATGACACTGGCTGGGAAGGGGTTAACATCAAGGGCAGTCAAAGGGTTAAATGTGTTCCTAGCCAGTGCTTGTGTACAGTGTGGGAGGTGCTTGAGGGAAGACATTGATCCGGTTTTTCAGGAACACAGGATCAATGCATTTCCTACTGATAGAATGGCAATCTGCCTTGTTTACATATGGTAGGCAGACTGCCATTCTTCCTGTGTAACGAATGATCAGTGGTTGCTGGTGGACATCAAGTCTGCAGTACCCACTGATTAGCTCTCACTGTGTATAATCGAAGCGGGCTGGCAGCGGCGGTGCTGGATCATATGCTAGGTATGTGATCCAGCACAGTAGAGCTAACATATGGATTTTTTACTACAGCTTACCTGTAAAATCAATTTGTTGGAGTACATCACGGGGCACAGAGCCATATTCATTATCATATGGGTTAAACACCACCTTCTTGTGAATGGACACTGGTAACCAATCAGACAGGAAGTCCCCCTATATAACCCCTCCTACACAGGAAGGACCTCAGTTTTGTAGCAAGCAATAAAAAGGCCCAATACAAGAGGGGAGGGACCCCTGTGTCCCGTGATGTACTCCAAGAAATGGATTTTACAGGTAAGCTGTAGCAAAAAAATACAAATTTCTTTTCGTACATCATGGGACATAGAGCCAAATTCATTACCATATGGGACATCCCATAGTAATGCATCTGAGGGGAGGAGGGACACCATAAATACCGCCATCAGACCACAAAAGATCTACACCGCTGCCTGCAGAACACTGTGGCCAAATGTGGACTCCTCCTGGGTCCTAACATCCACTTGATAGAAACGAATGAACGTATGCACTGGCGACCAAGTCGCGGCTTTGCAAATAGAACCCATAGAAGTTTGATGTCTAACTGCCCAAGAGGCACCTACACTTCTGGTAGAGTGTGCCTTCACAGGAAAAGGTGGAACCTTCCCTTTAAAACCATACGCCTGGATAATAACCTGGCGAATCCAATGAGAGATCGTAGACTTAGATGCTGCCTGCCCTTTCCTGGGCCCTTCTGGCAGCACAAACAAAAGATCGGTCTTACAAACTTGAGCTGACCTTTCCAAATAGTGCCTGTACTACATCAAGAGAATGTTAATAACTTTTTCCTCTTCTGTTTGAGGCTCTTGAAAAAAGGAAGGCAGTATAATGTCCCGATTTCAAATGAAAAGCGGACACCACCTTGGGCAAAAAACCTGGGTGTGGACATAAAATCACCATATCTTGATGTAATATCAAGAATGGCTCTTTACAAGAAAGAGCTGCTAGTTCCGATACTCTTCTGGCTGAAGTTATCGCAATCAAAAAGACCAGTTTTCTGGTCAGAACAAGGGGGAATAGCCCCATGGGCTCAAAAGGCTTTCTGTAAAACTGCCAGCACCAAATTTAGAACCCAAGGACACAATGGTGGCTTCACTGGTAGAAGCATACTTAATATCCCTTGGACGAAGGTTTGAACCAAGGAATGCGACGCGATCGGTTTGATCTGGGAAAAAAACTGATGAGGCTGAAATTTGACCCTTAAAGCGGAGTTCCACCCAAAAGTGGAACTTCCGCTTTAAATAGTCCTAACCCCCTGACATGCCACTTTTGGCATGTCATTTTTTTGGGGGGGGGAGCGGGTACCTAGTTTTGACAGGTACCCGCTCCACTTCCGCTTGGAGCGCCGCAGCGCCCTGAGTGGAAGTTCTCCTCTCTCCCTCCCTGCAATCTTCTGGGACATGCCAGAGGTCCCAGAAGATTGCCGGCCAATCACGATGCATAGCGCAACTCGCGCATGCGCAGTGCGTACCCGGCTGTGAAGCTGCAAACTGTCACAGCCGGGTGCCCACATCAGTGATGCCGGCGCCGCAGAGCAGAGAGGGAGAAGACGGCGCATCGCTGGACCGTGGGACAGGTGAGTGCGTGTTTAGGCTGGAACTCCGCTTTAAGGCCTCATGTACACTGCTGCTGCTGATAAACGGACGTTTAGGAGCAGTTGGGCGTTTTTTTTCAGCAGCCCCTGAACCCTCCTCTGTTATCTTATCTGTCCATGTACACTGAATCGATTACAGTCATTTAGAGGCAGTTGAGTTCATTGTCGTTTTTTGGAAAACAATTATTTGCGTTCAGCATGTTTAGAACGTGTGTTTACTGGCGTTTCAAACGCAACCGAACACGGTCACCCACATTTAGCGCTTGCGTTTTTACTGTTTAAAAGGGGAATGATTTTTTGACCTCTAAAAACGGATCTGAGCGCAAACGCCCGCTAAATGCGGCATGCAAACGCGACCCAACGGATGTTTTAAACGTCGTTTACATTCCAGCGTTCAAAGGAGTTTTACAAATGTCAATTTAAGACGCAGGGTGGAATATCGGACCTTGAGAGAGAAGGCCTGGATGCAGTGGCAGAACTCAAGGCCATGTCACTGCCAATTTTTGAGTTTGTGCATGCCAAACCCTCCTTGGCCATGCTGGAGCTACGAGGATTACTGGTTTCCCCCCTAGCTGGATTTAGCATAAATTACGTGGTAGCAGCTGAACCGGAGGAAAGGCATAGATCAAGGAAAACTCCCAAGGAGTCACCAAAGCATCCACTCTGACTGCGAGTGGATCCCCGGTCCTGGACACAAATCTCTTCAACTTGTTGTTGACCCTGGATGCCAACAGATCTCCTTTCGGAGACTCTCCAGCGTTGGCAGATCGATGCAAAGATTTCGGGGTGAAAGGACAATTCCCCCGGAAACATCTGTTGACGACTCAGTCTGCCTGCTAGATCTATTCTTGGAATGAAAACTGCTGACAGGTATGGAACAAACTTCTCTGCCTAGGATAGGATGATATCCACCTCTTTCTGGGCTGACTGACTTTTGGTGCCTCCCTGATGGTTGATATAAGCCATAGCTGTGGCATTTTCAGATTGTACCCTGACAGGGTGACACTGAAGTCTGGACATCCAGTTCTTTAAAGCCCACCCTCTGCTCGGATTTCTAAGATATTGATGGGGAGACTTTTTTTTTTTTTTTCTACCAAAGACCACTTCCCTTGGACAGTGGCTTCCTCCAGAACCGCTCCCCAACTGGAGGGACTGTCATTGACAATCACTGCTTTCCAGACTACTGGATGGAAGGATTTCCCTTTTTCCAAATTTCTAGTTAACCACCAACTTAGACTCTGACATGCTCTTGGAACCAGAGACATGCACCAGTCTAGGGACTGGACTTTTCTGGTCCATGCTGACAGAAAGTTGTTCTGTAAGGGTCTGGGATGGAATTGAGCATAGGGAATTGCTCCGAATATGGATTGCTCCGAATGTGGACACCATCTTGTATGTTGTCTCCCCACTTGGGTTCTACGTTAGAGTCTCCATACTGCACTAGTCATCCAGTCTGCATGTCGACTAACAACATTCATTATATTTTCAGATATGTTCTTATACACATACCCCTGATGAGTGGGCAATGCGACCCATGAAACGCGTTGAGTTAAACGCATACAAAGCCATGTCATGTTTTTATTGATAATTGCATCATTATGTTTATGTATTGATGTACTGCTCAGTTATGAACTTATTTTTATATGACTGTTTTACTAATAAATCAGCCGCATTGCACTATTGACTTAACTATTGAATCCTCCTCATTTAAAGCCCCACTGGCCAATTAAAGTTAAAGTAACGCAGTGCCGAATCGCAAAATAGGGCTTAAGTGGTTAATATGGCCTTTTTAAAGACTAACAAACTCCTATAGCTGCCACTGCTGGTTGTATCGCAGACCCTGCAACAGCAAAGGAGGTTTTTAGTAAAGATTCCATCTTCTTATCAGCTGGATCTTTAAAAATCTGGGCATTATCCACAGGACAAGTTAAACTTTTAACTGAAGAAATGGCAGCATGCACAGTAGGTATACTCCTATTTCTTTATCGTACATCATGGGACACAGCAGGTAATGACTATCTGGGTTATACGCAACCTTTAGGTGAATAGACACTAGCAACCAGTAGACAGGAAGTTCCTCCCATATAACCCCTCCCATACAGGAAGAACCTTAGTTTTTTTTCACCAGTGTCTTGAAGGTGGTGGTCATGGCTATTAAAGCTCTTCAAAATTTCAAACGTCCCAGTAATTGGGCATTCTATCGGATCCATTCAAATGGCAAAACGCTAAGAGTGGTACCCAAGCCTCGGCTAGAGAAGATCCAAGGTTTTGCCTGTAATGTGACCCATTTGGGCACTGGACCCTAGTAATGAAACCCTGCTTTTTATTATCCCAAGGAGTTTTTTTAGCAGGGTGCTCAACGGGTCCAAGGGAATGGACCCCATTAAAAAAGGGGGACCAAGTCCTTGAAGGTCAGATTGACCAAGCTCTCTGTGAGGGTTGAAGATTGGGTCCTGCTGAGGACCCTGCGGCGGCGGGACTGGCAACTAATTCCTTTTCTTTAAAAAAAAATTAAAAGGTTTAAAGGAAGGATTAAGCACATTTTCTCCTAACTGTAGTTCTGTTTTGTGGTTACTAGATGGCGCTGTTCAGCAGTATTGGTTTTTACCTGTTTCTGTAGTCTCATCCCGGTCAGCTTGGTGTGGATTTTTTTCCATGTGGCTATGGGAGCGGCGTTTGCTGATGACATCACGGACCTACACATGGACGCCCTTACCTCATTTTAAGCAGGCTGCTGACTGGATCGTGCTGGAGCAGGCTGCTGGCTGGGATCTTTGGGACACCCAGCAGGTGGATCAGACTGTCTGGGCATGTGATTAACTATGGGACAGGTTAGGAGAACAGTAGTTGATAGCTGTATAGTGCAGTATATTCTACCATTGTGCAACAGGGCCTCACTTCTGAGTCTTACTTTACTAAAAAGCAATGTCTTCCAGAGAGAGAAGGGGGGGGGGGGGTTGCAGCAGGGAAGGTGGCCTGGTGTCCCCACATCAGGATTAAACAGTCCTAATCTGATTCCCACTGTACTCTCCTCCCCTGATAGACCTGAAGCTACTGGCCAGTCTGAGCCATTGCGCTTGTCGGGTCTGGTTGCTACCTCTAATGCCTCTGTATCTACTTATGTTACGAAGGACGATTTGGCATTTGGCTTGGCTGGCATTAACCACTTAAGCCCCGGAGGATTTGGCTGCTAAAAGATCAGGGTTTTTTTTGCGATTCGGCACTGCGTGACTTTAACGGACAATTGCGTGGTCGTGCGACGCTGTACCTAAACGAATTTGACGTCCTTTTTTTTTCCCCACAAACAGAGCTTTCTTTTGGTGGTATTTGATCACCTGTGCGATATTTTTTTTTTTTTTTTTTCGACATTGCGGCGGACAGATCAGACCCTTGACTGACACTTTTGGGGTTACCAGTGACATTTCTACAGTAATCAGTGCTATATATATGCACTGTTACTGTAAAAATACACTGGCAGTGAAGGGGTTAACTTTATTTGAGAGGGAGGGGCTGTGTGTGTCCCTAGGGGCGTGATTCTAACTGTGATTGGCTGTGGCTTGAGGTGTAGTTACATTGATCAACGGTTCTACATAGTAGAACCGTATGATCAGTGTCTCTACACAGGGAGAACTGACAGGCAGCTTGTTTACACAAGCTGCCTGCCTTTCTCCCTCTCCCCCGACGATCGCAGAGTGACCGGCGGACATCGGGTCCGCCGGTCACACGCGCGGGGGGGCTGCGTGACCACGCGGGAGCGAGCCGCCGGCGGCGCTCGCTCGCTCCCCAGACCCTCCCAGGCTAGTGACGTACCGATACGTCACTCTGCCTGTGAGGGGCTGACCGCCGCAGTATATGTTCGTGCGGCGGTCTGCAAGCGGTTAAAGGTAAAATAGCTGGCATGATTGCGGATAGATCCCCACCTCCCTCTCCTGTGCCCAGGTCCAGCAATGATACAGCAGGGTTTCCGTGCTCTCAAAATCTTGCAGAGGCCTCTGGTTTACAGCCAGATTGGGCAGAAGACCTTTTTTTAGTAAATTTTTCCTCCATAGGATATTATAGTGAAAACCTTTTTTGGAGGAACAAAAGTCCTATCAGGATGATCCCAATCAGCATACATTAGCTGCTCCAAATCAGCATACATTAGCTGCTCCAAGAGCGGGTGTATGAGGAGAGCGCAATGAGCCTAGAGAGGAAAAAGTCTTCAGACATCTCTAAGGGAGGTAATTTGTATCCAAACCGGACCATTTCAGTGAGAGAATGGTTTAACAATCTCTGGGCTTCAGAGGCAGAGTATGACTCCTCAGATCCTGACTCCCCAGAAGTGGATTCAGCTTGACCTTCTATAGGGTCCTCCTACAGCTGTTTCCACATCCTCTACCCAATCCTGAACTGAATCTGGTGGTGGCTCAGGTGAGGGGGATCTGTCACATTTCCTCCTGCCTTGTGATGCTGCAATCATGCCAGCAATCTTACCCTCGAGGGTGGCTAAAGCCGATGCCAAGTCGCCCTTAGTGACGTAGGTTGCGACAGAAGCACTAGGAGTAGCTACAATGCGTGACAACCGTAATGGCTCAGATTGACTAATCGCCTTTGCCTTTTTAGGGGAAGTAGACAGAGCAAGCACGGCTAGGACCTTCGAGGCCTGATGGCATCACAGTGCACCTTCCAGCTGTGTCCCCCAGACCTTTTTCGGGCAGACATTGGTTTTAAGCAAGACAAACTTGAGGTACTAACTTTAGTGTACTCTAGGCTTGTGCCAAGCTATACAGCTTATCACACAGCACTGATTATCCCAAAGTTACAGAACCTGTCTTGTGCCAGTAAGCATACACCACAGTGACTCACGTAACCCGGCTGCTGCTGCTCTGCGATTCCTCCAGCCTCTGGCAGAGCCTTGCTTGCTAAAACTCCTGTTTAAGAATCAAGACGCTTGTGGTTGTACTGCGCATGTGTGGCGTGCTACGTAGCAGCCACGTGCACGCTAATCGCGTCCAGACATGCCCCTCTTGCTCCAAACGTACGCTTGTGTATAAATGGCGAAGATTTGCGTGCGCAAACGATCCCTCGCTACAAACCCGCCACTGAAAGCATCGCTTGACCAGAACTTTCGCGCCAAGGCGAACCAACAACATAGGGTGAGAGCAGCTTAGGCAGACGGGTGCTTTGTCACAGCTGAAACCTTTCGAACAAACAAGGTATGTTTTAACATAGCTAATACCATAGTTACATAGTTAGTGAGGCTGAAAAAAGACACAAGTCCATCCAGTTCAACCTATGTGTGTGTGTTTGCTTTTAACCGTACATTGTATACCCCTGTATGTTGTGGTCTTTAAGGTGTCCATCCAATAGTTTTTTGAAACTATCAATGCTCCCCGCTGATACGACTGCTTGCGGAAGAGAATTCCACATCCTTACCGCTCTTACAGTGAAGAACCCCTTACGCACTTTAAGGTTAAACCGCCTTTCCTCTAGTTTTAGTGAGTGGCCACGTGTCTTATTGTATTCCCTTACTCTAAATAGTTTGTTCCTTATGCTCGGGTCGCCAGTACAGTATTTGTACATTGATATCATATCCCCCCTCAAGCGTCTCTTCTCCAGAGAGAATAGGTTCAGTGCTTGTAGTCTTTCCTCATAGCCGATGTCCTCCATTTCCCTAATTATTTTTGTTGCCCTTCTCTGGACTTTCTCCAGTTCCAGCACATCCTTCCTGAGGACCGGTGCCCAGAACTGGACAGCATACTCCAGATGTGGCCGGACCAGAGTCTTGTAGAGTGGAAGAATAATCTCTTTATTTCTGGAGTGAATCCCCTTTTTTATACAACCCAGTATTCTGTTGGCTTTGCTTGCAGCGGCTTGGCATTGCATGCCACTTCCAAGCCTGTTGTCTACCAGTACCCCCAGGTCCCTTTCCATCCTAGACTCACCCAGAGGTTCCCCCCCTAGTGAGTAGCTTGCTTTCTGGTTTCTGGCCCCCAAGTGCATTACTTTACATTTTTCTACATTAAATCTCATCTGCCATGTAGTTGCCCACCCCGTTATTTTGTTCAGGTCTGCTTGCAAGATTTCCACATCCTGCATAGAAGATATTGGCATGCCTAATTTAGTATCATCGGCAAATACTGAGATTGTACTAGATATCCCCTCCTCTAGATCATTTATGAATAAATTAAACAGGATTGGTCCCAGGACAGAACCCTGGGGGACCCCACTTTCCACACCCGCCCAATCCGAGTACTCCCCATTAATCACCACCCTCTGTACTCTCCCCTGGAGCCAGTTCTCTATCCAGGTACTCACCTTATGGTCCATACCTATCTTCCTTAGTTTGTACAGTAAGCGTTTGTGGGGAACGGTGTCAAAGGCCTTTGCAAAGTCCAGATACACCACATCCACAGGCTTACCTTTATCTAAGTGGCAGCTCACTTCATCGTAGAAGGTTAATAGATTGGTTTGGCATGAACGATTTTTCATGAATCCATGCTGATTACTACTTATAATACCGTTTTCATTACTAAAGTCTTGTATGTGGTCCCTTATCATCCCCTCCAAAATTTTGCAGACTACAGATGTTAGGCTGACCGGCCTATAGTTACCCGGGATATATCTCGGCCCCTTCTTAAATATTGGTACCACGTTGGCTTTTTTCCAATCAGCTGGCACCATACCTGTCTGTAAACTATCCTTAAAGATCAAGAATAATGGTCTGGCAATCACCTGACTGAGCTCATTTAGAACCCTTGGGTGCAAGCCATCCGGTCCCGGGGATTTATTTATGTTAAGTTTCTCTAGTTTAGCTCTAAGTCTATCCTCTGTTATTTAGTTCGGCCTTACAAGCGGGGTTCATGTAGCCCCCCGATTCCTTTGTGAAGACTGAAGAAAAGAAATTATTTAACACTTCCGCCTTTTCTCTGTCCTCAGTGGCCATTTTTCCTTTATCATCTTTTATGGGGCCAATGTGTTCTGGCCTTGCTTTCTTACTGTTTATATACTTAAAGAATTTCTTGGGGTTCTTTTTACTCTCCTCCGCTATATGTCTCTCGTGTTCTATTTTAGCCGCCCTGATTTCATCTTTACATTTCTTATTGCACTCTTTGTAATGCTTAAATGCTGCCAATGACCCCTCAGTCTTGTATTTTTTGAAGGCCTTTTCTTTAGCTCTAATATACATTTTTATGTTGGAGTTTAGCCACCCAGGGTTTAGTTTTGCTCTTTTAAATTTATTTCCCAGTGGAATGCACTGGCCCACCCCCTTGTTAAGTATGCTCTTGAAGCACTCCCATTTTTCCTCCGTGTTCTTTGTTCCCAGGGTTCTATCCCATTTGATATTTTCTAGCAGTGAGCGCAGTTTAGGGAAATTGGCTCTTTTGAAATTCAGTGTCCTTATATTACCCTTGTGTTTCCTATTACTGTAATTAATACTGAAACCAATTGACCTATGGTCACTGTTCCCTAAGTTGTCCCGTATTTCTATATCCGTGAGCAGGTCTGTATTGTTGGTAATCAGTAGGTCAAGTACCGCATTGTTTCTTGTCGGTGCATTCACCATCTGACCCATGAAATTGTCCTGCAAAACATTTAGGAACTGCCGAGCCTTGGCTGAATGCGCGGTTCCTTCTGCCCAGTCTATATCTGGATAATTAAAGTCCCCCATTATAATGACATTTCCCATCCTTGCTGCCAATCCTATCTGTAACATGAGGTCTCTCTCACCCTCCTCCCTCTGGTTTGGGGGCCTATAGCATACGCCCAATATTACCTTCCCCACCGTGCCTTTCCTTTGAAGCTCTACCCATAGGGATTCTGCCTCGTCCATAGCTCCATTATTAATATCATCCCTCATATTTACCTGTACACTGTTCTTAATATACAAACATACCCCTCCCCCTTTTTTACCCTCTCTATCTCTGCGATAAAGGGAATACCCCTGAATGGTCGCCATCCAGTCATGAGAGCTGTCAAACCAAGTCTCAGTTATCCCCACAAAATCTAAGTCCTCCTCAAACATCAGCAGCTCCAGCTCTCCCATCTTGTTGGCCAGGCTTCTGGCATTGGTATACAAACCTCGTAATTTTGATGTTTTTAGGCTGCTCTCTTGATTTTTCCCCGTACCCACCCTGGGTATAGGGGCTCCGAACACCCTACCGCTAATGCCCCCAATTCTGCCCTCTGAAACTTGCTTTCCACTGGCTAATTCTACATCTGTACCCTCCTGTTTTGCACAGGCAAAGAGAAATGTTTAAACCACAAGGTGCTTTAACATAGCTGATGCACCTACTGTTTTGCACATGGAGAGCAAACATATGTTTAACCATTTTAAGACCGGAGGATTTGGCTGCTCAAAGACCAGGCCCTAT
This sequence comes from Pelophylax lessonae, assembly GCF_965119305.1. Classification (NCBI taxonomy): domain Eukaryota; kingdom Metazoa; phylum Chordata; class Amphibia; order Anura; family Ranidae; genus Pelophylax; species Pelophylax lessonae. The sequence continues at coordinate 153,251,044 of NC_138779.1, read as the reverse complement.
TTTGCGATTCGGCACTGCGTGAATTTAACGGACAATTGCGCGGTCATGTGACGCTGTACCCGAACGAAATTGACGTCCTTTTTTTTTTTTTTTTTTTTTCCCCCACAAACAGTTTCTTTTAGTGCTATTTGATCACTTTTGCGATTTTTATTTATTTTTTTTTTGTGCTATAAACAAAAAAAGAGCGACAATTTTGAAAAAATAACAATATTTTTCACATTCTTTTATATGAAATTCTCAAAAAAAAAATGTAAAAATCTAATTTTTTTTTAACATTTTAGGCTAATTTGTTTTCTGCTACATATTTTTGGTAAACAAAATCGCAATACGCGTATTTTGATTGGTATGCGCAAAAGTTATTATTAGTTTAATAACTACGGGAAAGATTTGTCATTTTTATTTTCTTTTTTTCCTAGTAATGGCGGCGATCTGTGATTTCTTTTTTTATTTATTTTTTTTTTTTTTCCGGGACTGCGACATTGCGGCAGACAGATCGGACCCCTAACTGACATTTTTTACACTTTTGGGGGTACTGTTACTGTAAAAATGACACTGGCAGGGAAAGGGTTAACAGTAACAGGGTTGGTAAAAGAGGGGGAGGGGTATGTCTTTATGTCAAGAACAATATAAAGGTGCTAGAAAGGAGTGACATTACGGATGGGATGAGCATGGATTTAGAATCTGTGTGGGTTGAACTCGATAGGGAAGAAGATAAGGGAAAAGTAGTTGTGGGGGTTTGCTATAGGCCACCTAACCAAGGGGAGGAGGTAGAGCTGGAATTTTTAGCACTAATAGGTAAAGCGGCAAAACTAGGATCAGTCATCATATTGGGGGACTTCAATTATCCCGACATTGACTGGGAAGAGGGGACTGCACACTCGCATAAGGCCCGGCTATTCACGGAAACCTTACAGGATAACTACATGTCGCAGTTGGTGGATTCCCCTACTAGAGAGAATGCTATCCTGGATCTATTGATCACTAATGACCCAGACATAATCTCGGAGGTAGGAGTCCAGGACAACCTGGGCTCTAGCGATCACAGGATGATCACATTTAGTATAAATAACAATATAAAAAGGCAAGTGGGGAACATAAGAACCCTAAACTTCAGAAGGGCAGACTTTCCAAAATTGTACTCATTGATGGAAAGGGTAAACTGGGACCAAACCCTGGGATCACTGACCACAGAGGAAAAATGGGAATGCTTTAGAACAATATTAAGCAAAGGCATCTTGCAGTGCATTCCTATGGGGAATAAATTTAGAAGAGACAAAGCCAAACCTGGCTGGCTAAACCGTAGCGTTAAAAAACTTATTAGGGGAAAAAAATTGGCCTTCAAGAAATATAAATCAGAGGGCACTGTATCGGCCTTCCAGCAATACAAGGAGGAAAATAAGAAGTGTAAACACGAAATCAAGATGGCTAAAATCAACTTTGAGAGACAAATAGCGGAGGATAGTAAAAAAAACCCAAAGAAATTCTTTAAATATATCAACAGCAAAAAAACTAGGGCAGAGCATATTGCACACATAATTAGCGATGATGGGAGGATGGTTACAGAGGACACTGAAAAAGCAACCGTGCTGAATTCTTTTTTCTCGTCAGTCTTTACGCAGGAAAAGGAAGGGTACACTGACCATGACTGTATGGTTAGTAGTAATACACAGGACTTGCCACTATGGCTAACAGAGGGGGAAATCAGGGAAAGACTGGATAAACTTAACACAAACAAATCACCAGGCCCAGATGGCGTACATCCGAGAGTGCTCAAGGAACTCAGTATGGTTATATCTAGACCACTGTTCCTGATCTTTGCTGACAGTATTAGGACAGGAGATGTACCAGGGGATTGGAGGAAGGCTAACGTGATTCCGATATTCAAAAAGGGCCAGAGACATATCCCGGGAAATTATAGGCCTGTCAGTCTGACATCAATAATATGTAAACTTTTGGAGGGGATGATAAGGGACTATATCGTAGAGTATGCTAAAGATAACAACATCATCAGTAGTAACCAGCACGGGTTTACAAATGGGCGATCTTGTCAAACCAATCTCTTAGCATTCTACGAGGAAGTGAGCTGTGAGCTAGATAGGGGGAGACCAGTGGATGTGGTGTACTTGGATTTCGCTAAGGCGTTTGATACAGTTCCCCACAAGCGCTTAATTTATAAAATAAGGTCTGCAGGTATCGACAGCAGGGTTTGCTCTTGGATACGGAATTGGCTAAAAGGCCGTGTCCAAAGGGTAGTAATAAACAGCGCATACTCAGACTGGTCTGAGGTAGTAAGTGGGGTGCCCCAGGGCTCAGTCCTGGGACCAACCTTGTTCAATTTATTCATAAACAGCATTGAGGACGGGATCAGTAGTTCGTTATCAGTTTTTGCAGATGACACAAAATTGGCCAGGGCAATAACTGCACAGCATGAAGCAGATATCCTACAGAATGACCTGGACAAAATTACGGAGTGGGCAACGACATGGCAAATGAGGTTTAATGTGGAGAAGTGTAAGGTTTTGCACTTGGGGACCAAAAACATAAAAACACAATACACGTTAGGAGGGGAACCCTTGGGGGAATCAAAAATGGAGAAGGATCTGGGAGTCTTAGTTGATGATAGATTAGGCAACAGCATGCAATGCCAAGCGGCAGCTTCCAAAGCCAACAGAATATTAGCATGCATAAAGAAAGGGATGTATTCCAGAGATAAGACTATAATCCTTCCACTTTATAAAACTCTGGTCCGACCGCATCTGGAGTATTCTGTCCAGTTCTGGTCGCCAGTCCTCAGGAGGGATGTGTTGGAGCTGGAGAAAGTCCAGAGAAGGGCAACTAAACTGATTAGGGGGTTGGAGGACCTTACCTATGAAGAGCGGCTGCAATCGCTCGATTTATTTTCCCTGGAGAAAAGACGTCTGAGAGGGGACATGATAGCAATTTATAAATATCTTAATGGGGATCTCAGCTTAGAAGAAAAGCTGTTCATTCGAAGGAATTGCATGAGGACTCGAGGACATACAATGCGATTAGAGGAGAAGCGTTTTAACCTCAGGCAACGTGGGGGGTTCTTTACTGTTAGGGCTACAAGATTGTGGAATTGTCTACCACAAGAGGTGGTTTCTGCGGGTAGTATGGTGACTTTCAAAAGACTCTTAGACTTACATCTCAAGGATCAGGAGATTGAGGGCTATGTTAGATGATTACAGTCACACACACCTACACAGGTTGAACTGGATGGACTATTGTCTTTATTCAACCTCACCTACTATGTAACTATGTAACTATGTAAGTATGGGTGATCAAGGGTTTAAATGTGTCCCTAGGGGCGTGATTCTAACTGTCAGGGGGCGTGGCTTGTGAAGTCATCACAGAGACATTCGATCCTATATAGCAGGATCACATAGCCTCTGTGATCACTTCAGGGAGAATGACAGATGGCTGTGTTACACGCACGCTCGCCCTCTAGCGTCTCCTGAGCGAGCGACGTAGTACTACGTCTGTTTGCCCAGGAGCGGCTGCCTGCCGCAATAAATCTGCGGTGGGCGGTCGTTAGGTGGTATGACACTGCTGATGCATCCACTGCTTTGCACATAAAAGCAAACTATGTTTAAATAAACAAGGTGTGCTTTAACATAGCTAATATACCCATTGTCTCTTGCAGAGACCACATGGCACCCGGTATCTGTTATTTTTAAGTGAACAGTGCATAAAAAATGTTTTACAAATATTTTTTAAAGTGGACTTACCAGTCCCGCCACAGGATTCTGTCTTGTAACAACAATCCAATCTTCACCCTTCACGATGAGCTTTGTCACTTGCCGACCTTCAAGGACTGGGTCCCCTTGTTTGTGAGGGGTCACTCCCTTGGATCTGTAGAACACCCTGCCGGAGCACCTTTGGGATTGATTTTACCAAGGGTCCAGTGCCTAGGAATGACAAAGTTACAGGCAAAACCTCGTATCTGCTTTCCAGAGGCTCAGGTATCATCCTTTTTAGTCTTTGACTTTTTTTGGATGGATCTGATTGCTAACCCCTTAGATTCAGAGATAGTTGAATTGGGTATGCAACTTAAAGTGGAGTTCCACCCTAAAATTATACTTGCCTCCATCTTCTCACTCCGGGTCACCTGAAAAACAAATGGATAATCGCAATTTTTTTTTTTTTTTTTTACTTCGTTTAGAAGAAAATATACTTCCTCTTCCTCCCCTCGGTGCCCGCAGCGAGTCGTCACTTCCTGGCATGCAATGATTCCTGGGAGCTGAACGTCATCGCTCCCAGGAATCAATGCACAGGCCCCGACGTCAGTTCTGGGTGCAGGCGCCGTCATACCTTGCAAAACAGCTTCTGGGCGTGCCCAGAAGCTGTGCAGGGATGACGCTACGGCACCGGAAGTGACGGCGGGGCCGGTGCAGTGCATCGTGGGACCGAATTAGATGGAAGAAGACACAGAAGAGGATCGCGCTGGCTTCAAGCTGCCCACACCTGAGATGGCAGCGCTGGAGAATACATTTTCAAGGTAAGTATTTCTTCTAAAAGGTAAGTGCAACCCGGGACAGATCAGAGGCTATTCATTGTGGAATGCACTAGCCCTGACTGTCCCGGGGGTATTTTTATTAAGAAAAACGTTCACTGGGTGGAACTCCGCTTTAATCTTCTTTCTTTCGGTGTGGAGAGTCTCTCCACCGTGGCCATCACTTTTTAAACACAGGCAAAAAAAAGAGGTTATATAGGGGGACATCCTGTCCGATTGGCTGCCAGTGTCCATTCAACTGAAGGTGGAAATATATATAATTTTTTTTTCTTTCATTTTGGATAGAGTAAGGGCTGTTTCTCTCCACATGCGTTGGAGCAGCATTGGGCGGGTAATCCAGCGCAGTCACTTTGCATGGACACTGCAAAGTTATTATACAGGATTTATATAGCGCCAACGTGCTTTACAACATGAGGGCAGACAGTACAGTTACAATACAATTTGGTACAGGAGGAATCAGAAGGCCCATTCAGACACTGAACCACGACCCGGCCTCCCCGCCCCCTCTCTTTCCTGATTGGCTGGCTGACTGACTTTGACAGTAGCAGGAGCCAACCGTGCTGCTGTCTCAGCCAATGGGGCGGGGTTTCCTTGGCATCTGATTAACTCCTGCACTCCTACTGCACACAGGTTTTTTTTTTTTTTATCTTAATGCATAGAATGCATTAGAATAAAGAACCTTCTGCCTTTACAATTCCTTAAATTTATCACTTTCCCTTTTGAAAATATAGAAAACAAACACACACAAGGCATTTGCCAAGCATCACAAAAAAACAAGAGGAATGCACACTAACTGCAGTAGAGTTAACATTTTTAATGTTTAAAATTATATGCAAGTTGTCCACTCACAAAATTAAAATAGAGCATGTACTAAACATTCCCAGCATGGAGGCCTGTCTCTATTCACAGTTGTAGTTTTGGATAGCAGTGCTGTCGAATGGAGGAATAGCTGCTGCTGGAGGACAGACCAGAGCTCTATCAGCCCATGTTTAAAAAAAGTAATTTTAGTCCTGATGTCTGCATAAACCCCCCCCCCCCCCCCCAAAACATAAATATTTCCTGAAAGTAGATAACAAACTGGAGAACAAATCCGTTCCTGTCATCACTCTCGTATATACTGAGGTAGGTCAAATTGTGCTTGAGAACTCTGGTCAGCCTCTTTCGAGGTAAATAATCATCCACGGTCCTGCAATTTTCCACACACGACAAAGGAACCGGAAGGATCTCATTGTGCAATGCTGTTTTTATTAAACACATTCCCCACATATTCATAAAAATTAGGGTTGCACCAATACCACTTTTTTTTTTTTTTTTAAAGACAAGTACCGATATGGATTCCCTATACTTACTTTTTTTTTTTTTTTCCCTTTAAAGTCATGTGACAGTTTTCAAAGCACAATACAGACTGATGGGGTGGCACTAATTAGGAGGCATGAATATGCAGCACTAATGGGCACCGATAGTGGCACTGATGGGGTGGCACTAATATGTAGCACTGATGAGCACTGATAGGTGGCGCTGATGGGCCTTGATAGGTGGCATTGTTGGGCAGTACTGATAGGCAGGCAATAATGGGCACTGAAAGGCAGCACTGATTGTTGGCAATTGTCATAATTAATGGACACAGATTGGCCTCACTGCAACTTAAATAATATTAGTTATATGTTTTTTTTCCCTTACGTCCTCCGACAGTCGCCGCCATCTTCATATTCGTCACAATGGGGTATTAGACTTTGCTCCGTAGGAGTAGCTAGGCAACAGAATATGTCAATATTAAAGCTTTTAACATATCAACACCCCCGGGGGTGGTCCCCTCAGTCTATACCCTCCTGCTTCCTGTTTCCTGCTTCAGTTTCAATGTCTAGCTTGTCAGGAGTAGCTGGATCTCTCTATGCTGGGGCATTTTGTCTCAGCCTTTATCTTCTTTTTTGATTTTTTGTTTGAGTTTTTTCTCTCTCTTTACTTAGCTGTTCTTTTTGTCAGCATTAGTTAGTTCTTCTGATGAAGAGGATTCGTGCGGGCTGGGTCTCGGGCTGATCCCCCTGGTCGCAGGATGTGGGTCAGTGGCTTCCCAGCCTGCCATCGAGCGTTCAGCCAGGTAACGCTCCTGGCACAGTGAACGACCCATCCCTGTTCGGTGCAGGGATGATTGGTGAGGTGGCTGCCTCACTGGACGCTGTGCGGTTTCTTAACCCCGATTTTTTGCGTCCTGGATGCGACTCTCCCTGCCACATGCGCAGCGGCTTGTTCGCCTGTGCGGGTTCCCCACGCCATTAGGAGGTAGGTGTATCTATGTGGGGACCTGTCTGTTGGGGGGTGTTGGTCTTGGACTGTGTAACCCTGCCTGTGTTCACACTATTGAAATCCCTATCTCTCTGGCTGCATGCTGTGGGCTGCAAGGAGGGGGGGCTGTGCTGCACTGTCTGTGTCAGTTTGTGTATGTGTGAACGGCTGTGTGCTGTGGGGCATGATTTTTATCATGTTTGGGGCACTTCCAGCGACCGCTGCGGCGGTCCGCCATGTTTTTACATGCTATGCTATGTTTGGTCCACCTCGCTGAGGTGGAGGAGCGGCGGTTTCGGCGCCATTTTGGCAGCGCTCGCTCCGGCCGCATGGTATCACTGCGGGCGGCCATTTTCTTGTAGCCTTCCATAGGCTTTCATGGAGCGCCCTGTGTTGCATCGCTTCCTCTCCCTGGGTGCACCGATCGAGGCAGCAGCGATGGTCTCTACAGGTTTTTACCTCCCTATCCCTTTATCCTTGCCTGTGTTGAGCCTTTTTCTCCCGGTGGGGGTAAAAATTGTGCCAGTGTGTGTGTGCGGTGGGCAGCACTCGCCGCGCTTGTTTAAGGGGCAATTAACCCTTTATTTTCCGGCTTATCATTGGGGCAATGGATTCTCAGGGACACAAACTTCCTACCACTTGGTGGGTGACCAAGGGCTGTTCCCCCCCCCCCCCCCAGGGGGGGTTTTGGCTGCGGTTGTGGCTAATCTTGCTGCTCAGGTGCTAATGCTTGTGGCTGTTCAATCCACACACCGACCCAGAGTTTTCAATCTCCTCTGACAGGGGGGGCTGGTGATGGGGCTGCTATAGCTGGGGTCTCCTTATCGGGGTCCCGTTCCTCCCTGGGTCTTGTGGGGTCCGAGGTGGAGGCTGAGGTAGAAGGGGTGGATAATTCTCCCCCTGGCTCGCCTGAAGAGCTTGCACTCATGGATGAATTGGTTGCTTCTATCAAGCAAACACTGCGTTTACGGGTTGAACCACGTCCTCCTGCTGCCCTGGCAGCTTATGGGACACAGAAAAGACGCAAGACATCGCAGGTCTTTCCCTGCACTGATGATTTTCAGCGCGCTGTTAAGGAACAATGGCGCAATATACGCAAGCCTTTTGCTGTACCAAGTAGGTTCAGGCTGCGTTATCCTTTCACGCCCGCTACTGATGAATAGGTCCACTGCGATTCCTGCAGAGGATACCTCGGTGTTCCGGGATGCTACGGGCAGGAGGCTGGAGTCTCTTGCCCGTCATGCTTACTCTATTACGGGTTCTATGTTAAAGGCTCTATTAGGGCAGCCCAGGCTGTCGCGAATTGGACGCAGGCACTCAGGCGCGTCCTGGTGGCTGATTCAGCCTCACCGGCGACATTGGATATGGTGGATAAAATCCATCAGGGTGTCGTGTATTTGTGTGATGCGGCCCTGGATATAGTACCGTTGGCTGCACGTGTACACAGTGTGGCGGTATTGTCTCGCCGCCTGGTTTGGTTGAAGTGTTGGTCTGTGGACCAATCTTCGCGCAAGACCTTAGCCAATCTGCCCTATGATGGATCTCGCCTTTTTGGCGAATCCTTGGATGCACTGATAAAGGGGGTCACGGGTGGTGAGGGCACGCTCCTGCCCCGATCCCACCAGGCTAAGGCTGCTCATGGTAAGTAGCATGCTTCTTTTCGGCCCTCTCAGGGGTCCTTTCGTGCCTTTCGGTTGCCCTATAGGGGAGAACCATTCAAAAGCCAAGGCTCCCAAAAGAAGCCGTGGTCGGGTAAGCATAAGTCCGGCCAGTCCGGATCCGCTGCCCATAACAATGCGGCCTGAAGGGGCACCCTCACCCAGTTCTGGGGTGGGGGGACGCTTGCTCGGTTTTTCTTCAACCCTGGTTGGCCCGTGTTCGGGACAGGTGGGTTCAGGAAATCGTTCGTTTTGGTTACAAGATCGAGTTTTCTCTCCTGCTCTCCGGCCGGATTTTTTCCCTCAGGTGGTTCCGGTGCCTCACCGGGACAGATTTCGGGGGTTCTCTTCCAATCTGTTCACTGTGCCCAAGGAGGAGGACAGGGTACGTCCAATTCTGGACTTCCAGGCTCTGAACCGCTTTGTGCGGGTTCGCAAGTTCCGCATGGAATCCCTGCGGTCGGTGGTGGCTGCCCTGGTTCCGGGGGAATTCATGACTTCCATCGACTTGAAGGATGCGTGCCTTCACATCCCGTTTTTTTGTGGGTCACCAGAGGTGACTTCGATTCGCCATTGCGGAGGATCATTACCAATCGTGGCGTTACCTTTTGGTCTCGCTTCGGCTCCACGGGTTTTTTTTCGCCAAGGTGCTTGCACCGGTTTCTGGCTTTGTTGAGAGCCCAGGGCATCTCTGTCCTGGGGTATCTGGAAGTTATTCTGGTTCGGTCTGCGACCAGCCAGGGTCTGGAGGAGGACCTGTCCTTCACGATGCTGACTCTCAGGAGTTTGGTTGGGCGATTGATTTTCCACAGTCGACGCTGTGTCCGTCGTTTCGTCTTCCCTACCTGGGAATGATTCTGGACTCGGTCCAGGCGAAGGTCTTCCTACCAGACGACAAACTCAGGACTCTTCAGGAGAAGTCGGGTCCCTCAGGGGCGTTCCGTGCTCGTCACTCCGGACGCGCATGAGATGTCTGGGATTGATGGTCTCGGCTTTCAAGGCGATTCCCTTCGCCCAGTTTCACACGCGGGGTCTCCAAGCGGAGATCCTGTCATGGTGGGACGGGCGACCGCAATCTCTGGTTCCAGATTTCGTTGGGCCATCGCACCAGAAGGGATATTCTGTGGTGGCTCCAGTCCCCGGCGGTGTCGGGGGGCAAGTCTTTTCGTCCTCTCTCATGGACGGTGGTCACCATGGATGCCAGCCTGTCGGGCTGGGGTGGTGTTCTGGGCGTTCTGTCTGCCCAGGGAACTTGGTCGGAGGCGGAATCCTCCCTTCTGATCAACATTCTGGAATTGCGTGCGATGAATCTCTGCCTTCATCGTTGGCCGGACGGGCTGCAGGGCTGTCCGGTTCGGGTGCAGACGGACATTGCCACGGCGGCGGCTTACGTCTTTCGCCAAGGGGGCACCAAGAGAGCCCGGGCGGCTCGGGCAGTGGCCGACATTTTGTCTTGGGCCGAGACACATGTCCCGGCGATATCGGCGGTTCGCATTCCGGGGTTGGAGAACTGGCGGGCGGCTTATCAGATGCCGCCAGTCCCTGGACCAGGGGGAATGGCCCCTCCGTCCGGATGTTCTCCAGATGTTGTGCGCGAAGTGGGGTCTTCCGGAGGTGGACCTGTTCGCGTCTCATCTGAACAGCAAGGTGAACAGGTTCGTGGCAAGGCCACGCGATCCTCGGGCAGACGCGTCAGTCGCGTTGGTAGCTCCGTGGCATCAGTACCGACTGATGTATGCGTTTTTCACCGTTTTCAATTGCTGCCCAGGTTCCTTCGCAGGTTGGACTCGGAACCGAAACACAGTGATTCTTGTGACACCGGACTGGCCTTGTAGGTCCTGGTACGCAGACCTCGTGCATTTGGCGGTCGACGCCCCGTGGCGTCTGCCTCTTCGGGAAGATCTCCGGTCTCAAGGGCTGATATTTCATCCTGCCTTACAGTCGCTGGCTTTGCCGGCCTGGCTGTTGAAACCGAGGTCCTGAGGGATAGGGGTCTCTCCCCTGAGGTCATTCACACTTTGATCGACGCGAGGAATTTTTCCTCGGGGAAGGTCTTTTACCATACTTGGTAGGCCTATTTTGCCTGGTGTGAGTCCAGGGGGTCTTCACCTCGCCCGTGGTCGGTGTCTGGGGTGTTGTCCTTCCTTCGAGAAGGTGTTGACAGCGTTTGGCGCTGGTTACATTCAAGGGTCAGGTGTCTGCGAGGGCCGTTCTTTTTTCAACGTCCTATGGCATCTAACTCCTTGGTTGGCACTTTTTGTTCGGGGGCATCTGGTCCCTCCTAGGAGGGTGCCTCTTTGGGACTGGAATCTTGTTCTTCTTTTTTTTTTTTTTTTTTTTTTTATATTTATAATTTTATTTAGAATTTTCAGAGGAAAAAAGAAAGAACATTACAGAATATATAACTCCTTAATAAGTAAATAGCTTACAAAGACATCAACCACATCATTTTTCTCATCACCTAGGTCTAATAAAGACCTCTGGAGATTCCGGACTCATTAATATATAATCATTTGTCAAATATTCAGCTAGGACAAGATATTGTTAGGTCATCAAGTCTCCGTCTCTATTCCCACTCATTTAATCCTTACCTCTCTTTACTTCCTTATACTTTAACCTGAATAACCTAGCCTTTAATTTTGTCTTAGTTTCCCCTTCTTCTTCTGTCTGTTCATTCCCTTCCTTTTCTATATTCCCCCCCCCCTCTCTCTCCTCATTCATACCCACTGTCCACACCACCCATACACAACAACAAAACAAAACAAAAAAAAAAGGTTCTCCTTCCCTCTCTCCCCTCTCCCCCCCTCTCAAGGAGTGGCAAAGAACCCCTCCCCTCTCATACATCTCCTACACTCTGAGATGGGGGCCCCAGCAATTGTTTGCCCGCATCTGAGGATATAAACAAATTCCATGTTATCCATGTTTTTTTGTATTGTTCCTGTTTGTGTTGTGAGGAAAGCACGAGATCCTCCATTTTATTAATATGTTCTAATTTTCTAGCCCAGTCGAACACCGTTGGCGCTTGTCTATTTCTCCAATGTTGGGGTATACATGCTCTTGCGGCATTCATCATGTGCGGTAGTACTGATCTTGCATATTTCCTCTCTGACTGATCTGATATTTGCAGGAGGCAGAAGGCAGAAGGCAGCTTCTTCCTTGATTTTATAGTCTGTTACTTTTTGGACTATATCACCAATCTCTGACCAAAATTTCTTTATCTCTGGACAGTTCCAGAAAATATGATATATTGTGCCTTCCCCTTCTCCGCATCTCCAGCACCTATCCGATTCTTGAATGTACCACTTATGCAATTTATCTGGTGTGTTATACCACCTAGTCAGGATTTTATAATTTATTTCCTGCATTTTCGTGCATTTAGTTGGTCTAAATATTGCCCTAAACATTCTTTGCTTCTGTGTGTCCGTTATGTCTATATTTAGATCCACTTTCCATTTTTCCAACCATTTCAGATTCAGTTGGACCAATGGGGTGTTCAACATTCTATATAGAATCGACAATGGGCGGTATACACCTCCTGTTTTCTCACATAGTTTTTCAAAGTGTGTCAGTGGTTTCTTAAATTTTTCCGGCAGCGACTCTAAAAAGTGTCGCAGTTGCAATGCCTCCCATAAAAGTAGCCTATATGGACCCCCCTCATCTATTAGTCTACCGATTGAAGGCCATATCTGCTGGCTTGTAAAATTTTTGATGCCATCTTGTCCTGTTTCCCACAATTTTTTAAAATGCTGTCTCTCTAAACCTGGGGTAAATTTAGGGTTTCCCAAGATCGGATATAATGGGGATTCCATTGAGGTTAAATTTTGTCTCAGGGTCTGATGAAACCCTATTCTTGTATTTCCCAGCAAGGGATGTAACTTCAAGGGTTTAGGAAGCGTCTTATAGCACCAGATTGCCCTCTTTAATGAGACCGCCGTTTGTGCTTGTTCCATTTGAACCCATCTTTTCGATTCCCAATGGTGCCACCAGTCCAATATTCTATTTAAATGGATGGCGTGGTAGTATCTACGCAGGTCGGGTATAGCCAACCCCCCCATGTTTTTGGGGAGTGTTAGCGTATTGCGTGCTATACGTGGTTTTTTACCCGCCCAGATGTATCCACCAATCACACCCTGGATAGTTTTGAAGAAACTATTAGGAATTTTGACTGGGAGCGCTCTCATGATATATAAGTATTTTGGCAGGATGTTCATTTTGATTAAATTTCCTCTTCCAAACCATGACTGGAGGCCTCCCCTCCATTGTTCCAGAGTTTTCTTTGTCTCTCCAATCAAAGGGGTGAAGTTTAGTTCATAGATCTGGGCTAAATTAGCGGATATATACGTCCCTAGATATTTCACTGCTTTCTCTACCCATGAGAATCCAAAGTTGCTCTTTATTCTGTCTTTATTTGTTTGTGATATTCCCACTCCCATTGCTTCAGATTTCCTATAGTTTATTTTGAAATTTGAGAACTCTCCATATTGTTTAATTTCCTCTAGGAGTACTGGTAGGGAAATTTCTGGTTCTGTCAGAGTAAACAGTAAGTCGTCTGCATACGCTGCAGTCTTGTATTGTTCCTTACCTACTGTGATTCCCTTTATGTCCTGATTCAATCGAACTTTATTCAAGAAGGGCTCTAATGTCAGCACGAACAACAGGGGAGATAGTGGGCAACCCTGTCTTGTGCCATTTTTTTATACTAAGAGGTTCCGACAACACACCATTTGCCTTCACTCTTGCGGTTGGGTTGGAATAAACCCTAGTTATTCTTTCCCGCATTATTTCGCCTACTCCTATATACTTGAGCACCGACTGCATAAAGGGCCATTCAACTCTGTCAAAAGCCTTTTCTGCGTCGGTGTTCAGTATGATGCATGGTAGTTCTTCTTTGGTGGCTATATGAATTAAGTTGAGAACTCTTGTAGTGCTGTCCTTTGCTTCCCTCGCCACCATGAAACCCACTTGGTCTAAGTGTATTATTTTAGGGAGTACCTTTGCCATCCTTGCCGCTAAGATTTTTGTGAAAATTTTTAGGTCCGTATTTAAAAGCGAAATGGGCCTATAACTTCCGCAATTTGAGGGATCTTTACCCTCTTTTAAGATTAGCGTTATATATGCCATTAACGTATCCCTAGGTAGCGTCCCCTCTATTCCTCTCTCATTAAACAGTCTCTCCATGTATGGTCCCAAGATGGGGGCCAATACATGGAAATACTGTATTGTCAAGCCATCAGGGCCTGGCGCTTTACCACTTTTCATACTTTTTATGGCCTGATCTATTTCCATCTGTGAGATGTGCCTTTCCAAGTCGTCCTTATCTTCTTCAGAAAGTTTCGATAGACCTGATTGTGCCATATAGTCGTCCATTTCCTTTTGCGATTTTCCTATTTCCGGTAAATTATATAGTAATGAGTAGAAATTCCTAAATTCTTCCGTTATTTGATCAGGCAATATTTTTTTAACTCCTTCTGGGGATAGAACTTGTGGTATATATGATCTTACTTTTTGATTGTGGACAGATCTTGCTAATACTCGCATTTATTCCCTGATTCGTATGTGATTTTCTTTGATATTTGTATCGCGACTTTCGCTTTATAGTGCAACAAATCCAGTATCTGCTTTCTTACTAGTGTCAGTTCACCTATTGCTATATTTGCCTTTTTCTTTTTGTGTTCTGTTTCCATTATTTTGAGCTTATCTAGTAATCCTAGCAATTGTTTATTTCTTTCCCTTTTTATTCTTGCACCATGCTTAATTAGAATTCCCCTTATTACTGACTTATGTGCCTCCCACAGCGTGCCTATCGCACAGCCAGGTAGATCGTTAAGATCAAAGTAATCCTTAAGTTCTTTTTGTACCTCTGACCTTACTTCCTCTATCTGTAGCAGACTTTCATTTAATTTCCAAAATCTTTGTTTAGTTGATTTAATTGTGGAAATATTGTAAACCATTGACACCATTGCATGGTCTGACCATGAGATGTTGTCAATGTCGGTGTGTACCACCGCCCGGAGATGCGCATGTGGCACTAGAAAGAAATCTATTCTCGAGTAGGTCTCATGCGGATGTGAAAAAAATGTGAACTCTTTTTCGGTTGGGTGCTGGAGACGCCATACATCTATCAATTGTTCCTTATATATATTCTTCCTCATCCGCCGACACATCGCTTCTGAGGAAGTATATTTAGTTTTAGAGGTATCAGCCACGGGAGACAGCGGTGTATTGAAATCTCATCCCACTATCAATTGTCCTTGAGTGAATTCTCTGAGTATATTTAATGTTCTGGCAACAAATCTATCTTGTTGCTTGTTAGGGGAGTATAAGGTTGCCAATGTCATCTGTGTTTCTCCTATTATACCTTTTTTTGGAAGAGATATCTACCGCTGTCATCACATAGCTTCTCCTCCATCTGCCATGGTGTCTTACTGTCAATTAATATTGATACCCCTCTTGATTTTGATTGTGTGTAAGTTGAATGATATATATATGGAAATGCATTATTTTTTAAGTATGGTAAATTCCCTGATCTAAAATGCGTCTCTTGTATAAACGCTATATTCGCCTTAACTGAGTTCTGATAATATTCGCCTTTTTTCAGGCGTATTTAGGCCCTTTGCATTAATTGAAACAATCTTTATATTCTCCATTTTAAACTTATCAAATTATATAAGTAAGTGGAGACTACAGATCGTGGGAGAAGGAGAAGAAGAGAAGAAAAAAAAAAAAAAAGGAAAACCCCCCCCCCCCAAAAATCTCACAACCTACTATCGACAGTCACTCACTCGATCTCTTGTCCACACACCTCACACTAATCCAATCACTCCTATGCCCTTCCCTGTGGATCCTACCCTGCCGGTTGGAGCTAAAAAGCTCTTGTCGGATCCCCAGGTCGGATTTTTAAATCCTTCCAACACACGGCATTTTACTGCCACCTGTGTGTTCTAAACTTTTTACAGGGAATTACCTGAGGTCATACCCTCTGTCCCCGCATTCTCCCTCCCTATTCTTACTTGTATGCTTTTATTTCTCTATCTCCGCTGCCCATCCTTTCTTCCTCTACCCCTCTAGCCTCTGGTTTTCTGTGCCCTTGAGATACTCCCCTCCTAGAGCTCTGAGTATTTTAAGAGCCTTGATATCTAACAATAGCTTCCCCTTTACAACACACCGATAAAGACAGGGGAAAAGAAAAAAAAAAAAAAAAAAAAAAAAAAAAAAAACTCAGCTTGCCCCACGAACGTATAGGATTCCCCTTAAAACTTAGTTAACTCTATTTAATAGGGGCTATTGTGCCCCACATTAACACCGTACTATATATATATATATATATATATATATATATATATATATATATATATATATATATATATATATAATGTGTATATATAAATAAAAAAAAAATTAAAGTTTGGGGCCGCCAGTTACGACCCACTTTGTGATCCCTTGTATGGGGTATTACACCCTTTAATTTCCTTGTGCGCAAAAAAAAAAAAAAATTGAATTTTGGGGTCGCCAGTTACGACCTACTTTGTGATCCCTTGTATGGGGTATTTAACCACTTTACCACCAGAGGATTTTGCTGTCTTCCGTCCAGGCCACTTTTTGCGATTCGGCGCTGTGCAACTTCAACTGACAATTGCGCGGTCGTGCGACGCCGTACCCAAACGAAATTTACGTCCTTTTTTTCCCACAAACAGAGCTTTCTTTTGGTGGTATTTGATCACCTGTGCGATTTTTACTTTTTGCGCTATAAACAAAAAAAGAGCGTTTATTTTGAAAAAATAACAATATTTTTAACATTTTTTTTATATGAAATTCCCCCCAAAAAAGATGTAAAAACCAATTTTTTTAAAAAATTTTGGCCAATTTGTTTTATGCTACATATGTTTGGTAAAAAAAATCGCAATAAGCGTATTTTGATTGGTTTGCGCAAAAGTTATTGCGTTTACTAACAAAGGGAAAGATTTCTGTCATTTTTGGTGTTTTTTTTTAACGCGTAATGGCGGCGATCTGCGATTTTTTTTTTTTTTTTTTTTTTTTTTTTTTTTTTTTGCGGGACTGCGACATTGCGGCGGACAGACCAGACCCCTGACTGACATTTTTGACACTTTTGGGGGTACCAGTGACATTACTGCAGTAATCAGTGCTATAAATATGCACTGTTACTGTAAAAATGACACTGGCATGGAAGGGGTTAATTTTATTGGAGAGGGAGGGGTTAATGTATGCCTGGTGCTTACTGACGTGTAGGGGGGGAGGTGACTGTGTGAGTCATGGACAGATCGGATGTCCAGCTATGCTGAACAGTCTGATCTGTCACTCCCTGTCACTATGGAGATCCGCCCGCTGTGTTTACACACAGCGGGCGGATCTCCAGACTCGATCCCCGACGATCGGGTAAGAGCAGCGGCGATCGCCGCTGCTCCTCCCCTGGCCCGACTCCCGCTGTGAATGAAAACAGCGGGAGCGAGCCTCCGGCGGCGCGCAAGCGCCGCCCAGAAGGGGGAGTGTCCAATCACGTTAATACTACGTGGCTGGACGATAACGAACCACTCTGCCGCAGTAGTATTACTGTGAGCGGTTGTAGAGTGGTTAAACCCTTTAATTTCATTGTACACTCAAAAAAAAAAAAAAAGGGGGGGGGGGTAAATATTGAAAACTGGAGGAGTGGGGGGGCAGTGCAGAGAATGACATATCCCCTATGTGGTTTTCACCTTTAGCCTTACTGGCCCACTCTTATTTCCTCATTGTAATACTGGGTTTCTCTGACCCCCCTTCCCTGCTAAGTTCTACTGATCTTCCGGGGTCTATAGCTGAGGGGAGGGGGTTTGGAGGCTCAGGTCTCTAATGCATCCTTCAATTTCTATTGGTATGTTCTATATTTAATTCAATACTTCCCACCAGAGAAAAAAAAAAAAAAATTCTTCCCTTCTCTCTTTCTTTTTCCCCTTCTCTTCCCCTTCCCCTTTCCTTTAAAACCTAAATACATCCTTCAAATGTCAGTGTATATTACACCCAAACTTAACCGTGAGAAAAAAAAAAAAAAAAAAACCAAAACAGTGCAAGAGATACCCTTAACACTTTAACACTTCTACTAAGACTCCAGTGCCTTATTTCAGTCGGGTAAGTTAAACCCCTGCGTTTCACTGTAGTCTTCGTGGAAGGGGAGAAAAAAAAAAAAAAAAAGATAATAATTACAACCTCCTTTCTATTAATACCCCGATAAGTGACTTCATTCAGTAGGGGAGATTATGCCCCTAATTTCCACTGTGCTTTTAGTGTAATGGAGAAAAAAAAAAAAAAAAAAAAGGGGAACCCACCACCTCTCCGCAGGTTATGCCGAGAGGGGCTTAGATGTGGAGGTCTTATCCCCTCATCCCCGGCCCCTCCCATATACCAACAGGATTGCATCTTTCTTCATCTTTATTAGCCTCCAAATCCCCTCGGAAAACCCAATCCCCCCCATCCCCAATGTGATGCCCCTAGACTTTAATCCCTACCCTCCCTCCTCCCTCCTATCTCCCGAGGTTGTGTTAGCTCTCTGCGTGTATTTCCCTCGATTTCCCCCAACCAGTTTGGGGTCTCTATCGCCGGTACCCCCAGAAAGTTAAAAAAAAGCCACCCTGTCTTGAAAATTACGCATCGTGAAGAAACGGCCATCCCTGTTAAATGTTACTGTAAAGGGGAACCCCCATCTATAAGTACATCCCTTTTGCTTAGCCAATTCCAAAATGGGTTTCAGCATGGCTCTTCTCTTTAGGGTCCCTTTGGAGATGTCTGAAAAAACCTGTATGGTCATTCCTTCCATTTTCCACTCTCTGGTGTCCCTGGCCGCTCTCAGTATCAGTTCTTTTTGGGTGTAATAGTGCAGTTTACAGATTACATCCCTTGGCCTTTCCGGGTCTCTCTTCATTTGGCCGGGAACCCTATGTATTCTGTCAAACTCGATTTTACCCGGATAACTTGCCCCTAAGATAACCTTAAATAGATTATTTACTGATTCTTCCAACTGTGTATTTTTAAGTGTTTCTGTTAGGCCTCGGATTCTTAAATTATTGCGACGGCTTCGATTTTCCATGTCTTCAATCTTTAGCTGTAGCCTAGCCTCTTTTTCTCCCTGTTGTTCTGCATTCCTCTCCAGGACTGTTAGCCGCTCCTTTATTGCAACAATTTCTGCATCCTCTTTTCTTTGATTAGTGAATAGTGCTTGGATCTCATTTTTAATAAGCTGAATTTCCTTTTTATGTATCTCCTCTACCCGGTTCACTAGCTGTTCCATGTCCTTTTTAGTTGGGAGCGAACTAATCATGGCTCTGAATTCCGCCATTTGCGCTGCCCATTCAGCATTCGGGGAGGGTGCAGTCTGTTCTTTCTGGGATTTAAAGTTGAGAATCGGGGCTCTGTCCTCTAGGGGTGATGTGGCCCTTGATTCTGTGATATCACTAGAGTCCCAATCTGTCTGGGTGTCTCCTGGCTCCGCCATGCTGTTCACTGTTGTAGTTGTAAGGCTGGTAGAGAGGAATTTCCTTATCTCTCCTTCTGATTTCCCTTGTGTTTTCCCGGTGTTTTTTTTGACCTTCCGTTTTTTTGTGAGAGTCATACTAACTCCCTATCCTGTGAGAGCCAGTGGTGTGGTTTGGAGTTAACTGGGTCCTTCGGTCTTCTGGGGTACTCTATCCAGTCCTATATACCTCCAGGCTCCATATGTTAAAGTCCCAGCTCCACTTTATCACTCCTCCACCTCTCTGATAACCTTCCTCCTTTGCTCTCCCACAATCTTCTGCTGGTAGGGGGACTTGATTTATGTTCCCTATTTCACCATTTACCTCCTCATCTGTCCCCTTCCAGCTTATATCCCCAATATGACCATATGCCTGTGTGATACTAATATGTCTCTAACAGTCAATTGTTGCTGGTGCATATGGGTGAAATAGGAAAAATAGAAGGTATTCACTCACGCTTTGCGCTGGTAGTCTCTTCTCTGTTATTGCTTTTCTGGGGGTCCGGTGCTTATGTGTATGCGTTCCTCGCCGGCTCCCTTTTCCATGCCGTGTGGTCGGGAGATTTGGGAGTGCGGGCAGGCTCCTGCGACTACCCCCCTCCTTCACTTTCACCAACTTGCCGGCAAACTTCCTCGTGGGGCCCGTTCCGGACTTCCTGCTAAGGGCCACTGTGTAGGTTCCCTTCCAGGTTCCTGTTGCTCTCGGCTGGTATCCGTAACACCAGTGCGGGGGCGGGGAGAGTGTTAGCACCCCAACTCTGCTGACCGTGTACCCGGTCGTCAGACGGGAAAGCCCGTAGACACCGGCAGGGGCCGCCGCTGTATCTTAGTCTGCCTGGTGCTGCCTCTCCCTGGTCACACCGCCCCACACCTTCGGGAGGCGTCCGCTGCCGGCCCTCCTCTCATAGCCCCGGTCTCAATCTGGCCGCTGGCGTGTGGTCTGCAGCGGTAGCAGGTATCTTTCCGGTTCTCTGCAGTCTTGCCCGGTCATTCAGTTCGGCTGTCGGGGGTGATAAGAAGCGGGTCC
Source organism: Pelophylax lessonae (assembly GCF_965119305.1). Classification (NCBI taxonomy): domain Eukaryota; kingdom Metazoa; phylum Chordata; class Amphibia; order Anura; family Ranidae; genus Pelophylax; species Pelophylax lessonae. The sequence continues at coordinate 153,231,044 of NC_138779.1, read as the reverse complement.
GCGGCTTTCCTATCTCACCGCCGCCCAGCATGCTCGGTTCTCGGATGGGCTCCATGTTAGGGAGGGAGTTTTCCCGTGAGGCACCCAGAGCACAACCTCACATGACCACTTCCGGGTCCGCCCCAGGCTCGGGACTGGAATCTTGTTCTGTCCGTGTTACAACATGGTTCTTTTTTGAACGGATCAGGTAGATCTCGTTGTCTATGTTGTCCTAGAAGGTCACCTTTTGTGGTGGCGATCACGTCGGCTCGCAGAGTGTCGGAGCTGGCAGCTTGTCCTGCCATTGTCCGTATTTGGTCACTCGCTTGGTTAAGGTGGTCTTGCGACCTAACCCTTCTTTTTTTCCGAAGAGGGTTTCGGAATATCACCTCAGTGAGGTCATTGTCTTGCCTTCGCCTTGCGCGAAGTCTAAACATCCGGAGGAGGTGGAGTTGCATTCCTTGGATGCTGTTCATGGCGATTAGGGTTTACCTAAAATCGTCTGAATCTTTTCGCAGGTCGGATTCTTTGTTTGTCCTTCCGGGGGTCCTCGGAAGGGCGTAGCGGCGTCGGCTTCTGCCGTCGCCAATTGGTTCAGACAGGCCATTGAACAGGCCTATGCTTTGCGGGGAAAAATTTCCCCTGTGCCTGTGGAGGCGCACTCTACCAGATCTCTGAGTATGTCTTGAGCCTGTCGTCCATGGGGCTTCTGTGGCCCAGGTGTGTAGGGCGGCGACCTGGTCGACCGTGCACACCTTCACTCTGTTCCACGTAGGGGATGTTCAAGCATCGGCAGATGCTTCCTTTGGCCGCAAGGTTCTTAGTGCGGCGGTCCCTTCGGGTTCCTGGTTTTGGTCCTTTGGGCTGTTTGGGATTTCTTTTTATCCCTGGGTTATTTTGTTTTTTTCCTGGGTTATTGCTCCCGTTGAGCAAATTTTTTCTCGTGTTGCCCAGCTGGTTTCCTTCCTTTGGTAAGGTTACTTTCTTTGATGTGGAGACTGCGTTGCCTTTAGGCGCGGCTGCGTTTCCCACCCCTCATGTTTGCACTGCTTTGGGACGTCCCCATTGTGACGAATATGAAGATGGCGGCGACAGTCGGAGGACGTAAGAGAAAACGGAATTTTTGTAAAATCTAATTCCTTTCTCTGAGTCTTCCGACAGTCGCCGCCCCCGCCCCTCTTTTGGGGTTTAGGTACTCTACTGCTATTCCACTGAAACTGAAGCAGGAAACAGGAAGCAGGAGGGTATAGACTGAGGGGACCACCCCCGGGGTGGGGATATGTTAAAAGCTTTAATATTGACATATTCTATTGCCTAGCTACTCCTATGGAGCAAAGTCTAATACCCCATTGTGACGAATATGAAGATGGCGGCGACTGTCGGAGGACTCAGAGAAAGGAATTTTACAGGTAAGATTTTACAAAAATTCCGTCCCCCCCCCCCCCCAAGACAAATGCCAGCTGTCAGAATCGGTGGCAGAATCGGCGACCCGTCAGTTTCGGTAAAGGAAGTAACGCTCCGTCCGAACACTGACACCCATCCTGATACACCCTGCACTCAGCCGCAGTAAGCCTGCAGTCAGAAGACAGCAGCATTCATCATGTTACACCCAGCCCATATAGTAAATGGTCATCTTGGAGGTGTGTTTAGGGCTGTTATGCTAGAATACTGCCTTGCGGCCCAGTCTCTGAAGGGAGGGGATCATGTTCTGCTTCAGTATGTCACAGTACATGTTGGCATTCATAGTTCCCTCAATAAACTGTAGGTCCCCAGTGCCGGCAGCACTCATTCAGCCCCAGACCATGACACTCCCACCACCATGCTTGACTGTAGGCAAGACACACTTGTCTTTGTACTCCTCACCTGGTTGTTGTCACACACACTTAAACCATCTGAACCAAATAAGTTTATCTTGGTCTCATCAGACCACAGGACATAGTTCCAGTAATCCATGTCCTTAGTCTGCTTGTCTTCAGCAAGCTGCGAAATTTCTTGTGCATCATCTTTAGAAGAGGCTTCCTTCTGGGACTACAGCCATGCAGACCAATTTAATGCAGTGTGCGGTGTTTGGTCTGAGCACTGATAGGCTGACCCTCCCCACCCCTTTAACCTTTGCAGCAATGCTGGCAGCACTCCTACTACGTCTATTTTCCAAAGACAACCTTTGGATATGACACTGAGCATGTGCACTTAACTTCTTTGGTCGACCATGGCAAGGCCTGTTCTGAGTGGAGCCTGTCTTGTTAAACCACTGTATGGTCTTGCCCACCGTGCTGCAGCTCAATTTCAGGGTCTTGGCAATCTTCTTATAGCCTAGGCCATCTTAAAGTAGAGCAACAATTCTTATTTTCAGATCCCTGAGAGTTCTTTGTCTTGAGGTGCCATGTTGAATTTCCAGTGACCAGTATGAGAGAGGTGAGAACACCAAATTTAACACACCTCCTTCCCATTCACACCTGAGACCTTTTAACCCTAACGAGTCACATGACACCAGGGAGGGAAAATGGCTAATTGGGCCCAATTTTTACATTTTAACTTTGAGGTATACTCTTTTGTTGCCAGCAGTTTAGACATTAGTGGCTGTGTGTTTGAGGTGACAGCAAATTTACACTGTTATACAAACTGTACACTCACTATTTTACATTATAGCAAAGGTGTAATTTCTTCAGTGTTTTCACATGAAAAGATATAATAAAATATTTACAAAAATGTGAGGGGTATACTCACTTTTGTGAGAGACTGTGTGTGTGTGTGTGTGTGTGTGTGTGTGTGTGTGTGTGTGTGTATGTATGTATGTATATGTGTGTGTGTGTGTGTATGTATATATGTGTGTGTGTGTATGTATATATATATATATATATATATATATATATATATATATATATATATATATATATAATATAATATAATATGGGATGCACCGAAATGAAAATTTTGCACCGAAAATGCAGGATGCCCTTGGCCGAAAACCGAAAATGACTTTTTCCCCCCTCCCTGTCACAGTATAGGTACTGTGATGGGTTGTCAATAGGTTAATTTAATTACCAATGGTATTTGTATTATGCAGCATGAGGGGGTTAATGTATTGTCACTGCTGGTCACTGCTGCATTAGTGACCGACCAGTGGCAGTTAATTAACCCCTTTGTGCTGCATTAGTCACTAATGCAGCAGTGACAATACATTAACCCCCTCATGCTGCATAATTAATACTAATACCAATGGTAAGCTGCCTCAGCTATCACCCCCCCCCCCCCACACATCAGCCTCAGCATCCCTCTCCTACTCACTCAGCTCCTCCGGTGTCCATTATTCAAAAGTCCCGCCTCTGGCCGGCCGCCCGCCCGCCTCCCGGTGATGTCACTACTACTACGATCTGTACATGAATGAAGTGACACGCCGGGCGGGAGGGAGGGCGGGCCAGCGGCCGCTAATAGCTGTCACTATGTGAGCCCTTCACTTCTCTTCAATTCCCTGTCAGCGGCACAATGTATATGAATTAACTGACACTCCGGGCGGGGCGAGCGGCCGCTAATAGATATGACTATGTGATCCTTCCCTGTCAGCGAGACTGTGTGTGAATGAGAACTGACCTGACACCGGGCGGGGGGGGGGGGGAGCGGCCGCTAATAGCTGTAACTATGTGAGCCTTCACTTCCCTGTCAGTGGAGATACACGCCTGACAGGGAAGGCTCACATAGTTACAGCTATTAGTGGCCGCTGGACCCACCCCCCCCCCCCCCCCCGCCCGGTGTCAGGTCAGTTCTCATTCACACACAGTCCCGCTGAGCTGACAGGGAAGGATCACATAGTTCTATCTATTAGCGGCCGCTCGCCCCGCCCTCCCGCCTGGTATGTCCCTTCATTCATGCACAGATTGTAGTAGGGACGTCACTGAGGGGCGGCCGGCCTGCCAGAGGCGGGACTTTTAAAACCTACCCTGCGCTGCGCCCTCCTCCTTCCTCACGGCGGCCATATTAATTTCGGCAATGTTAACCCATTATCGGCCGAAATGGGATAGGCTCATTTTCGGCCGATAATTTCGGTGCATCCCTAATAAATTAAATAAATATATATATATATATATATATATATATATATATATATATATATATATATATATATATATATATATGTATAATATGTCGTTCAAAAGTTTGTGGTCACCCAGCCGCTACTGTATGTGTGTATGTATGTGTGTGTTTTTGTTTTTTTATTTTTCCATATCCCCGGATGAAAACCCTTTTAAAAAGAGTTTGATGCAAACTGCTTCATTCACTCCTGGGGGTTGGGTGGCTTTTAGCTTGTGGATCCATCTAAGCACCATCTGGAGGAGGGTCTTGTTCCAGTCACTTCCTCGGATGTATGGATGGATTTGATCCAAAATCAGTTAACATTTGGACATTTGCCATTATGCACCAATGTTACTTGACAGCCTAAAGGTAAATCAGGATTGCATGTCTGCATGACCCTAATGTGCCTGTAGGCCCTCCTCTTATCTGCAACAATGGATTCCAACTTGATGGATTCGAAGAGGTGGTGGATGTGGGGTCCACGTGAGAAATCTGCATTTTCATTCATTTACATCATAATACGCTACGTTGATTTGATGTCATTTGTTCAAGCATGTCACCTTTATTTATAGGCACTATTTGAATTAAGATCTAATGTTTACCTGCCAAATATGTGGAAAAAGTCAACAAATTTAATGGCGTGTAGTGTACCTAATTGACTGTAACTACACTCACCCCTATGATCCAAATCTACTGTCCAGAAGTCATTTTTCTGACTTGCTGCTATCGTCTACACATGTCTGAGCTTTCAATAATTCCACGTAGACCTCTTTGTGACTACTATAGGCAGGTAACTTGCTATGGGTTTTGAAAGTAAATCACACCAAAACTGCCTTCAGTTTTGATATTAGAACCTGAAGACTATTTTATATCTTTTTCTGTTCTTGTTCTCCAGCATGAAGTTTCTTTTTATTAAAGCGATCTTCTGACATATTTAAATACTTCTTCTTTTGCCTTAGACAGAATCTGCGCAAGTGAAATGACTGAATACAAGCTTGTCGTGGTTGGTGCTGGAGGCGTGGGCAAGAGTGCTCTGACCATCCAGCTCATACAGAACCACTTTGTTGATGAGTATGATCCCACTATTGAGGTGAGCAGAACACCTATTATTTTAAAAACCTAAGGCCAGTTCACACCAAATGCAGTCCAGTGGTTTCCAATGGCACAGTTCACATCAGCGCTTGCAGTTCCAGTGCGTCCCAGTTCCAGAAAAAAAAAAAGTAGAACATGCTGCATTTTTCCTGCACTGGACTCTACTGGAACGCTGTAAAATGCATCAAAGACACACAGAAATGCACCTAAATACACTGGAATGCGTCCTTATTTAAGGTTAGGAAAAAAGAGGGGGGGGAAAAATGCACTGGACTGAACCAAAATTGTGCATGCAGAAAAGCATCTGGAACGCATCCGGACTGCGTTTCTATGGTGTGAACTGGCCCTTAAAAGTTTGTGCTTCACTGCAACTTTTTTTTTTTTTAATTTCATGACCTACACAGCAATAACATTGTACGCTTGAAATCAGATAGTTTGATATGAGTTTAGTTGCCTACATAAACCCATCTAATTCTAAGCTTTCAATGTTAAGTTATTTATATCTGTCTTTGGTCAGTGAACCAAAGTAAACAGACTTGGGGGTGGAAGTATAACCCATAAATCTGCATCACTGAGCCAGGCACATCTTGTGTGGTGTGGCAGAAAATCGTGTAAATTACACGATTTGCTTTAAAAAAAATGTGATTTTTGGCTTGGATGTAAAATCCTATTCTTGGAGTACATCACAGGACATCCTCATATCCATTATCATAGGGTTATGCTGTCACCTTCATGTGAGTGGGCACTAGAAAAAAAGACAGTAATCACCTCCCAGGTATAACCTCTCCTAGCTAGGCACAGCCTTGGTTTTGTAGCAAGCGATGTACAGGACAAGAGGTGGGATCCCTGTATACTATTACGTACTCTATGAAAACGATTTTACAGGTTAACCAAAAATCCTGTTTCTCTTTCATTCATTGATGGCTCCTGTCATTCTTGACCATTGGGTTATACTGCCCCCTACAGGAGTAGGACACTAGACAAAAAAAAAATTCTGGCTACACCCATGGGAAATCCCAGGGGATATACTCCCTCTCTCTGCTATGGTCACTCATTTTTTTTCTGTTGCAAAACAAGTTTTAAGGTGCAAAGCACCAGTTCCCTGCGCTCAGAGAGGTGTAGCTTCTAGTCCAACTCATTAAGGTCTTTCCACTGTTTCTGGAGCTGTGGATGCGACAACCCAGGAAAAAATGCTGCGGCCTTGCTGCCCTTTACACGACCAGGGAAGTCTGGAAATACTGTAAACAACAAACAAACACAGGGGCGCACAGGCCTAGTGCATTATCCTTTGGTTGGTTTATTTAAAAGTAAGAAGATTAAAAATACTCACAAACAAGTTTCTTGGTTAAAAGCATATCATGTAAGGAACGCAGTCCTCAGTAGTATGATCCGAGGGTAAGTTATCCCTTGAGTTAGTAGTGGCTAACGCGTTTCGAGGCTTAGCCTCTTCCTCAGAGCCTAAAAAAGCATGTCTAAGCCCTTGCTTAAATACTATACAATGACATTTGAAACAAAGACACAGATTGGGGTCAGACCCTCCTCCTGTGGGGCGTGTGCAAAAGGCGCCCGCCCACCTCATCAATGGACAATGTGGAAGTCATGTGCATTGTGGGGGGTGCCTACCCCTAGAGACATTTTAGGTCAGAACAGAAAAAAAAAAAAAAAATATATATATATATATATATATATATATATATATATATATATATATATATATATATATATATAATATATATTTTTTTTTTATTTTTTTTTTTCTGTTCTGACCTAAAATGCCTCGAAACGCGTTAGCCACTACTAACTCAAGGGATAACTTACCCTCGGATCATACTACTGAGGACTGCGTTCCTTACATGATATGCTTTTATCACAAACTCGTTTGTGAGTATTTTTAATCTTCTTACTTTTAAATAAACCAACCAAAGGATAATGCACTAGGCCTGTGCGCCCCTGTGTTTGTTTGTTGTTTACTCATTTTTTTTTCTGCCTAGTCAGGAGTAAGGACCTAGTTCTTTGCTGGGATCTTTGATCCTGGCAAAATTTTCTAGATAGAAAATGTTTTCCTCCTGGATTTTTTTCTGTGAGATCTACTATTGACTGCCAGACTGGGCGACGGGCTGGATAATCTAGATCCAGTGGTCACCCCAGTCTGGCCGGCGAGCGCGTGCAGGCCTCAGCTCCTTGCTAGGTCGGCCGCGACATAGCGTTACTGGACGGGCGCTGGCCCTGCGAGTTAAATGCCTTGCGAGGTCGCATACGACCGGGCCTTGGCCTGAGTCACAGCGTTTCTCCTGGCCGACAGCCCCCTTTTTCGATGGAGAGGAGGACCTGTCTGGGGCGGTGCCCACCTGGTTTCTGGTATGGTGAGTAGCTGTCCCCCTCTACCCTTGGTGGATTTTGGGGTGGACATGGGTCCCTCCATGGGACGGTCGGACCCCCGGGTTCCCCTCCTTCCCATAGGCCCTCCCCCCCCCCCCCCCATATATGTTGGGGGATGTATTTTTTTGGGGTGGTCTGGCCACTTTCCTGGGATATGGGCAGGGCGCTAACTGACGATGGGGGCTGGGTGGTGCGCCGCCTGCGGCGACCAAATGATCGATTGTGCGCTTAGGGGTTATACCTGGTAGGGGCTCCTGCCAGGGCCTACCTGTCCTGCCTGGATCTGTCCTGAGGCCTGGCTTCCCAATTCTGGGTGCCTGTATGCCTCGTGGTGCCACCATTTCGTTGTAGCCTGTGTGTTTCTATACACATCGGCCATGTTTGTGTAGTCTGGCGCACATTTGCCATTGGTTTACCATTGTAAATAGCCGCGGCCATGGCGGTGGAGCTCTGTGGGTGGCGATTCCTGGTGCTTACCCTTGATTATTTAGCTTCTTGATCGCCGCACATGTAGTGCAGATTCTCCTGGTGGTTGCAGGTGCCTGTGTCTGCGGGTGGTGAGTCTGGTGCGGTTCTCTCCCTCTCTGCTGAGGATCGCTCTGTGCCTTGTACTTGGAGACCAGGTGGAGCTGCCAGTGCGGTGGGGCCTGTCCGTTAGAAGTGTGTTTCCCCACTCACGGTGACTCATGGAGTCTTTGGAGCATGTTTCCCCATCTGATCCCCCTCTGATCCCCCTCTGAGGCTGCAGGGCCCTCTGGGTCCCAACTTTCCATCCGTGCACTGACGACGGTCCTGGAGTCCCTTGTGTCCCAGGCAGAGGGAGCTTGTGGGCGATAGGCTAGCAAAAAGCGCCCCCTGCCTTATCTGTCTCCTCAGATCCTGAATCTGATTTCGGCCACTGCGGACGTGGGTCACCCTTCTGGGTCTGCGACGCATGCGTCTAGAATCCTCTGATAGTGAGGATGATTCCTCCCCGTCTGCAACCGTGCACGAAAAGACACTGGTAGATGCACTGATTGTATCTGTGTGTGAGACCCTGAAAATGAAGGACACAGCTGAGGCTGTGAATGAGGCGCAGGTACCCTTTGGCACTCACAGGCCATCCAGAGCGGCAAAGGTGTTTCCTTTCCCCCCGCCTATTTTGACAGAATTTTTGCTAAAGAGTGGGGATGACCAAAGCATCCCCGTGGGATTCCGAAGCGCTTTACTAGGCGTTACCTCTATGAGGAGTCCCTTCTTAAGAAGTGGACTGTTTCACCGGTGGCGGACCCTCCAGTTTCCAGATTAAACAAGGCAACCGTGATTCCGGTGGAGGAGTCCCCGGTCTTTAAGCATCCGGCTGACCAGAAGGCGGAGGCTGTGGCCTGCATTATGTACACTCTCTGGCTGGCTCGTCAGTGAGGCCAGTATTTACCATTGCCCTAGTGTTGCAAACTCTGACTGAGTGGGCTAGGGTCTTATGCAGTGATCTGGAGGGAGAACAACTCCCTCATGCCTTTGCTGAGATGGCAGACCAGCTGATCCAAGGGCTGCAGTTTATCTATGATGCCTCTTTTGATGTGGTTCCCCCGTTGGCTCGCCTCTGTTTTGGCAGTGGTCCTTCAGGTGTGTCTTTTGACTCAAATGCTGGTTTGTGGACCAAACTTCTAAAAAGGCCTTGACTGATCTTCCCTTTCAAGGAGATCATCTGTTTAGAGCTACCCTAGATGACATCATTAAAGGTCTCACAGGGAGGAAGAGAACCTTTCTTCTGCAGGCTATTAAGGGCAAGAAACCTCATCCTAGACATGGATCTTCCTTCTCGGCTCATACGTTTTTTCGTCCCTCAGGGTTGACTGACAGGGGCTTGAAACCTTTTAGGGCCTCCTCTGGTGGATCTAAACAAACCTGGTCTGGCAAGCCGAGAGCGGGCTTCTCCAGACCTCCGGACAAGGCTCCTTCTGCAATGTGCCATTCACCAGCATTTACTCCGCTTTGCTGTGGGAGAGGATCATTATCAGTTTGTGGCATTACCCTTTGGTCTGGCCTCCACTCCTTGAGTCTTCACAAGTGTTGGCTCCAGTGCTAGCCTTGCTACAGCAACAGGGGTGGTACTGGGCTACCTGGATGATCTCCTTCTGTGAGCAGAGTCTCCCTCTGCTCTGGTGGAGAACCTGGAGATCACAATACGAACTCTGCGGGAATCTGAATATTCAGAAGTCTGCCCTAGTTTCGTCCACAAAGCTGGACTATTTGGGCCGGACTCTGGACTCGGCCGTAGCCAGAGTGCTCCTTTCTCTGGACAAACTCCAGAAATTGCAGGCTGCAATTTGCCTCCTGCTGTCCAACAAATGGTCCTCCCGCCGAACTTGCATGTGGGTGCTGGGCCTGATGGTATCTAGCTTTTGAGGCGGTTCCGTTTTCACAGTTCCATACGAGGTCCCCGTAAAGGGAGTCAGGAAACAAAGGAGTCCCTGATATAATGACTTCGCTCTCAGGCGCTTTGGCTGGGAAAATCCTTCCTCCCTCTTGTATTGGACAGTGGTCACCATGGATGCCAGCCTGTCGAGCTGGGGAAGCGTCCTCGGCAAGCATTCTGCTCAGGGCATCTGGATACTGGAAGAGTCCAGACTACCGATCAATGTCCTGGAACTTTGAGCGATCTGACTGTGTCTGGATCATTGGACGGATCGTCTTCAGGGATGCCCAGTGCGCATTCAATCGACAATGCCACAGCCATGGCTTATGTCAATCACCAAGGGGGCACAAGATGTGCCTTGGTGGCTCTGGAGATAGCCAGCATTCCAAAGTGGGCAGAAAGGTTCGTTCTAGTCCTCTCCACCTTACACATTCCTTGAGTGGAAATTTGGCACATGGATTACCTCATTTGACAGGCATTTGACCAAGTCGGATCTGTTGGGGTCTCGGCTCAACAAAGATGCAGAGGTTTGTGGCTCGGTCAAGGGATCCCCTGGCAAACGCCACAGACATGCCGGTGGCCCCGTGGGGTCAGTATCGTCTGATCTACTCCTTCCTTCCTCTCAAGCTCCTATGCAGGATCGAGGCAGAAGGGATTCCGGTCATCTTAGTGGCTCCTGACTGGCCTCGCCGGGCCTGGGATGCCAATCCAGTGCAGCTGGTCGCCGACATTCCTTGGAAGCTTCCTCTCAGGGAGGATCTGTTGTCCCGAGGACCGATCTTTCATCCCGCTTTAGAGTTGCTGGCTTTGACGGTTTGGCTATTGAACGCCAGGTGCTGAAGGAAAGTGGGTTATCGGAGTTGGTGATTCCTACCCTGTTGAAAGCTAGGAAATCTACTTCTAGGAAGATCTACCATCGTATGTGGAAGACATATATTGCGTGGTGTCTCTTGGGGTTCCTCCCGGCTCCTTCTCGGTGGTTCAGATATTAACCTTCCTTTAATGGGGGATTGAACAGAAATTGACCTTGAGTACCATCAAGGGCCAGGTATCAGCCTTGGCTTTCTTTTTCCAACGACCTTTGGCCACACACCACCTGGTGCATACTTTTCTTCAGGGTGTCCGACATTTGTTTCTTCCAGTGCCGGCTCTGGAGATCACAATACGAACTCTGTGGGATTCTGAATTTTCAGAAGTCTGCCCAATAGTGCGGGCTCTGTCTCCTTGGGATCTTAATTTTGGTGATTTCAGCTCTACAGAAGCCTCCCATGGAAATATTTGTATTTGTATGCTGGCAGCACTCGTACGTCTATTTCCCAAAGACAACCTCTGGATATGACGCTGAGCACTACCCAACTGCTCTGGTCAAACATGGCGAGGCCTGTTCTGAGTGGAACCTGTCCTGTTAAGCCGCTGTATGGTCTTGGCCACCGTGCTGCAGCTCAGTTTCAAGGTCTTGGCAAACTTCTTATAGCCTAGGCCAGTGATGGCGAACCTTGGCACCCCAGATGTTTTGGAACTACATTTCCCATGATGCTCAACTACACTGCATATTGCATGAGCATCATGGGAAATGTAGTTCCAAAACATCTGGGGTGCTAAGGTTCACCATCACTGGCCTAGGCCATCTTTATGTAGAGCAACAATTCTTTTTTTCAGATCCTCAGAGTTCTTTGCCATGAGGTGCCATTTTGAACTTCCAGTGACCAGTATGAGAAAGTGAGAGCCATAACACCAAATTTAACACACCTGCTCCCCATTGACACCTGAGACCTTGTAACACTGAGTCACATGGCACCAGGGAGGGAAAATGGCTAATTGGGCTCAATTTGAACATTTCTAATTAGGGGTGTATTCACTTTTGTTGCTAGCGGTTTGGACATTAATGGCTGTGTGTTGTTATTTTAATGGGACAGCAAATTTACACTGTTATACAAGCTGTTCACTCACTACTTTACATTGTAGCAAAGTGTAATTTCTTCAGTGTTGTCACATAAAAAGATATAATAAAGTGTACTCACTTTTGTGAGATACTGTGTGTGTATACAGTACTACATATACTCCAGAATCTTGTGTAACTAACCCCTATAATGCATATGCTTATGCTACACTTGTGACAACACAAGTTTTACCTTTATATCATAACATTTACAGTGTTTCTATTTTGAACTGCAATAATATATGAAAGTGCAAAATTGTGCAATTTTATAAGCATTAAACTGCAAAACACACATGACTGAGTGAATATAGAAAAATGTGCAAAACAGCTGAACAAAGTGACAAAAAAAAAGTCATTCAGGCACAGAGACGCAGTTCGGCCCAACCCCCTCTCTCCCTTCATTGGCTCACTGACTTTGACAGCAGCGGGAGCCAATGGTGCTGCACTGCCGTCTCAGCCAATGAGGGAGCATCCGAGACTATCCTGCAACATCTCTGGATTGAGATGGGCTCAGGTAAGTATTGGGGGGCTGCTGCACACAAGGTTTTTCATCCTAATGCATAGAATTAATTGAGATAAAAAAAAAACTTTCTGACTTTACAACTACTTTATTATTATTATTATTATTATTATTATTATTATTATTATTATTATGATAAATAGTTTAAACCCGCGCTAGGAACAAAAATGTGAAAAATTTTATATAAAAAAAAACATTTTTTGCAACTGCTGTTCACTAAGTGTAAACTTAGGAAAGATAGTATACTAAAAACAGCACTTGCAAAAAATATGTTATAACTCTACAAAATAAATGTGGGTCACCAATATGGTGGTGATCATTAAAGTGCAAATTAATTGGTACAATAAATGATCACAAATTCAAGGTGTAATGGTGCTAAATACATGCTATACCCCAGTAGATCCCCTTCTTCTGTACCACTCAAAAGAAAGGATGGACCAACATAGTGAAGCCCGAATGTATGTTTATTAATTGATAAGTAAAATACTCACAAAAGTTAAAATAGAGGTCCGCATGTAATAAAAAACGTATTCTCGCAATCCTTCCAGGAACGCAGCCGGCGTGCGTTCCTCGGACTCCAGGAAGTGACGTCGGTTGCCGTGACCGGATGTACGTCGACACGTTTTGCTCACCTACAAGGGTGTTTTCTTGGAGGAGTCCCGTCCTTTTGGATCCATTACAAGGCTCATTTGACCTTCCCTGAAGGTCCAATGGTTCTGGTGAGTGGATTTCCAAAGGGATTCGGGACACCTTTGCACTGTTTGAAGCACCTATTGCACTTTGTCAGCTGCACTTTGAGCACGTTGCACTCAGTATTGGACTATATTTGAGCAGTTATATTGGACTGTTATATCCGTACTCATTTATTGCAGCAAGCATTGTTACACTCAGCACTATTGCACTTTGCTTTTATTGCACCTATTAATATTGTATTTAGCACCATTGCACCTTGAATTTGTGATCATTTATTGTACCAATTCATTTTGTATTCAGCACTATTGCACTTTAATGATCACCACCACATTTATTTTGTAAGCGATACCATATTTTTTGCAAGCGCTGTTTATAGTTTACCGTACTTTATTATTAATACAATTGATATGATGCCATATAATGTCCGCTCTCCACCACACATGTGATGTACATACTTGAGTGGACTTCAGTATGTAGTAAGAACTATTAGAAAACAAAGTGCTAACTTACTAATCAATAACTTAACAATAATAGTGGAACCCTCTAATGTAATGGTAATCTCAATAAACTTCAATATTACCTCAATACCGGTTTCTGTAACTTCACTTCACATATAATACACATCAAACTAAACATAAAAACATAAAAAATGAAACTTAGCAGGGATGGTGGAAACCCCTTCTATGAATATTTGCCATACCGATTAACTTCAATAATTACAGTGATATGTGATTTCACATGTAACACACCTCAAAAGGAGAATAAAAAATGTTAAAACTTAGCAGGGGTAGTAGAAACCCCTGTACAGATATTTGCAATACAATTTTAGATTACACTTAAATTGTATGTTTTAGTTACTATTTCAATGCAAATTATTGCACTTGAAGTTTAATCCCTGGGGACGTTTGGGGAGTTGTGGGCCCACTCCTAGGGGATAGCAGGGCTGGCGGTCTCTGTAGGATCCGTCTTCTGGCCGGGTTAGGGTTTTTTCCCTCCCTGCTCCCACTGGGGGCGCTGCATGGAAATGCTGTGGGGGTCTCCCTGGGGTCCCTGTTAATAGCCAGAAATGTGTTTGGTGCATTTATTTTGCAGCCGTTTGGAGCGGCCGCCACTTTAGTGGTTTGCAGATTCCTAGCTCTGTGTAATACAGAAGCCATGTGAGGTTTCTGCATCAGCCTCCTGTTCGGGCACCATCTTGGATGTGGGCAACATGCCTAGTAAGGGCAGCGGCCATTTTCCTTGTGACTTTTGTCATTGACTTTCAATAGACACCTTTTCTCTGGGCTCGAGGGCTGGCCTCTAGCGATGTGAGGTCACTTCCTCCTCCCCCATTTTTCATCCTGTGTAAAAAAAAATGTGCTGACAGGCTGGGGATTTTTGCTTATATCTCGGCCATTATTTGACCAAATCGAATTCTTTTTTTTGCTAGGGTGTTTTCTCAAGGGGCTCTTTCAGTTGGTTTCGGGAACTGCCTATTTAAAGGGCCAGCGTCCCTTTTTTTCATTTAAAGCAAAAATGGTCTCCCGTGATGATAAATTCCCCGCAGACCTGGTGGGGACTTCGGGTACACCTGAATCCTCTCCCCTGGCACCCATATCTGCTGCTCTGGCGACTTTGGTGTCCCAGGCGAATCTGCGGATGTCGGCACGCTGCTCCATAAAAAATTGCCTGTGCCCTCCCAGTCCTCTGACTCTGAGCCCGAATTGGTTGCCATGGACGATGGTCCCCCTGAGGGGTCCCGGTCCTCCACGTTGAGGGAGAGCAGGAGGGGGAATCTTCCTCCTCGGTAGCGCGGGAACAAGCTACGATGGATGCTCTTGTGGGCGTCATAACAGAAACACTCTCTCTTAACGATGAGCCAGCTCAGTCAAGTGAGTGGTCCGTTTTGTTCGGGTTCCGCAGACCCCAGACTGTCGGGTCAGGCATTTTTCCTGCCTGGTGGATTTTCCCGAGATTGTGCATGGCCAGTGGCGGCGCATATTGGTAGTGCCTAAGCTCTTTTCCACCCGCTCTCCGTTTTTCGGAGGCAGTGGACGAACGTTGGTCGGTGTCCCCAAGCAGGGGATCACACTGTGTCTAGGCTGAATAAGTCCACCTTACTTGCCGGTAGGGGGTTCCCAGTATTAAGGGATCCGGCTGATAGGGGTGTGGAAGTGCTTGCCCGCCACATCTATCTAGTGGTGGGTTCCCTGTTGCAACCTGTGCTTTGCCTCAGTGATGGCCTCTCAGGTGCTCATGACATGGTGCAAGGGGCTTCGCAGCAGGATCAGCTCGTCCACACTGCTAGCTTCCTGGGCGACGCGGCTTTGGAAGTGGCTCCGTTGGTCGCCCGGTTGTCGGCGGTGGGGATTGCGATCCACCACATTACCTGGTTAAAGTGCTGGTCAGTTTACCATGCGTCCTAAAAGACGGTGTCTGAGGTCCCCTATGAGGGGGATCATCTTTTTGGGGTAACTCTAGATGAGTTGATTGTGGGGTTCACGGGAGGTAAGAGTACTCATCTGCCCCAGGTCACCAAGGGAGAGCTCCCCCTCCCAGACTCAACATAATTGCCTTCCTGCCTTTGGGACGCAGGAGAAGGGTAAACCCTTCCGCCTTCCCGGGGGCCACGAGGAGCCGTGGTCGGGTAAGCAAAAAGCCGGTCAGTCTGGTTCGGCGGCCCAGTCCACCTCTTCTTAAAAGGGAAGCCCTCCCCGTTGTCGAGGTGGGGGGACGTCTGCTTTCTTTTCAGGAACCCTGGTTTTCCGGCATTCAGGACAGGTGGGTTCACAAACCAATTCGTTCAGAGAGATCGAGTTGATCTCGCCTCGCAGACGGGTTCCTCCCGCCCATTCTTCAGCTGCCCCCTGATCGTCTCAGAGATCTCGTGGGGGCTGTGCACGATTTGCTTGCACACGGAGTCATTGTACCCATTCTTTTTCGGAAAAAGTTTTTGCCGTTTTGACGCTAACCTGTTCACGGTGCCCAGGAAAGAGGGCACAGTGTGTCCGATTCTGGACTGGTAGTCCCTGAACCCCTTTGTGCAGGACATTCAGGATGAGAGCCTTACGATCGGGGATGTCCTCGTTGAGGCCTGGGGAATTGCTGCATCCATCGCCTTGCAGGATGCGTATCTCCACATACCTATTTTCGAGGGTCATCAGAGCTGCTTCCGCTTTGCGGTGGCTGGGGAGCATTACCAGTTCGTGGCGTTGCCTTTAGGTTTCACTTCGGCTCCCAGGGTTTCCACCAAGGTGTTGGCTCCGGTCTAGCTTTGTTGCGTTTACGGGGCATTGCGGTCATCGGTTGCCTGGACGACCTCTTGTAAGGTCAAACTCATGTGTAACCTTGGCAAAAGATCTGGCTGTGAAGGTTCAAACGCTTCAGGAGTTTGGGTGGGCCGTCCATTTCAGAAGTCGGCACTGACTCCCTCTACTCGTTTCCAGTACCTAGATGGTCCTGGACTCTGCTCAATCTTGGGTCTTCCTTCCGAAGGACAAAAATCGGGACTTTGCGGGAGAAGATCGGAGCTCTTGGGAACGACTATCTCTCCTCTTTGCGGACCTGCATGCGGGTTCTGAGACGGCTGGTCTCGGCCTTCGAAGCAGTTCCGTTTGCTCAATTTCACACCAGGCCTCTGCAAGCGGAGATCCTGGACAGGTGGAAAAGGAGTATTTTCTTGAGTCATCCGGGTCAGATCTTCTGTGGTGGCGCTGGCCGCTGTCTTTGACACTGGGTCGGTCCTTCAGACCTCTATTATGGATGGTTGTCACCACGGATGCCAGCCTGTCGGGCTGGGGAGGAGTTTTGGGCATGTTTTGCGCCCAGGGGACGTGGTTGGCGGGGGAGACTCCGTTACCGATCAGCGTCTTGGAGCTCCGAGCGCTCCAGCTCTGTCTGTTCCGGTGGTCACCTCAGCTTCAGGGGTGTCCGGTGCGGGTACAGATGGACATGCCACGGCTGTGGCTTATATCAATCACCAAGGGGGCACGTGGAGTGCCCTGGCGGCCATGGCAGTGGCCGCGATTCTGTCCTGGGCCGCATCGCAGGTACCTGCGTTCTCGGCCGTTCTCATTCCGGGTGTGGAACTCTGGCAGGCGGACTATCTACGTCGCCAGACTTTGGACCGAGGGGAATGGTCCCTACATCTGGAGGTGGTTTACCTCCTGTGCGCCTGGTGGATTTGTTTGCGTCCCGTCTCCACGAAGTGGTGGTAAGGTTCGTGGCCAGGGCTCGCGATCCTCTGGCAGATGCCGCAGACGCGTTGGTGGTGCCTTGGTACCGATATCGGCTACTGTATGCCTTTCCTCTTTCCACTGTTATCCAGGTTCCTCCGCAGTATGCGTCGGAACGGATGTCAGTCATTCTGGTGGACCCGGACGGGCCTCGACGGGCCTGGTACACGGCCGTCATTCAGATGGTCGTAGAACCTCGATGGCGGCTTCCGCTGTGAGACGATCTGTCAAGGACCGATCCTCCATTCTGCTTTACAGTTGCTGGCTTTGTCGGCATGGCTGTTAAAAGCCAGGTCCTGAGGTATAGAGGTCTTCCTCAGGCGGTCGTCCTTACCTTGTAAGGGGCTCGCAAAGCCACTTCAAGGAAGTTTTTTTCGCAGCACCTGGAAAGCGTGTTTCGCTTGGTGCGAAGTGCATGGTTTTTACCCTTGTTCCTTCTTGGTGGCGAAGGTCTTGGCCTTTCTGCAGAAGGGCGTGGATCAGCATCTGGTGCTGACTAAGGCCAAGGTCCGTTGTCGGCCTTGACCGTCTTGTTTCAACGACCTTTGACATCGCTTTCTTTGGTCCGCACCTTCATTCAAGAGGTGCGGCATTTGGCTCACCCCGAGGGGAGCTCTCTTGCTTCCAGGGGACCTGAATTTGGTTTTTGTCAGTGTTACAATAAACCTCTCTTCGAGAACATCAGGGGGATATCTGTCTGTGTTGTCACAGAAAGTTGCTTTTCTGGTGGCCATCACGTCAGCTCGCAGAGTGTCTGAATTGGCGGCCTTGTCCTGCCGCTCTCCTCATCTAGTACTTCATAGAGATAAGGTGGTTCTGCAATCTTTTCTTCCCACGTGATTTCTTCCTTCCACCTCAATGTCGATGTCGTGTTGCCTTCACTGTGCGCACGGCCCAAGCATCCGAAGTAGTTTGCTTTGCTTTCTCTGGATGTGGTCCGGGCGGTCTAGGTCTACCTGTCCGCCACCGAGTAGATTCGGCAGTCTGATTCTCTTTGTTCTTCCTGAGGAACCTCGGAAGGGATCGGCCGCCTGCGCGGAGACCTTTTCTAAATGGATCAGACAGGACGATTGTTCAGGCCTATTCCATCAAGGGTCAGGTTCCTCCTTTCCCGGTAAAGGCTCATTCTACTCGAGCCCTTAGTGCCTCTTGGGTTTTTTCGCCATCAGGCGTCTGTGGCTCAGGTGTACAAGACAGCGACATGGTCGTCAGTGCACACTTTCACAAAGTTTTAACTTGACGTTTTGGCATCTTCGGATGCTTCTTTTGACCGCAAAATTTTGAGTGCGGCAGTTGTTTGAGGGTACATTGTTTTTAATGTCTTTCCTTGTTGGTGTTTTTTCTGGGTTTGTTCCAGTTTTTTTTACTGTGGGCTCAGGTTGTTACTAGCCTAGTTATTTGCGTTACCTTCTTATCTGGTTGCGTTGCTTTCCCACCCCTTATACCTGCTTTGGGATGTCCATTAGTGAAGGCTAATACCTTCGGGCGGCGACTGTCGGAGGACGTAAGAGAAAATAGAATTTTTGGAAGAACTCACCGTAAAATTATTTTCTCTGAGTTCTCTGACAGTCGCCGCCCCCACCCCTCTGGTTTTTGTATCTGGGGGTTGTTGCCTTCCGGTACTGCTTGCTACGAAACTCAAGTAATATCAGATTGGGTTTCTGGTAATGGCTGGGGGATGGCCCCCCTAGTGGAGTGCTGAGGTACAAAAGTTTTTTTTGTATTAACCAGATAATTATCTGCCTAGCCTGCTCCTGCGGAGTGCGCCATTACCCATTAGTGAAGGCTAATACCATCGGGCGACGACTGTCAGAGGACTCAGAGAAAATAATTTTACGGTAAGTTCTTACAAAAATTCTATTTTTGTCGTCTTCTCCTCTCGATATGTATTGCATGTGAAATAACATATCACTGGAATTTTTGCACTTGAAGGTAATCTGTATTATATTAAAGAATAGCGCACACATGCAAAAGAAACCTACCAAATTTGAAGACAATCCATCAATAAAAATGGGGATTTGGTCCCACCATATGGCCATATAGTGCTCAAGCCCACCACTGCGTCAAAGTACCCCATTATCAGTGGGTCCTACACTATCCATGAAAAAGAGGTGAATCCGGCCTTTCTAACCCTTGGAGATAATACTCCTTGCTGGGAAAGATGTGCAAATGCACTACAGGGGACTCCTTCTATATCTACTTGATAGTGGACACTGATAGAGTACAGGTGTGTGTGGGGGGTGGGGTGGGGTGCTCAACCTCGGTAGTCTGGTCAGACTGAATACATAATAAACAAGCAAAAAATTTGGGGGAGCATACCCATGTATTTCTAAAGCTGGTGCAGCTATGAACCAAAAGACATGTATATTAAAAAAGAATAGCATAAAAAAGCAATAGAACATTGCTTGTTTATTATGTATTCGGTCTGACCAGACTACCGAGGTTGAGCAACCCACCCCACCCCCCACACACACCTGTACTCCATCAGTGTCCACTATCAAGTGGATATAGGAGGAGTCCCCTGTAGTGCATTTGCACATCTTTCCCAGCAAGGAGTGTTGTCTCCAAGGGTTAGAAAGGCTGGATTCATCTCTTTTTCATGGATAGTGTAGGACCCACTGATAATAGGGTACTTTGACGTAGTGGTGGGCTTGAGCACTATATGGCCATATGGTGGGACCAAATCCCCATTTTTATTTATGGATTGTCTTCAAATTTGGTAATTTCTTTTGCATGTGTGCGCTATTCTTTTTTAATATACATGTCTCTTGGTTCATAGCTGCACCAGCTTTAGAAATACATATGTATGCTCCCCCAAATTTTTTGCTTGTTTAATCTGTATTATAGACATGAACAAATTTTAGTTGTGCCCCACCAGGCCGGCCCTCCCATGGACAATGTGCAATGGGCAGTGTAACCACTGCTGTAAAACCTCCTCCTCCAGATGCGGTTATTTTTTTGAATTAGAGATAGCTTCCTAAAAATTCAGTTAGACTTTTCTCTTCAATGGTAAGGAATTTCACAAATGTATTAATGGTTTAGTGTAGGGGGGTGTACTAATAATTATCATTATTATACTGGATTTATATAGCGCCAACAGTTTGCGCAGCGCTTTACAATATGAGGGAAGACAATACAGTTACAATACAATTCAATACAGGAGGAATTGGAGGGCCCTGCTCGTTGGAGCTCACAATCTAGAAGATGGGGGATTCTTTTTCTTACCATTTTTCTTACCCTGGAGTTCTTTTTAAAGGACTCTGTGGACCTTAAAGAGGAACTTCACCTATTTAAAAAAAATAAAATAAATGGATCCTTGTGATGCCATCTTGGATTTGAGAGCCTGCTGTGACATACTGATGAAGCTTTACTGATGTCTTGGCAAGGGTGAAGAGGAAAATGAGTGGTACTTTCACTATGGAGTAAAAGTCTGCTTTTAAAATTATTTGATCCACAATGCTTGCAGCTACAGTGTTCAGGGAGGGCTTTTTAAGGCTTGTTTATAACTTTTTTAGTGTTATGCAAGTCATTATGTTCATAGCCTGGCCACAAGTTATATAATTTACTTGCACTTTAAGATATCCAGCAACATGGACAGTTTTTTTTCATGTTTTAGCCAACAAAATAATCACCTGATTGGAACTCAACTAGACCACTCTATTTGCCTGTTAACAACATATTAAAAAAGACAAAAATGCTTATAGCTGAACTCTCAGCAAATTAATGTTCCCCTGTGCAGTGAGGACAACGGATATACCTTATACTTGCCTGATTTGACGATCCTCCCTGCACAAGACTGGTCTGATTTGCTCCACACTCCAGTGGTCTGGAAAATGGACTGTTAATGACGTCAGCAAGCTCCATAGACAGAAAGAGTTCATCAAAAAAAACAAGCAGTTGACCGCACTGAATGGGATAAAATATTTTGCCCAGAATTGGCTTTATGGCATCATCTCAATACAGTTTATTGCACATAGGAATATACAGTATCTCACAAAAGTGAATACACCCCCTCACGTTTTTGTAAATATTTTATTATATAAAGTAGTGAGTATACAGCATGTATAACAGTGTAAATTTGCTGTCCCCTCAAAATAACACACACCCATTAATGTCTAAACGGCTGGCAACAAAAGTACACCCCTAAGTGAAAATGTCCAAATTGGGCCCAATTAGCCATTTTCCCTCCCGGGTGTCACGTGACTCGTTAGTGTTACAAGGTCTCAGGTGTGAATGGGCAGCAGAAGTTAAATTTGGTGTTATCGCTCTCTCTCATACTGGAACTTTGTGAGGATCTAAAAAAAGAATTGTTGCTCTACATAAAGATGACCTCGGCTATAAGATTGCCAAGACCCTGAAACTGAGCTGCAGCATGGGGGCCAAGACCATACAGCGGTTTAACAGGACAGGTTTCACTCAGAACAGGCCTCGCCATGGTCAACCAAAGCAGTTGAACACATGCTTAGCGTCATATCCAGAGGTTGTCTTTGGGAAATAGACATATGAGTCCTGCCAGCATTGCTGCAGAGGTTGAAGGGGTGGGGGGGGGGGTCAGCATGTCAGTGCTCAGGCCATACGCTGCACACTGCATCAAATTGGTATGCATTACTGTTGTGCCAGAAGGAAGCCTCTTCTAAAGATGAAGATAATGCACAAGAAAGCCCGCAAACAGTTTGCTGAAGACAAGCAGACTAAGGACATGGATTATTGGAATCATGTCATGTGGTCTGATGAGACCAAGATAAACTTATTTGGTTCAGATGGTGTCAAGTGTGTGTGGTGGCAACCAGGTGAGGAGTACAAAGACAAGTGTGTCTTGCCTACAGTCAAGCATGGTGGTGG
Organism: Pelophylax lessonae; assembly: GCF_965119305.1. Classification (NCBI taxonomy): domain Eukaryota; kingdom Metazoa; phylum Chordata; class Amphibia; order Anura; family Ranidae; genus Pelophylax; species Pelophylax lessonae. The sequence goes on along the minus strand of NC_138779.1, from coordinate 153,208,917 downwards.
GAGTGTCATGAGGGTCAAGGTGAGGGTCAAGGTGATGGACTATCCAAGCATGTCTCCAGACCTAAACCCTATTGAGCATCTGTGGGGGATCCTCAAACAGAAGGTGGAGGAGTGCAAGGTCTCTAACATCCACCAGCTTTGTGATGTCGTCATGGAGGAGTGGAAAAGGACTCCAATGGCAACCTGTGAAGCTCTGGTGAACTCCATGCCCAAGAGGGTTAAGGCAGTGCTGGAAAATAATGGTTGCCACACAAAATATTCACTCTTTGGGCCCAATTTGGACATTTCCACTTAGGGGTGTACTCACTTTTGTTGCCAGCGGTTTAGACATTAATGACTGTGTGTTGAGTTATTTTGAGGGGACAGCAAATTTACACTGTTTACAAAGTGTCATTTCTTCAGTGTTGTCACATGAAATTGTGTAATAAAATAATTACAAAAATGTGAGGGGTGTACTCACGTTTGTGAGATACTGTATCTACGGAAAAACTTAGCCAAGGTATTTAAAGAAAACCTTTTCCAAAACTTGCTCTCATATTCATAGTTGTCATATTGGGTAATCTATAGAATACAAAACCATGCCCCAATGGACTTATCTATATTTTATTATGAATGAATACATATAAATACATTTAAGTAATTTATCCCAAAGGAATGGTTTGACCCTAATTACCTTCTTGTATCCATGTATGTGTCCTTTTCTTTAGTTGCATTTTTAGTTAAAGCTGAGCTAAAATTAAAAAAAAAAAAAAAAAAAATGTAAAAAAGAAAGAAAATCAGCACAGATGTATAACTTGCAGTCAGTAGGATGTGTCCCTTGTGCTGGTTTTTCTTTCTTTAATTTGGAAATCTTCATCAGTCCTGCTAACCCCGTCTTGCGGCTTCTATGAGTGAAACAAGATCATTGAATGGAGGACGGGCAGAAGATTGATAGCCCTTACTCCTTTTTTCAGAGATCCTACTGCCTGCTGACTGTAATTTGTGTTGCCTGTGCTGGTTTTTCTGTGCCTTCTTTAAGGTCTCCAGCAAAAAGAATCACCCCCTACTCAATGTACTAAACTGTTAATACATTTGTGAAATTCTTTACCATTGAAGAGAAAAGTGTAACTAAATTTTCAGGAAGTCCTCTTTGAAATTCAATAGATAACCACATCTGCTCTGCCAAGGAGGAGGTATTGCAGCATGTGATTACATCATATCCTCGCCTATCTCTCTGCAGGAAAAGGAACCACATTTCCCATCAACCTTTAGGAATTGCATTGAATGTGGGCAGGTACACTGGCCCTGTACATGGTAAATGTGAACTCGCCCACTTCAACATAAATCATGCCCCCTCATTCTCCAGCCACACTGCTCAGCATCACACAGCAAGACAGATGACAATCTTAGAAACGTAAAGCATGCGTGTGCAAAATGTTTAGTTTGTTCTATGTAGTCTACTTTCATTAAATATTGAATTTGCCCTCTAGGTTTTCTGTTACTCTCTGTGGCAGCTACCTTCACATGCGATCTCTCTCCCCCCTCCAGCCACAAAAGGGGATAAACATATTGCCCTTATATGCTTTATTTAACCACTTGCTGGCTGCCAAACTGTGTAAATGTCATGTTTTTATTGTAAAAATGCTTTTTCTTGTTAGGCAGCTGGCTTTCAGATAAAAGTGATCCCAGTGGCAGATTTGCCACGGGATCGCTTTTATAGGCGGCGGGAGAGGTGCCCCTCCTCCTGCTGCTTCCCGATTGTTTACGGGTTTACTGGAGCCATCTGTAAACCTGGAAGCAATCCGGTCCAATTCTCTGCCATCAACGTTTTTTTTTTTTTTTTTTTTTCCCCTTAAAGTTAAAACACTTTTTCTCTTACGTCCTCCGACAGTCGCCACCTCTTCATATCCACCTCTTCATATTCGTCACATATGGGGGTATTAGACTTTGCTCCGAAGGAGTAGCTAGGCAACAGAATATGTTAATAAAGCTTTTAACATATCCAACATATCCCACCCTCAAGGGGTGGTCCCCTCAGTCAATACCCTCCTACTTCCTGCAACCATATCTCAGTTTTAATGTCTAGCTTGTCAGGAGTGGCTGGCTCTCTCTGTGCTGGGACTTTATGTCCCAGTCTCTTTCTTCTTTTTAATATTTTGTTTTGAGTTTTTCTCTCTACCTTTACTTAGCTGTTGTTTTATCAGCGTTAGTTAGTTCTTCGGACGAAGAGGATCATGCGGACTGGGTCTCGGGCTGATCCCCCTGGTCGCAGGTCGTGGGTCAGTGGCTTCCCAGTCTGCCATCGAGCGTTCAGCCAGGTAACGCTCCTGGCATAGTGAACGACCCATCCCTGTTCGGTGCAGGGATGCTTGGTGAGGTGGCTACCTCACTGGACGCTGTGCGGTTTCTTAACCCACGTTCGGAGCGTCTTGTATGCGACTCTCCCTGCCTCATGTGTAGCGGCTTGTTCGCCTGTGCGGGTCCCCCACACCGTGGTGAGGTAAGTGTATTTTTATGTGGGGACCTGTCTGTCTGGAGGGGTGTCAGTCTGGGACTGTGTAACCTGTCTCTATGCACACTGTTTGTCTCCCTATCTCTCGGCTGCATGCTGTGGGCTGCAAGGGGGGGGGGGGGGGAGTTGTGTGGCACTATGAGTGTCAGCATGATCAGTGTGGAAAGCTGTGTGCTGTGGGGCATGTTTTATGGCATGTTTGGGCACTTACAGCGATCGCTGCGGCGATCGGTTCTGTTTTTTTACATACAGACATGTGTGCATTACTGCACTGTGGAGCGACGGTTTCGGCGCCAAAAGACGCCATTTTGCCTTCCCTCGCTCCGGCCGCATGTTTTACATGCATGGCGGCCATTTTCTTGTAGCCTCCATAGGTTTACATAGAGCGCCCTAGCAGCATCACTTCCTCTTCCCAGGAACACCGATCGAGGCAGCAGCAGCGGCGAGGGTCTCCTCAGGATTTATCCTTCTGTTTCTTGCTATCCATTGCCTGTGTTCAGTTTACATATCCCTGTGGGGGTCTCATTGTGCTTAGTGTGACGCGGTGGGCTGCGCTTGCCGCGCTTGCTGAAAGGGGCAGTTAACCCTTGGTTGTCTGGCATTACAGGGGCAATGGATTCTCAGGAGGGCAAATTTCCTACAGTATTGGTGGAAAGCCAGGGGACCGCTGCTTCCCCCCCAGGGGGGGATTTAGCCACTATTGTGGCTGGCCTTGCTGCTCAGGTGCAAATGCTGGTGGCTGCTCAATCTACCAAAAGGCCCAGAGTTGTGCTCTCCTCTGATTCTGAGGGTGAAGGTGATGGGGCTGTTCTAGCTGGGGCTTCCCTATCGGGGTCCCGCTCCTCTCTTGATCTAGTGGGCTCTGAGGTGGAGGCTGAAGTTGAGGGGGTTGATAATTCTCCCCCTGGCTCGCCTGAAGAGCTTGCAATCATGGATGAGTTGATTGCTTCTATTAAGCAAACGCTACGTTTGCAGGACGAAGTGTGTCCCCCCGCTGCCTTGGCGGCTTATGGGACGCAGAGGAAACGCAGGACGCCACAGGTTTTCCCCTGCAATGCTGATTTTCAGCGCGCTGTTAAGGATCAATGGCGCGATCTGCGCAAACCTTTTGCGGTACCAAGTAGATTCAAGCTGCGTTATCCTTTTTCACCTGCCACTGATGAAAGGTGGTGCGTGCCTCCACCAGTGGATCATGCGATTGCGGTTTTGAACAAGGCCACTGCGATTCCTGCAGAGGGTTCACCCATTTTCCGTGATGCCACAGATAGGAGACTGGAGTCTCTGGCCCGTCATACGTATTCTGTTACGGGTTCTATGCTTAAAGCTCTGTTTGCTTCTCTCATGGCGGCCCAGGCGATCGCAAGTTGGACGCAGATGCTTAGGCGCGTCTTGGTGGCCGACTCGGCCTCGCCGGCGACCCTGGATATGGTGGATCAGATCCACCAGGGTGTCATGTATCTGTGTGATGCGGACCTGGACCTGATTCCGTTGGCTGCACGGGTGCACAGTGTGGCGGTGTTGTCTCGCCGCCTGGTTTGGTTAAAATGTTGGTCGGTGGACCAATCTTCGCGTAAGACCTTAGCCAATCTGCCTTATGATGGGTCTCGCCTTTTTGGGGAGTCCCTGGATGTGTTGATTAAGGGAATCACCGGGGGTAAGAGCACTCTCTTGCCCCATTTCCCCAAGGCTAAGGGGGCTTCTGGGAAGAAGCATGCTAATTTTCGGCCCGCTCAGGGGTCCTTTCGTGCCTTTCGGCCGCACTACAAGGGCAAGCCGTTCAAAGGTCAAGGCTCTCAGAAGAAGCCCTGGTCTGGTAAGCAGAAGTCCGGCCAATCCGGACCTGCAGCCCATAACAGTTCGGCCTGAAGGGGCGCCCTCACCCAGTTTTGGGGTGGGGGGACGCTTGCTCGGTTTTCTTCAGCCCTGGTTGGCCCGTGTGCGGGACAGATGGGTTCAGGAAATCGTTCGGTCTGGTTACAAGATCGAGTTTCTCTCTCGGCCGGAGAGCAGATTTTTTCCTTCAAATCTTCAACTGTCTCCGGAGCGCCTGCGGGACCTACACCTGGCGGTGCAGGACCTGAGGGCTCAGGGAGTGGTGGTTCCGGTGCCTCATCGGGACAGATTTCGGGGGTTTTATTCAAACCTGTTCACCGTGCCCAGGAAGGAGGGCAAGGTTCGTCCGATTCTGGACTTGAAGGCTCTGAACTGCTCTGTGCGGGTTCGCAAGTTCCGCATGGAATCCCTGCGGTCGGTGGTGGCTGCCCTGGTTCCGGGGGAATTCATGGCCTCCATCGATTTGAAGGATGCGTATCTTCACATCCCCATCTTCGAGGGTCACCAGAGGTATCTTCGATTTGCCATTGCGGAGGATCACTACCAGTTCGTGGCGTTGCCTTTTGGCCACGCCTCTGCTCCGCGGGTCTTCACCAAGGTGCTTGCACCGGTTCTGGCATTGAGGGCCCAGGGCATTTCTGTCCTGGGGTATCTGGACGACATTCTGGTTCGGTCTGCGACCAGCCAGGGTCTGGAGCAGGACCTGTCTGTCACGATGCAAACTCTGCAGGAGTTTGGTTGGACGATAAATTTTCCAAAGTCGGCACTGAGTCCGTCTGTTCGTCTTCCCTACCTGGGAATGATTTTGGACTCGGTGCAGGCGAAGGTCTTCCTGCCGGACGACAAACTCAGAACTCTTCAGGAGGAAGTCAGGTCCCTCCGGGATGTTCCGCAATCGTCTCTATGGACGTGCATGAGATGTCTGGGATTGATGGTCTCGGCCTTCGAGGCGATTCCCTTCGCCCAGTTTCACACGCGGGGTCTTCAAGCGGAGATCCTGTCCAAGTGGGACGGGCGACCTCAATCTCTGGATCTTCAGATCTCGTTGAGTCATTGCACCAGAAAAGACCTTCTGTGGTGGCTCCAGTCCCCGATGGTGTCCGGGGGCAAGTCGTTTCGTCCTATCTCATGGACGGTAATCACCACGGATGCCAGCCTGTCGGGCTGGGGTGGTGTTCTGGGCGTTCTGTCCGCCCAGGGAACTTGGTCGGAGGGGGAGTCCTCCCTTCCGATCAACATTCTGGAATTGCGTGCGATAAGTCTCTGTCTTCGTCGCTGGTCGGACCGGCTGCAGGGCTGCCCGGTTCGGGTGCAGACGGACAATGCCACGGCGGTGGCCTACATCAACCACCAAGGGGGCACCAGGAGTGCCCGAGCGGCTCGGGAAGTGGCCGACATTCTGTCTTGGGCCGAGACTCATGTCCCGGCGATAACGGCGGTTCACATTCCGGGGGTGGAGAACTGGCAGGCGGACTATCTGAGTCGCCAGACCCTGGATCAGGGGGAATGGTCTCTCCACCCGGCTGTCTTCCAGATGTTGTGCGCGAAGTGGGGTCTTCCAGATGTGGACCTGTTCGCGTCACGTCTCAACAACAAGGTGAGGAGGTTCGTGGCACGGACGCGCGACCCTCGGGCAGACGCGTCGGACGCGTTAGTGGCCCCGTGGCATCAGTACAGACTGATGTATGCGTTTCCACCGATCCAGTTGCTGTCCAGGTTCCTTCGCAGGTTTCAATCGGAACGCAACACGGTGATTCTTGTGGCACCGGACTGGCCTCGCCGGTCCTGGTACGCAGACCTCGTGAATCTGGCGGTCGACGCCCCGTGGCGTCTGCCTCTTCGAGACGATCTACTGTCTCAAGGACCGATATACCATCCTGCTTTACAGTCGCTGGCTTTGACGGCCTGGCTGTTGAAACCGAGGTCCTGAAGGAGAGGGGTCTCTCTCCGGAGGTCGTTCATACTTTAATCAACGCGAGGAAGTCTTCCTCTGGGAAGGTTTGCTACCGTACTTGGAAGGCCTATTTTGCCTGGTGTGAGTCCAGGGGGTTTTCACCCCGCACGTACTCGGTGTCCCGTGTGCTGTCTTTCCTTCAAGCGGGTGTTGATCAGCGCTTGGCGCCGGCTACGATAAAGGGTCAGGTGTCTGCTCTGGCCGTTCTGTTTCAACGTCCCGTGGCGTCCAACCTTTTGGTTGGCACCTTTATTCAGGGTGTGCGGCATCTGGTTCCTCCTAGGAGGGATCCTCTGCCCCCTTGGGACTTGAATCTCGTGCTATCTGTGTTACAACGTGCTCCTTTTGAACAGATCAGGGAGATCTCGTTGTCTGTTATCCAAAAAGGTCGCCTTTTTGGTGGCGATCACTTCGGCTCGCAGAGTGTCGGAACTGGCGGCTTTGTCCTGCAAGTCTCCGTACTTGGTTATTCATTTGGATAAGGTGGTCTTGCGACCTAATCCTTCTTTTCTTCCGAAACGTGTTTCGGAATTCCATCTTAATGAGGACATTGTCTTGCCTTCGTTGTGCACGAAGCCTAAACATCCACAGGAGGTGAGATTGCACTCTTTGGATGTTGTTCGGGCGATCAGGGTTTACCTTCGATCGACTGAGTCTTTTCGTAAAACGGACTCCTTGTTTGTTCTTCCAGAGGGTCCTCGGAAGGGCATGGCGGCTTCGGCCTCTACCATCGCTAAATGGATCAGACAGACCATTGAACAGGCCTATGCCTTGCAGGGGAAGGTTCCCCCTGTGCCTGTGAAGGCGCACTCTACTCTGAGTACGTCTTGGGCCTGTCGTCATGGGGCTTCTGTAGCCCAGGTGTGTAAGGCGGCGACTTGGTCGACCGTGCACACTTTCACAAAATTCTACAAAGTAGATGTTCGGGCATCGGCGGATGCTTCCTTTGGCCGCAAGGTTCTTAGTGCGGCTGTTCCCTAGGGTCCCTTGTTGGGGACTCCTGGCTGTTGGGATAAGTTTTGTATCCCCTGGTTTTTGCCTTTTCCTGGGTTGTTGCTCCTGTTGAGCACTTGTTTTTTGCTGTTGCCCAGCTGGTTTCCTTCCTTTGGTAAGGTTCCTTTCTTGATGTGGAAACTGCGTTGCCTCTCGGCGCGGATGTGTTTCCCACCCCTCATGTTTGCACTGCTTTGGGACGTCCCCATATGTGACGAATATGAAGAGGCGGCGACTGTCGGAGGACGTAAGAGAAAACGGAATTTTTGTAAAATCTTACCTGTAAAATTCCTTTCTCTGAGTCCTCCGACAGTCGCCGCCCCCGCCCCTCTTTTGGGGGGCGGCGACTGTCGGAGGACTGTTGCCTAGCTACTCCTTCGGAGCAAAGTCTAATACCCCCATATGTGACGAATATGAAGAGGCGGCGACTGTCGGAGGACTCAGAGAAAGGAATTTTACAGGTAAGATTTTACAAAAATTCCGTTTTTTTTTTTTTCTTTTTTGCTTTTAAAGGTAAATGAGAGATCTGGGGTCTTTTTTGACACCAGATCTCGCAATAAAGAGGAGCGGTCATACTTATTTCTTTTACAAGGGATGTTTACATTCCTTGTAAAATGAATAAAAGTAATAAAAAATAAAGGGACAGTGTAAAAATTAAAAAGCAAAAAAAAAAAAATGAAAGTGCCCCATCTCTCCGTGCTCGTTCGCAGAAGCGATCGCATGTGTAAGTCGTGCCTACATATGTAAACGGTGTTCAAACCACACGTGTGAGGTTTCGCAGCGATCGTTGGAGCTAGAGCAATAATTCTAGTGCTAGACCTCCTCTAGCTCTAAACCGGTAACGTGTAAACATTTTTAAAGCGTCACCTGTTGAGATTTTTTAGATTTTCGCCAGTACATGAGCATTCGCAATTTTAAAGCATGACATGTTGGGTATCTATTTACTCAGCCTAACATAATTTTTTACATTATACAAAAATTTTGGCAAATTTTTTATTAAATTAAAGTGTATTTTTTCTCAAAAGAAAGACCGTTGTACAAATACAGTGTGACATAAAATATTGCAACAACCTCCATTTTATTCTCTATGGTCTCTGCTAATAAAAACAATTATATAATGTTTGGGGGTTCTAAGTAATTTTATAGCAAAAAATGCAGATTGTTTTCTTGTAAACAGATGTCAGAAAAAGGCCTTTTCTTAAAGTAGTTAAAGCAGAGTTCCACCCAAAAGTTAAACTTCCACTTTAAAGAGGTTGTACACCGAGAAAAAAAAAAATTCTCTTCTTTACATCCTGAAAGAGAAACCCATAATGAGCTAGTATGCATCGCATACTAGCTCATTATGAAATACTTACCTTAGAACGAGCCCCCGCCGTGCCGTCCGCTTACCTGTATGATGGGCGACATGTATGGTCGCCCGTCTTCCGGGATCGCGGCATCCGGCCATCTGATTGGCCGGAGCCGCGGTGACGTCACTCCCGCGCACGCGCGCGGGAGCCGACGGTCACGGCACAGGGCTCTGAAGGAACGGCACGATCTGCCGTTCCTTCAGAGCGCATGCACCAGTGGCGTCACTGGCTGCATTAAAGGTAAATATCTCCTAAACGGTGCATGTTTAGGAGATATTTACAGTACCTATAGGTAAGGCTTACCTATAAGAAATGGAACAAGTGGCGCAAGCTGTTAGCACTACATAAAAACGATAGTCCATATAATAGCACATCAAGGCTATGATAAAGTCTTAAGGTGAGATGAGGAAATAGTCTGAATGCTCAGGGCCAGCCTGTTGGGGAGCAGAAGCGATCTCCAAACATGCAACAAACAAAAGAGAAAACAGGCGCCTCTGAGTTAAGACTGCGATTTAATATGGCAAACAAGTAATAAAAACTTACATCAAGGTAATATAAGCAGACAAGATGGGTCCTTCCGGTGTCCATGTGGAGGCTGGGGCTTGGAGTCATCACTGTGGGTCTGTAATCATCTCCTCTCTTCCTCTTCCTGTCCAGCAGGAAGTGGAGGGTGTCACAGCAGTGAGATGGAGGCTTGGACAGCAGGGTGAAACCGCAGTGAGATGGAGGCTTGGGCCGCACAGTGGCTGTGATGCTTGTCCACAGGATCTTCCGGCGTAATGACTGACGCGTTTCCGAGCATGCGCACTGTAGTGGGAAACCAGCGCGCGCTCCTTTTTCAAAGTCAAATGTAAAAGGGGAAGAGAAGGACCAATTTATGTGTTCCGGGACAATGCCCTCTGGTGGTGAAGTTATAAAATTACTATCAAAGTAAACATGACTCTACATTATAGCTGTATGAGGAACAATGCCCTCTGGTGGTGAAGTTATTAAATTACTATCAAAGTAAACATGACTCTACGTTATGGCTGTATGAGGAACAAGGGTCCCTCTAGAGGTCAAACCAGTAAGAAATAAAAATAAACAATAATATACATGTGATACGATGCATGAAGAGAATAATGCCATAGACAATGAGAGGAAAATTAGAGGGAAAAAAAAAAAAAAAACCATGGGATGAAATGAAAAAGAAATGATAAATGTGGAAATAAAATTAAATATTAATAAAAATAAAAATAAAATATAAAAATGAAATTAAATTAGAAATAAAAATCAAAAATGGGAAATTAAAAATAAATGTAAACAAAATAAATAAAGAATTGTATATGATGTAAGCATATCATTAACTGAGACACATAAATAAATAAAAACATTTTTTATTATATTTGTATGTGATAATGTAAAATTCTTATAGTATATATTGATACATGTATGTATAAAATCAGGAAATGGATACTAATGCAATGAGATGGATGGAATGGGAACAATGATGAATATCAACCTGAAAGAGGTATGAATATGGAATGTATAATCATACGGTGGAGACAAGGGATAAATGCTAGACAGTGAGTGGATGAGGAATTGTTGGCGGCAGGAAGGATAGGAAGGGGGGTGGGAAAAAATAAATAAATAAATAAATAAAAATTAGCACTGTATGGATTACCTAAAGTGAACCCTAGAGGGGACTAATTAAAGAATGGTGGATACATCCAATTCTTCGTTCATCCCATTGGGCGAAAGTGTATTGAGGGAATAGATCCAAAACGTTTCACGTTCGCACAGTTTGTGAAATCTTTCGGCTTCGGGAAGGTCTTTTGATATTTGCTCAATGATCCATACCTCAAGATTTGAGGTAGATTTGTCATGGTGTCTGAGAAAGTGGCGGGGGACGCTATGTTTGTCTTTTCCTTCCTCTATTTTTCTCCTGTGTTCCCCAAATCTTTGTCGAAGGGGACGGATCGTGCGTCCTACATAGAGGAGGTTGCAAGGACAACTGAGGCAATAGATTACAAAATCAGATGAACAATTGAAAAAATCAGCGAGGTTGTATGTTTTGTTATGTGTATGAAATTATTTTTTACCATGTTTTACATATGCACAGGTTTTGCACAAAGACTTGTTGCACCTATACATGCCTGTTAAAGGAATCAGGCACACCCTAGGGGTGGCATCTTTAATGGTTTTAAGTTTGCTGGGTGCAATTTTGTTTTTAAGGTTGGGTGCTTTCCTGTATGTGACTCTGGGAGTACTTGGGAGGACTAATTTGAGATGGGGGTCCTCCAAGAGTATAGGCCAGTGTTTTAGAAGAATCTGTTCCATGGTCTTGTGTTTGTAATGGAATTTGGTGGTGAAACGAATGGATTGATCAAATGTGTCTTGGGTTTTGGCAGGAGGGGGATCTGTGAGGTACAGATGATATGCTTGATCTACCAGGGGGAGTGGATAACCTTTGTCCAATAATTTGGCTTTTAGAAGCTGACTTTCAGCTACATAGTCATCGTGCCTGGTGCAATTGCGCTTCAGCCGACAAAATTGTCCCTTGGGAATATTGTTGGTCCATTTGTTGTAATGGCAGCTCTTGTTGTGCAATAGGGAATTACCTGCAGTAGGTTTGGAGTAATTCTTGGCATGAATTTGATTTCCTATGTAGTACAATTCAAGGTCCAGAAAAGCAAGTCGTTCAGAATTGGTGACATGGGTGAATGTTAATCCGTGGGGGTTTTGGTTGCAATGTTGTGTGAAATTATGGATGATGTCGGGGGGTCCATCCCAAATTATAAGAATATCATCTATGTACCTACCATAGAAGATAAGGTGTCTGGAATATGGGTTGTTGTGCCATATTTTCTGGGATTCCCATAGCCCCATGGCTAAATTTGCATATGAAGGTGCAAAATTTGCTCCCATGGCTGTTCCGTTGATTTGTAAATAAAATTGATCATTAAATTTAAAATAGTTGTGAGTGAGACAAAATTTTGTACATTCCAGAATGAAGTGGGCTTGTTTGGGGCTCATGTAAGGATCCAGATGGAGAAAATGATCTAGGGCTGTGAGGCCGAAATGGTGTGGAATAGATGTATACAGTGAATTAACATCCAGAGACATCCAGGTAATAACTAGGTTCCCATGTGTAGGGGGACAGTAGTTCCAACAGGTGAGTACCGTCTCTGATGTAGGCAGGTAAACTTTGAGCTAGTGGTTGGAGAAAATGGTCTATGTATAAGGAGAGACCAGAGGTGATACTCTCCATGGATGCAATGATGGGACGGCCTGGGGGATCGGTGAGACTTTTGTGGATCTTGGGAATATGGTAAAAATATGGGGTCCGATAAAACATCCTATTGTGGAAGGAGGCTTCATTGGAGTCTATAGTTTTGGTTTCAATGGCATGGTCAATGATAGCCTTCAGGTCCAATTTGTATTCAGGAAGGGGATCCTTATGGAGTGGAGTGTAAGTGTTGGAATCAGCCAAAAGTCTTTCGGCCTCTTGGATGTAAGAATCTCGATCCAGGAGGACAATGCCTCCTCCTTTATCAGCATTTTTAATGATAATGTCATTGTTATTTAATCAAGGATGAAAGTGCTTTTGATTCTTGAGGTGTAAGGGTGCCTAACTGGGTAGGGGTGTGGGAAGATGGTTTGCATAATTTCAGGAAGTCGGAATAGACCATATTGTAAAAAGTGGTAAGATGTGGGCCTTTATGCTGGTAAGGGTTAAAGACTGATTTGGGTTTCAATGTTGAATGTTGGACCGGGGGGGAGGTTGCCTCCATCTCACTGCGGTTTCACCCTGCTGTCCAAGCCTCCATCTCACTGCTGTGACACCCTCCACTTCCTGCTGGACAGGAAGAGGAAGAGAGGAGATGATTACAGACCCACAGTGATGACTCCAAGCCCCAGCCTCCACATGGACACCGGAAGGACCCATCTTGTCTGCTTATACTTACCTTGATGTAAGTTTTTATTACTTGTTTGCCATATTAAATCGAAGGCTTACCTATAGGTACAACTTCCTGAGGAGGGTTTACTTCCTCTTTAAGGGATCCTGACCCCCTGACATACCACATTTGGCATGTCATTTTTTTTTTTTTAGGGTGGAGGGGGGGCAGTGGTTATCTAGTTTTGACAGGTACCCACTCCCGCTCGGGCCGCCTAGGCGACTCGAGCGGAAGTTCTTTTCTCCCTCCCTCCCTGCAATCTTGTGGGACATGTCACAGGTCCCAGAAGATAACCTGTCCACTCAGGTTGCGCAGTGCGACTGCCCTTGCTTGTAATGCCAGTGCCAAGGGGAGAAGAGCGAGGCTCCCGCCGGCCGCATCGCTGAATCCTGGGACACGTGAGGGTGTGTTTATTAAAAGTCAGCAGCTACACTTTTTGTAGCTGCTGACTTTTAATAAACACAAAAACAGGTGGAACTCCACTTTGGTAATGGTTAAACTGTAGACATACCCATAATCCTGTATTATACCCGCTGTATTCTGCTGCAATTCAGTATTATAAATATTACTTCTTCTGCAGCTTTGACATCTTTTTAACAGCATTCAGTGCTTGTGTGAGGTATGTAAGCACATCTCTAGTCGCCACACAGAAAGAAAGAGCCTTGACATGCTGCTTTACAGTGTCATGTGGCACAAGTAAACATCTGCATGAGAAAAAAAAAAAACTCATAAAAGCGCAGCGCTACCTTACTAATCAATAATTTACCAATAATGGTGGAACCCTCTAATGTATTGAAATCTCAATAAACTTCACTATTATGGTCACTGTGATACTGCATGTAACTTTACTTATAATACACATCAAATTAAAAATGAGACAAAAAAAGAAACTGAGCAGGGATGGTAGAAACTAGAAACCCCTTCTCTAGATATTTGCAATACAGATTAACTTCAACTGCAATAGTTCACATTGTAATCTAAAACATAAAATTCAGTTTAAAAATGTGAGCACTGCGCTCCTAGATGAGCGAACAATCTGTGCTGCTACTTGTAATAAAAATAACCATATGGAAAAAAAATAAAAATAACCAAATACAATAGGTGAGATACAACGCCTTCAAATACATGCATTTCACAGTAGCGCACTAATGTGAATACATCAAATCCAAATCTTGTGAAGAAAATGGGTGCTTTGAGGTGGCAAATCCCCCCCCCAATGGTTGAGGGCATGTTGCTTGGTATGGTTCAGAAGGGGGGGAAGAGGAACTGAACTCGTTCCCTCCCCTCCTCCTTTCAGCCTGCATGCTCGGTTAAGGGTTTGGTATGGATTTTGGAGGGGACCCCGCACCATTTTTTTTTTTTTTTTCTCATTAAATTCATGTTCAAAACTGAAGAGATTAACTAGCAAGGCCTAACTAAATAGTAAGGAAAACTTAAAAATATATAATAAAACAAATGTCACTGTAAAAATACAAATTTAGCCTACCCTAAAATTGGATGGTGTCAGTCAGTAGAGCTGTAGGGGGGCTGGACATGGGAGGCAGGGATGTATCAGGCAGTGACAGATTGCCGAAGGTTGAATAAGGTGGATAGATGAGACAGCTTAAGGTAAATGGTGTGGGGAGAGAAGACTGATAGCAGGCAGTACCATTTTTGACAGTGATGGCAGCTGTGCTAATCCTATGCAGGATGGTGGGGTGGGGAGGTGGATGGCTTTAGGAGGGGAATCAATTGTGGCAGGGAGCAGAGAAGGATTTTTAGGACACAGTCTGATAGGCGGTACAGATGGGGTTTCTGAATCTCCCGATCCGCCCACTACAACAAGCAGGGATGGAAGTACATCCCTGCTTGCTGAAGAAAAAAACATATGGGCTATGCCAAGACCGATGACTGGGGGAATAGGAGGCATAGCAGGCACCGGTCTTACAAAGAGGAAACCCCCTAGGGATTTAACAGTTTTATTTGAAAATCTTCAGGCTATTTCAGAGCAACTACTGGGTTAACAAGCAGATGGATGACCTATTCTGTGAAGGTAGGAGATCAACAACAAGGACATGTAAAAATGTTTTTGCCTGGAGTTCTCCTTTCAGTGAATTGCTTAGTGTTTCTTTTTTTTTACCTTTTGTGGTGTGGATTTTGCCACAACACTGACTAGCCAATTTGGACCCTACATACTTTTATTTATATAACCACTTGAAATGCCTTAAACATAATGACCACCCACCATAACCTGTCATGGTATACAATCCACTAGACTTCTGAAGGTATGCTGTGGAATCCACTAGACTTCTGAAGGTATGCTGTGGAATCCACTAGACTTCTGAAGGTATGTTGTGGAATCCACTAGACTTCTGAAGGTATGCTGTGGAATCCACTAGACTTCTGAAGGTATGCTGTGGAATCCACTAGACTTCTGAAGGTATGTTGTGGAATCCACTAGACTGCTGAAGGTATGTTGTGGAAACTGGTACCATGGCACCAAGCTGTCAATAGCAGATCCTTTATGTCCTGTAAGTGTCAAGCCTTGGCCTCTGTGAATTGGACTTGTTTTTCCAGCACATCCCATTGATGTGCGGTTGGATCCAAATCTGGAGAATTTGGAGGCAAAATCAACACTGCAAGCTCATTGTGTTCCTCATCAGACCAGGCAAACTTTTTCCATTGCTCTGTGGCCCAATTTATGCTGAAGTTTTCATTGAAGGTGCTTTTAGCTGTGGACATGGTTTAGCATGCACAACAAACTGCAATGTACCGTGTATTCTGGCACCTTTCTTTTAGAACTAACTTTAACTTTTTCAGCAATTTGAGCCACAGTAGCTCTTCTATTGGATGGGACTACACAGCCTTTGCTCCCCACATGCATAAAGTGAGCCTTGGCCACCTGTGACCCTATCGGTTCACTGGATTTCCTTCCTTAAACCACTCATTGTAGGTCTTGATCACTGCAGACTGGGTACATCTCACAAGAGCTGCAGTTTTGGAGATTTTTTGACCCAGTCGTCTAGCCATTACCATATTGGCTCTTGTCAAAGCCACTCAAATCCTTATGCTTGTCCATTTTTCTTTTTTGTTTTCAACACATCATCTTTAGGGACTATATATTCACTTGTTGCCTAATATACGTGTAGCACTACTCCCTTGGGAGCTGCTGGTTATGGGTTCCCCTGGGTTACCATTAGCAACGACATGACAGTTCAACATTTCCCAAGTGTTTTTGCTCAGTCAGGAAACAGTCCAGTAGCTTTGGTTTTTGTGTTTTTATTTAGAAATCGGATAGGGGAAGGGAATGAGTGGGATACTCCAACTTTAATATAACTATGCACAATTGGCTGGGGCGACTTGAAAAATGCTGAGTAACACTAGTCACGGCTAGGCCGCTGCTTCACTTTGCCCTTAGCTGTGAAGTAGAATTAAATGAGCTTCCTGAGGTAAACTGTACTGCAGAACAAACTTCAGGGTCCTTCCTGGCACCCCCTTTACTGTTCCTAATCTTCAGGGTTAACTACACGGCACCCCCTTTACTGTTATGCTTCCTGTGTGAGCTAGCTCCTTGATCCCCTGACCTCTCTGGAGTGGTCCCCTCTCCTAGGCAGACCCTTAGGCAGCCTTTCTGGTACTCGTGATACTGTTTTTTTCCAAAAGACTCTGCCAGCAGCTCCACTTGTCAGCACATTGCCAGCTCAGCTCCACACCTGGTTCACAAGGCCGACTGCCTGAACCACCTTCCTCACACCTACAGGAGGAGAGACGGCCGTCCACCTCCTCCTGGGACATTGCTCCTGCCAAAAGACACCCTGCCTTATGTGCCCTCCGTTTTTATCACCAATCCCATGATGCACCTCTCCAGGTGCCAACCCACTGGGACAGTTACAAAACCTTGTGTATCATTGGCCAGGTTTCCTCCGCTGTCCAACAGCCCTCCTTATTGGCTGCAGTGGGGACACTCCCTCAGACCAGATGAATACATAATGAGCACAGAGAGCAGGCCTAACTAAAGATCAGGCTCCCCTGATAAGCAGCAGGAGCATTAGATGCTTTTACCTAGCACCTGTCTAGGAGAGTACTACAAACGAATATGTGAATATGGAAAAGAATCGCCCCCCCTTTAAAATAATTACATTTTGTTGCTTTGCAGCCTGAAATGAAGACACCATTTTTGTTTTGTCCAGCTGTATTTACTTAGTGTAACTTAAAACATCCAAGTTAAAGATAGAAGACCAACATGTCAGAAAAAAAACAAAAAACTGAGTTGAAAAAAGGATATTCCATTTGTCAGTATTTTGTTGAACCACCGTTTGCTTTAATTACGGCCTTTATTCTATCGGGATATGCCTCTACTAACTTTGCACATCTAGACTTTGCACAGTTCAGTTAAATTTGATGGTGACCATTTGTGGACCACAGTTTTCAAGTCATTCCACAGGTTTTCAATGGGGTTTAAAGTGATTAAAGTCTCGTTTTTAAAAATAAAATAAAAAATAACAAACACTTACCACCTCTGCGCAGTGGTTTTGCACAGAGCAGCCTGGATCCTCCTCTTCTCGTGTCCCTCTTTCCTGGCTCCTCCCTCCCATCGAGTGCCCCCACAGCAAAGCAGCTTGCTATGGGGGCACCTAAGCCGAGCTGCAGCTCCCTGTGTCCATTCAGACACCGAGCTGCCATTCGGCCCTACCCTCTCTCCTGATTGGCTTTGGATAATTACATTTTTTTTTGTTTCACTTACCTTGTTTTTAATGAAAATATACTTACACTTTCATTCCACTTCCTCCCTCTGCGGCCGCGGTCCGCACCGTCACTTCCTCCTTGCATTGACTCCTGAGAGATGAGCGTCCTTGATCCCAGGAGTCAATGCGCCTGCACCGTCCCTGCTCGTCACTTCCGATTTTGGTGCGTCATTCCCTGCTGAACAGCTTCTTGGCATGCCCAGAACTGTGCAGGGATGACGCTCCTGCACCGAAAGTGGCGAGCAGGGCATTCTGGGACTCCAACGCCACCGAAGAGGACGCTCTAGCTTCAGCTTCCCACAGCTGAGATGGCAGTGCTGGACAAGACATTTTCAAGGTAAGTATTTCTTCTAAGAGCCCATTCACACTAGCGCGACTTGTGAGGCGACTTGTCGCGCCAGGTCGCGTGACATAACAAAAGCAATGTTAATCAGTGCCGTCTTAATTGGCACTACTGAAGTCGCTCCGACTTCAGAAAAGGGTCCTGTACTACTTTGAGGCGACTTGTGATCCGACTTGTCCCATATACTTCAATGGGAGTCGCCTCCTTATCTTAATTATCTTAATCGACTTGTTATCAGACTTTCCAGGAAGAACAAAGAGATTAGCCAGGCATTCCCCACATTGCAGCCATGCCTATATGGTGTGTGTGTGTGTGTGTGTGTGTGTGTGTATATATATATATGTGTGTGTATGTATGTGTGTATGTATGTGTGTGTGTGTATATATATATATATATATATATATATATATATATATATATATATATATATGTATATGTATATATATATATATATATAATTTATTGTGTGTGTGTGTGTGTGTGTGTGTATATATATATATATATATATATATATATATATATATATATATATATATATATATATGTGTGTGTGTGTATATGTGTAATAGTATATATATTCCATTATCTCTGCTTGGTCTGTGTGAGTGGCACTGGTGGGCACTGATTCGTGGCACTGGTGGACACTGATTTGTGGCACTGATACGTGGCACTGATACGCGGCACCGGTGGACACTGATACGCGGCACCGGTGGGCAATGAGGAAATGAGTAAAAAAAAAAAACAGAAAAGGGGAATTAGGTCACAACACATCATATTCTGATTGGCCAAATATAAAGTTGTCTGTTATATGTCGCACAAAATAATTCACAAGTCGCGGTAAAATCATGGTAAAAAGTCGCTCCGATATGGGGCGACTTATGGTCACGCCAGTGTGAACCGGCTCTAAAAGGTAAGTGAAACGGGACAGTTCAGAGGCTATCGTTGCTTAAATGCACTAGCCCTGACTGTCCT
The DNA here is from genome assembly GCF_965119305.1 of Pelophylax lessonae. NCBI lineage: Eukaryota > Metazoa > Chordata > Amphibia > Anura > Ranidae > Pelophylax > Pelophylax lessonae. The sequence continues at coordinate 153,190,320 of NC_138779.1, read as the reverse complement.
GGGGGTATTTTTAGGTAATTTTTTTTTTTTTTTTTTCGTCCAGAACTCCGCTTTAATGCATAGAATGCATTAAGATAAAAAAAACCTTCCTGACTTTGCAACTCTAAGTTGGGCTCTGACTAGGCCATGGAAGGACATTAACTTTTTTTCTCCTTCAGCCACTGTGTGGTCATTTTTGCTGTGTGCTATGGGTCATTGTCAGGTTGGAAGGTAAACCTTTCTCCCATTGACAACTTTCTTTCAGAGGGCAGCAGATTTTCCTCAAGAATTTGATGGTATTTTGCCCCATCTATGTCTCCTTCTATCCTGACAAGTGCTCCAGTCCCTGCTGCAGAGAAACACCCCCATAACGCATTACCACCTAAATGCTTTACTGTAGGATTGGTGTTATCTGGATGGTGAGCCGTATTGGCATTCCATGAGACATATTTGATGCTCAGGCAATATAATTCAATTTGTCTCATCTGATCATATTACCCTTTCCCATGTGACCTCAGAATCTTCATGGCACACTTTGGCAAAGCTCAGTCATGACTGCATGTGGCCTTTCTTGAGTCGTCGCTTTTTTTTTTCTTGCAACCCTCCCATACAAGCCACATTTGCGGATAATTTGTGTCTATAGTGTTGTCACATGCACACAATGACCACTCTTTGTCATAAATTCCTGCAACTGCTTCAGAGTTGCTGTAGGCCTCTTGGTAGTCTCTCTGACTAGTTTCCTTCTGGCGATGTCCTGATCCAGGAAGGGTCTGTGTTGTACCAAATACCTTCCACTTCTTAATGTTAGACTTCACTGTGCTACTAGGCATTGATAAAGCCTTGAATTCCATCGCCTGACTTGTGCCTGTACACAACTTTTCCCGGTGACAGTGCCTTGCCCAAACTATAGTTGATTGCTTCAGTTGCACTACCACTTCCTTTTCATGCTGATCTAATAAAAAATGACCACAGATGATCACAGTTGAAAGTCAAATGGCTTTGTGTGCCATTTGAGAAGGTGATTAACTACACCTGATTGGGTTTACAAGTCATTTTTAGGAGGGGAGGAGGTGATCCTTCCATCTCAGTGATTTCTGTTTTTGAATGTTTTTTTTTTTTTTCCCTTGACATGTTGGTGTTATATTTTTTTATTTGTATGTTTATAACTTGCAGAGTAAATACAGCTGGATAAAACAAAAACTGTGTCTGTCTTCATTTCAGGCTCCAAAGCAACAAAATTAGATTGGTATAACAGGGGGTGCTTCTTTTCTATACCCACTGTATCCCACCCACTTCAGATGCCGTAACAAGATAATCATTGCTACTTTAGCTGTCAGTGGTCCTAATATTATGGCTGATCAGTGTATGTTTTACTTTTTACAGTAATTGATTTTATTCATTTTGCAGAAATCTGTTTTTAAATCTATTTTTGTTGATCCATAAAGAAAACAAATGAAATCCACCGTGATTCAGTGTGCTATGACAAAAAAAAATTAATATAATGCATATAAAAAATATATATAGATAGATGTAGAGATAAATATATATCCCTATATATAAGTGAAATAGATCAACTCAATAAGTGAAACAAATAGTAAGACAAAACCTTGTTTATATAAAATATCTCTATCAAAGATCTGAAAGCCAAAAAAGGATTTGAAGAAAAATTTCCAAATTATAAAAAAATGTTTTTTATAATTTTATTTAGGAATTTGTTTAGGAATTTTGTTTTTTTCAAATCCTTTTTTGGTTTCCATATCTTTGAGGATAAAGACCTTTTCTATACACAAGGTTTTGTTTTACTATTTGGTTCACTTATTGAGTTCATCTCTTTCACTTATCTTAATGAATATATATAATATATGCATTTTACACATTGTTTCTAAGATAATACTTCACTGTTTTGCGCTGTGGTATGTGTTTTACTTGGTTTGAGCAGAACAGAAGCATCAGATTTTTGAAATGATAGATACATAGCGCAGGGAGGACGTTTGTCCAATAATAATTTAATAAAAAATGAATACTTCAAAGGAGCGGGTGGTGAATACTTTACAGATACTGTGTGTGTGTGTCTCTGTATTTTAGCAGAACCCAGATCACTGTCTCGTGCAGTAAAATAATCTAAGTTTAGAAAACATTCATTGTATACATGGCCCTTTAACACCAAAAAAAAATAAATAAATGGTTGTTTATATTTTAGGAATATTCATACCATTTTGATCATTTATGCAAGAAGCTGAATAACATATGACTTAGGGCTCTTTCACACGGGCGATCAGTTTTTTGGCTCCGCTCCGGTCCTTTTTTTTTTTTTTTTTTTTTTTTTCACGGAGCGGATGACACGCATGTCCGCATATCATCCCATCCGTTTGCGGATGATATACGGACATAATGTAAGTCTATGGGCATTGTGGATGTCAGCGGATGACACCGCTGACATCCGATTTTGCCTCCTTTCCGTTTTTTGAACGGAGGAGAAATAGGGTTTTGTTCCATTCCAAAAAATGGAACAGAACTGAAAGGAAGAAAATCGAATGTCAGGGGATGGTCATCCGCTGACATCCGCAATGCCATTGACATACATTATGTCCGTAAATCATCTGCAAAAAAATAGGATGATTTGCGGACATACGGAGTGCCCGTGTGAAAGGGCCCTTACAGTATCTCATATTTTATTATTTTCATGTGACAACACTGAAGAAATGTCACTTTGCTACAATGTAAAGTAGTAAGTGTACAGCTTGTATAACAGTGTAAATTTGCTCTCCCCTCAAAATAACTCCACACAGCCATTATTGTCTAAACAGCTGGCAACAAAAGTGAGTACACCCCTAAGTGAAAATGTCCAAATTGGGCCCAATTAGCCATTTTCCCTCCCTGGTGTCATGTGATTTGTTAGTGTTACAAGGTCTCAGGTGTGAATGGGGAGCAGGTGTGTTAAATGGGGTGTTATCGCTCTCACTCTCTTACTGGTCACTGGAAGTTCAACATGGCACCCCATGGCAAAGAATTCTGAGGATCTGAAAAAAAGAATTGTTGCTCTACATAAAGATGGCATAGTCTATAAGAAGATTGCCAAGACCCTGAAACTGAGCTACAGCACAGTGGCCAAGACCATACAGTGGTTTAACAGGACAGGTTCCACTCAGAACAGGCCTCGCCATGGTCGAGCAAAGAAGTTGAGTGCACGTGCGCAGCGTCATATCCAGAGGTTGTCTTTAGGAAATAGACTTATGAGTGCTTCCAGCATTGCTGCAGAGGTTGAAGGGGTGGGGGGGTTAGCCTGTCAACACTCAGACCATACGCCGCACACTACATCAAATTGGTCTGATTGGCTGTCGTCCTAGAAGGAAGCACGCAAACCGTTTGCTGAAGACAAGCAGGCTAAGAACATGGATTACTGGAACTATGTTCTGTGGTCTGATGAGACCAAGATAAACGTATTTGGTTCAGATGGTGTCAAGTGTGTGTGTGGTGGCAACCAGGTGAGGAGTACAAAAACAAGTGTGTCTTGCCTACATTTAAGCATGGTGGTGGGGAGTGTCATGGTCTGGGGCTACATGAGTGCTGCTGGCACTGGGGAGCTACAGTTCATTGAGGGAACCATGAATGCCAACATGTACTGTGACATACTAAAGCAGAGCATGAGCCCCTCTCCTCGGAGACTGGGCTGCAGGGCAGTATTCAACATAACCCCAAACACACCTCCAAGATGACCACTGCCTTGCTAAAAAAGCTGAGAGAAAAGGTGATGGATTGGCCAAGCATGTCTCTAGAACTAAACCCTTTTGAGCATCTGTGGGGCATTCTCAAATGGAAGGTGGAGGAGCGCATGGACACTAACATCCACCAGCTCTGTGATGTTATCATGGAGGAGTGGAAGAGGACTCCAGTAGCAACCTGTGAAGCTCTGGTGAACTCCATGCTCAAGCGGGTTAAGGCAGTGCTGAAAAATAATGGTGGCCACACAATATTGACACTTTGGGTCCAATTTGGACATTTTCAATTATGGGTGTACTCACTTTTGTTGCCAGCGGTTTAGACATTTATGGCTGCGTGTTGAGTTATTTTGAGGGGACAACAAATTTACATTGTATTACAAGCTGTACACTCACTGCTTTACATTGTAGCAAAGTGTAATTTCTTCAGTGTGGTCACATGAAAAGATATAATAACAACATATTTACAAAAATTTGAGGGGTGTACTCACTTTTGTGAGATACTGTATACCTCATTAAAGCCAACCAAACTTGCTTATGTAACCCCCTAGACATCCAACATCCACGTATTCCCACATCCACATATTCATGTTTATTGACTTTCTAAGGCCTGATTCACACCTATGCGGGTTGCGGTTGATGCATGTGTTTTGCTGGAGAATCCATCCGAAATGCAAGCACTGTGTTTTTGAAGTATTTCCATTCAAGTCTAGGGAACAAAAAAAACGCAAACCTGCTGCAGAAAAAAAAAAAGTCCCTGTTGCCAAAAAACGCAACAGTGGAAACCACACAGATGTGAATGTGACCCTTTGGAAACCATGTTAAATGGACTGTAGTGCGTTTCTGCAAAACTGAAAACCCACAGAAAATGCGCATAGGTGTGCACCAGGCCTATAAGGTTGTAGGAGGTGAGGGAGGATTGACCATACCCATCCGGCCTGTAGGCTGTCTGAAGCCATATTTAAAATTCCCGAACCTCTCTATCTGGTCGCTGTTGTCCGCTGACCATAAACTCTCCTGCCAATGTCACTATTTATGAGCTACTCAGATACTAATATGACAGAAGCATAACTGGGTTCAAACATTTCCCTATCTAACTTTAAAACCAAGCCTTTTTCTCTTATGTCCTCTCACAGTCGCCGCCCACTCATATAGTCTTCACTACTGGGTATTGGTCTTATCCACAGGAGTAAGCTAGGCAGAAGATTTTGTTAGAAACATTCACAAAAACTTTGCATAGACACACCCTTAGGGGGCTGTCCCTTTGGTCCAATACCCCCCTGCTAGCAGAATTCCCAATTCAGTTTGTCTTTTGCCTAGTTAGGAGTAGGCAGGCTTCCCTTGGCTGGGGCTGCATTCTCAGCCTTTTCTTCATTTTTATTTCTGGTAAGTGATTTTTCTTTACACTGATGGCTTTTTATTTGTTCCTTAGTCAGACTTCGGAAGACTACAGCGTTTGTAGAGCTGGGAATCGCACTGGTTGTACTAGAGCCTTACGGAATCCCAGCCTGCCATAGAGCGTTAGCAGGCTATGCGTACTCCCAGGCCTCGCAAACGACCTGTCCCTGTCTTCAGGGACAAAGCCTGCGGAGTGGCTTCTTCGCTAGGATGGTCTCAACTGTAGTACGCCGCGTGTTGCTAGTGTCCTGTTTGGCTGACGGCACCCCCACCCAGAGTGGGAGGCCTTCCGTCAGAGTGGCACCCACGTTTTCGCTGGATCGGTGAGTACCATGCTACCCCTCTGTCTATGGCATTTTCTGTCGGGGGGGTGTATGTGGGGCCTCTGTTATGGGGATGGCAGTCTATTTGGAGTCTGTGATATCCCCCTCATGTCTGTCTGTATGGTTCCCGTGTGTCCCTCACGGTCCCTGCAGGGGCGCTATCGCAGTCCTGCCGCGGTGGGGGGGAACGTTTGCCGGGGTCCCTGTGTCCCTTGTGGTGCTTGTGCAACTTTTTGGGGGTACAGACATGTTTGTGGGGGCCGCAGTGGTGTAAAATCGCGGGGCCGCCATTTCGGGTGTGGGCAGGCTGTTTGGCCTCATGTAAGGGCAGCAGCCATTTTCTCTTTAATGCTTGGCGCCCTTTCAGGCGCCATCTTTAGTGTGGGCAGTGTATTTCCCCATGTGCTCGGTGGCCATTTTCTCTGAGCCTACCCCATAGACTTACATTGGCAACCATTTTCTTGTGGCTCAGACCTATGTTCGGCCTCTAGTGGTGTGACATCATTTCCTCTCTCCAGGCACTCAGATTGAGCTGGCAGCGTGGTATTGTATAGATACACTTCTGGGAGGCTTTTTCTGCAATTTTTTCGGGTTTTGATCTCTGCTGGCAGTTATATCCTTTAGTGCTTAGTAGCACAGGCTAATTACTCATTGCGGTGGGAACCGCCGCTATCGCCAATTTAAAGGGCCAGCGCCATAAAATTTCTAAGTGTGTTTTATGGAGTCCCAGGATAGCAAATCCCCCCCCCCCCCCAGCTCTGGTGGAGGGTTCAGGTACTCCTGAATCCTCTGCTATAGTCTCACTGCTGCACTTGCGACTTCAGCGTCTAAAGTGGATCTGTTGATGTCTGAGCGGGCTTCAAAGTAAAGGCCCAGGCTTTCTCAATCTTCTGATTCGTAGCTAGATATGGTTGCCACGGACAGTGTACCCCCTAAGGGGGTCTCAGTCGGATGAGGAGGTGGAGGGGGAGGATTCCCCCTCCAGGACGGCCAGAAAACACGCTGCAATGTCTGCGCTCATTCGCTCTGTTAAAGACACGCTACATTTAGAGGATGAGCCCCACCCGGCCGGGTAAACTGTCTTCCTTTGGGACCCGCAGAACCCGGAAGTCGGTTCAGGTGTTCCCCTGTCCCGCTGAGTTTCACGAAACAGTGAGCGAACAATGGCGCAATTTAAAGCGCAATTTTGTGGTACCTAAGCGGTTTCAGTACCGTTATCCCTTTGCGTCTCCGGATTTGCGCTGGACTGTGGCCCCTAAGGTGGACCACACAGTATCCAGGTTAAACAAAGCCACTCTGATGCCTGCGGAGGATTCTCCGGTGTTCAGGGACCCGGCGGATAGGGGGGAGGAATCTCTTACCCGCCACTCCTATATGATGGCAGGTTCCTTGATGAAACCCGTGTTCACCTCAGTAATGGTCTCTCAGGCTGTGGTGGCGTGGACTAAGGTGCTCAGATGCACCCTTGTTGCTGATTCAGCCCCTCCTGCTACTCTGGAGATGGCCCTTCCTTTAAACCTAACCAGGGGTCCTTTCGTGCCTTCAAGGCACAAGACAAGGGCAAATCCTTCAAGGCCTCTGGTGGCCAGAAGAAGCCTTGGGCGGGCAAGCCTAAAGCCGCCCACACTTGAATGGTGGCCCAGTCTGCCTAGACCCGAAGGGGCGCCCTCACCAGTTTCAGGGGTGGGGGGACATCTGCGCTGTTTTCCTGAATCTTGGCTGCCTGGCCAAGATTCAGGACAGATGGGTTCAGGAACTCATTCGGTCAGGGTACAAGATCGAATTTCGATCATGCCCAGCAGACAGATTCTTTCCCGCAAATCTTCATTTGACCTTAGATCGTTTCCAAGATCTCCAACGGGTTGTTCAGGATCTCCTTGCCCAGGGGGTGATCGTCCCGGGGCCACTTCGGCACAAGTTTCGGGGTTTTTACTCGAATCTGTTCACGGTGCCAAGAAAGGAGGGCAAGGTGCGTCCAATTCTGGACCTAAAGTTTCTGAACCGCTTTGTGCAGGTTCAAAAGTTCCGCATGGAATCCCTCAGTCCAGGAGATGTCCTGGCTTCCATCGACCTCAAGGATGCGTATTTACACATCCCAATCTACGAAGGTCATCAGAGGTACCTCCTGATTCGCAATCGCGGAGGAGCAATATCAGTTCGTGACGATGCCTTTCGGTCTCGCTTCGGCTCCAAGGGTGTTTACCAAAGTGTTGGCTCCTGTCCTGGCCCTGTTGCGGGCACGGGATTGCAGTCCTTGGGTATCTGGACGATCTCCTGTTAAGGTCGAGTTCCAGTTCAACCGCGGTTCAGACGCTCCAGGAGTTCGGGTGTACCATCAATTTTCAGAAGTCGACATTGTCTCCTTCTGTTCGCCTCCCTTACCTGGGGGTGTTTCTGGACTCGCCCAAGCAAAAGTCTTCCTGCCGGAGGACAAACTCCGGACTCTACAGAACGAGGTCAGGTCCCTCAGGGACAACGAATCCTCATCGCTCAGGACCTGCATGCGGTCCCTGGGATTGATGGTGTCCGCCTTCGAGGCGATACCATTTGCACAGTTCCACACACGATCTCTGCAAGCGGAGATTCTGGCCAGGTGGGACAGGCATCCTCAGTCCTTGGCCAGGAGGATATCTTTGAGCCACCTAGTCAGAGAGGATCTTCTGTGGTGGCTCCAGTCTCCGGGTCTGACGGAAGGGAAATCCTTCCGGCCGTTGTTATGGACGGTGATTACCACGGACGCCAGCCTGTCGGGCTGGGATGGCGTTCTGGGCAATTTGTCTGCCTAGGGCTGTTCAGAGGAGGAATCCTCTCTACCAATAAATGTCTTGGAACTGAGAGCGATCAGACTATGTTTGCTCCGTTGGTTGGATCGGCTTTGGGGCCGCCCTGTGTGTGTGCAGACGGACAACGCAACTGCGGTGGCTTACATCAATCGCCAATGGGGCACCAGGAGTGCCCGGGCGGCCAAGGAAATGGCCGGGATTCTGTCCTGGGCCGAGACGCAGGTCTCGACGCTTTCGGCAGTTCACATTCCGGGTGTGGAGAATGGCAGGCCGAATATCTGAGCCGTCAAACCCTGGACCAGGGGGAATGGTCCCTACACTCAGATGCTGTGTGCGCGATGGGGATCCCCGAACACGGATCTGTTTGCGTCTCGTCTAAACAACAAGGTGGGAAGGTTCGTGGCAAGAACACGCGATCCTCTGGCAGACGCCTTGGACGCGCTGGTGGTGCCTTGGAATCGGTATTGTCTGATTTATGCCTCCCCCCCCTCGATTCAGTTGTTGTCCAGGTTCCTTCGCAGGTTGGTCTCGGAACCAAGGTTGGTGATTCTAGTGGCCCCGGACTGGCCGCGCCGGTCTTGGTACGCGGACATCGTGCAACTGGTCGTCGAGCCTCCTTGGCGGCTCCCACTACGGGACGATCTGCTGTCTCAGGGGCCGATCTTCCATCCTGCTTTACAGTCGCTGGCTTTGACGGCGTGGCTGTTGAATGCCAGGTCTTGAGGGATCGGGGTCTCTCGTCGGCGGTCATTCCTACCTTACTTAAGGCAAGGAAGGCCTCGTCCGGTAAGATTTATTATCGTACCTGGAAGGCTTATTTTGCCTGGTGTGAATCGCAGGGTTTCCATCCTCGGTGGCGAGGGTATTGGCATTCCTGCAATCTGGTGTGGACCAGCGTCTTGCGCTGACCACTATCAGGGGTCAGTTCTCTGCGCTGGCCATTCTTTTCCAGCGCCCCTTGGCCTCAAATTCCTTGATCCGCACCTTTATTCAAGGGGTGCGTCATCTGGCTCCCCCTAGGAGGGCACCCTTGCCTCCTTGGGACTTGAATTTGGTTTTGTCTGTTTTGCAACGTCCTCCATTTGAGAATATCCGGGAGATTCCTCTGCCTGCGCTTTCACGAAAAGTCGCCTTTCTGGTGGCGATCACATCTGCTCGCAGAGTGTCGGAGTTGGCGGCCCTATCTTGCCGCTCTCCCTATCTGGTTGTTCATAGGGATAAGGTGGTCTTGCGACCTCATCAATCTTTCCTTCCAAAGGTGGTGTCGGATTTCCATCTCAATGAGGACATTTACTTGCCTACGCTGTGTGTGTATCCTAAGGAGTTTGCCCTGCATTCCTTGGATGTAGTCCGGGCGATCAGGGTTTACCTGTCTACTGAATCCTTCAGAAAGTCTTTTTGTCCTTCCTGAGGGACCTCGGAAGGGTACGGCTGCGTCTGCGGCAACCATTTCTAAATGGATCAGACAGACGATTGTACAGGCTTATTCGCTTAAGGAACGGGTTCCGCCCTTCCCTGTCAAAGGGCACTCTACCAGAGCGGTGAGTGCATCTTGGTCCTTTTGCCATCAGGCGTCGGTGTCCCAGGTGTGCAAAGCGGCGACCTGGTCGTCCGTGCACACCTTTACAAACTTGATGTTTTGGCATCGGTAGATGCCTCCTTTGGCCGCAAAGTTCTGAGTGTGGCAGTGCCTTAGGGGAGACATGGTGTTTTTAGCCTGTCCCCTCCTCTTGGGGGATTTTCCCCCTTGGTTATTTTGCTTTTTCTGGGTTTGTTCGCTCCTGTTGAGCTTTCCTGTTACCCAGTGGTTGCCTTTCTGGTTTAGATAAGGTTCTTTTCTCTGACCTGGGTGTTGCGTTGCCTTTTTGAGATGGTTACTTTTCCCACCCCTCACATCTACACTGCTTTGGGACATCCCAGTAGTGAAGACTGTATGAGTGGGCGGCGACTGTCAGAGGACGTAAGAGAAAATATAATTTTTTGTAAGAACTTACCGTAAAATTATTTTCTCTGAGTCCTCTGACAGTCGCCGCCCCCGCCCCTCTTTTGGGGTTCATGGACTATCGACTGCTTGCTACCAAACTGAATTGGGAATGCTGCTAGCAGGGGGGTATTGGGCCAGAGGGACAGCCCCCTATAGGTGTGTCTATGCAAAGTTTTTTTTTTTTGTGAATGTTTCTAACAAAATCTTCTGCCTAGCTTACTCCTGTGGATAAGACCAATACCCAGTAGTGAAGACTGTATGAGTGGGCAGCGACTGTCAAGAGGACTCAGAGAAAATAATTTTACGGTAAGTGCTTACAAAAAATTATATTTTTTCTGTTTGTTAGAGGTCTTCACTTCCTATTTTGGAGACAACCCTTTTACCAGACAGGAAATAAAGGAACCTCCTCAATGGAGCCTCTAACATAGTAAAACCTGACCTCCTTTCCCACTCTGTCCAAAACTAAAATAAATGTTTTTGTTGTAGATCACTCTAAATCATGTGTGGTCTACTAGGGTCACTCAAGGAATGACCACACGTCCTTGATGTTTAGGTAATCCTAGATTTTAGTGTGTATTTTTTTGTCTTCCTTTTTTAAAACTGCAGGATTCATACCGAAAGCAGGTTGTGATAGATGGTGAAACATGTCTGCTGGATATTCTCGACACTGCAGGTCAAGAGGAATATAGTGCCATGAGGGATCAGTACATGCGAACTGGAGAAGGCTTTCTGTGTGTCTTTGCTATTAATAACACAAAGTCCTTTGAGGATGTCCATCATTACAGGTTAGAGGCATATAACTTTGCCTTTAGCTTCTTGATTTGTTACTTTAAAAAAAAAAATTCTCTTTTTTAAACAGGTATGAAGGCGTATGACTGCTTAGATGATAAACACAATTGTTGATAATTTATTACATTCTGGTTATTACAAAGAGCAGTACAGGAACCCAAATCATATATGTAATCATCCACAAATCTACATAGTTATGGAAGAACATGGTGAAAATACTGAGAAAATCACATCTGCATGAAAGGCAGGCGAGTTTAATGGCATGACTTAAGGGTATTTTATCAAGTGTGTTGTAGAACTTTGAACAACTCGTAAAGAATACTTTGCATCAGTATTGCAAAGCTGCATGATATAGCAAGCTGTGCATTTACCCTGTTGGCCAGTGCCAATATTAGCAGAATAAGGGTGATCTTGGGTCAAGATTCTCCTTGAACATGTTATACCCAGCAAGGAAAAAAAAATATATAAATACACATACACACACCATGCGTGTAAAATATGTATTGGGTGGGGTGCTTGTTTAAAAGAGTCTGGTATGATCCCCTGGATAAAGCCAAAACTTAAAAGAAGGTACTGTAATTCCCATGCCTCTCCACATGCTGAGACTATGGGAAATGGGGATTTCTCTTACGTCCTCCGACAGTCGCCGCCTCTTCATATTCGTCACATATGGGGTATTAGACTTTGCTCCGAAGGAGTAGCTAGGCAACAGAATATGTTAATAAAGCTTTTAACATATCCAACATATCCCACCCTCAAGGGGTGGTCCCCTCAGTCAATACCCTCCTACTTCCTGCAACCATATCTCAGTTTTAATGTCTAGCTTGTCAGGAGTGGCTGGCTCTCTCTGTGCTGGGACTTTATGTCCCAGTCTCTTTCTTCTTTTTAATATTTTGTTTTGAGTTTTTCTCTCTACCTTTACTTAGCTGTTGTTTTATCAGCGTTAGTTAGTTCTTCGGACGAAGAGGATCATGCGGACTGGGTCCCGGGCTGATCCCCCTGGTCGCAGGTCGTGGGTCAGTGGCTTCCCAGTCTGCCATCGAGCGTTCAGCCAGGTAACGCTCCTGGCATAGTGAACGACCCATCCCTGTTCGGTGCAGGGATGCTTGGTGAGGTGGCTACCTCACTGGACGCTGTGCGGTTTCTTAACCCACGTTCGGAGCGTCTTGTATGCGACTCTCCCTGCCTCATGTGTAGCGGCTTGTTCGCCTGTGCTGGTCCCCCACACCGTGGTGAGGTAAGTGTATTTTTATGTGGGGACCTGTCTGTCTGGAGGGGTGTCAGTCTGGGACTGTGTAACCTGTCTCTATGCACACTGTTTGTCTCCCTATCTCTCGGCTGCATGCTGTGGGCTGCAAGGGGGGGGGGGAGTTGTGTGGCACTATGAGTGTCAGCATGATCAGTGTGGAAAGCTGTGTGCTGTGGGGCATGTTTTATGGCATGTTTGGGCACTTACAGCGATCGCTGCGGCGATCGGTTCTGTTTTTTTACATACAGACATGTGTGCATTACTGCACTGTGGAGCGACGGTTTCGGCGCCAAAAGACGCCATTTTGCCTGCCCTCGCTCCGGCCGCATGTTTTACATGCATGGCGGCCATTTTCTTGTAGCCTCCATAGGTTTACATAGAGCGCCCTAGCAGCATCACTTCCTCTTCCCAGGAACACCGATCGAGGCAGCAGCAGCGGCGAGGGTCTCCTCAGGTTTTATCCTTCTGTTTCTTGCTATCCATTGCCTGTGTTCAGTTTACATATCCCTGTGGGGGTCTCATTGTGCTTAGTGTGACGAGGTGGGCTGCGCTTGCCGCGCTTGCTGAAAGGGGCAGTTAACCCTTGGTTGTCTGGCATTACAGGGGCAATGGATTCTCAGGAGGGCAAATTTCCTACAGTATTGGTGGAAAGCCAGGGGACCGCTGCTTCCCCCCCAGGGGGGGATTTAGCCACTATTGTGGCTGGCCTTGCTGCTCAGGTGCAAATGCTGGTGGCTGCTCAATCTACCAAAAGGCCCAGAGTTGTGCTCTCCTCTGATTCTGAGGGTGAAGGTGATGGGGCTGTTCTAGCTGGTCTGGTAAGCAGAAGTCCGGCCAATCCGGACCTGCAGCCCATAACAGTTCGGCCTGAAGGGACGCTTGCTCGGTTTTCTTCAGCCCTGGTTGGCCCGTGTGCGGGACAGATGGGTTCAGGAAATCGTTCGGTCTGGTTACAAGATCGAGTTTCTCTCTCGGCCGGAGAGCAGATTTTTTCCTTTAAATCTTCAACTGTCTCCGGAGCGCCTGCGGGACCTACACCTGGCGGTGCAGGACCTGAGGGCTCAGGGAGTGGTGGTTCCGGTGCCTCATCGGGACAGATTTCGGGGGTTTTATTCAAACCTGTTCACCGTGCCCAGGAAGGAGGGCAAGGTTCGTCCGATTCTGGACTTGAAGGCTCTGAACTGCTCTGTGCGGGTTCGCAAGTTCCGCATGGAATCCCTGCGGTCGGTGGTGGCTGCCCTGGTTCCGGGGGAATTCATGGCCTCCATCGATTTGAAGGATGCGTATCTTCACATCCCCATCTTCGAGGGTCACCAGAGGTATCTTCGATTTGCCATTGCGGAGGATCACTACCAGTTCGTGGCGTTGCCTTTTGGCCTCGCCTCGGCTCCGCGGGTCTTCACCAAGGTGCTTGCACCGGTTCTGGCATTATTGAGGGCCCAGGGCATTTCTGTCCTGGGGTATCTGGACGACATTCTGGTTCGGTCTGCGACCAGCCAGGGTCTGGAGCAGGACCTGTCTGTCACGATGCAAACTCTGCAGGAGTTTGGTTGGACGATAAATTTTCCAAAGTCGGCACTGAGTCCGTCTGTTCGTCTTCCCTACCTGGGAATGATTTTGGACTCGGTGCAGGCGAAGGTCTTCCTGCCGGACGACAAACTCAGAACTCTTCAGGAGGAAGTCAGGTCCCTCCGGGATGTTCCGCAATCGTCTCTACGGACGTGCATGAGATGTCTGGGATTGATGGTCTCGGCCTTCGAGGCGATTCCCTTCGCCCAGTTTCACACGCGGGGTCTTCAAGCGGAGATCCTGTCCAAGTGGGACGGGCGACCTCAATCTCTGGATCTTCAGATCTCGTTGAGTCATCGCACCAGAAAAGACCTTCTGTGGTGGCTCCAGTCCCCGATGTTGTCCGGGGGCAAGTCGTTTCGTCCTATCTCGTGGACGGTAATCACCACGGATGCCAGCCTGTCGGGCTGGGGTGGTGTTCTGGGCGTTCTGTCCGCCCAGGGAACTTGGTCGGAGGGGGAGTCCTCCCTTCCGATCAACATTCTGGAATTGCGTGCGATAAGTCTCTGTCTTCGTCGCTGGTCGGACCGGCTGCAGGGCTGCCCGGTTCGGGTGCAGACGGACAATGCCACGGCGGTGGCCTACATCAACCACCAAGGGGGCACCAGGAGTGCCCGAGCGGCTCGGGAAGTGGCCGACATTCTGTCTTGGGCCGAGACTCATGTCCCGGCGATAACGGCGGTTCACATTCCGGGGGTGGAGAACTGGCAGGCGGACTATCTGAGTCGCCAGACCCTGGATCAGGGGGAATGGTCTCTCCACCCGGCTGTCTTCCAGATGTTGTGCGCGAAGTGGGGTCTTCCAGATGTGGACCTGTTCGCGTCACGTCTCAACAACAAGGTGAGGAGGTTCGTGGCACGGACGCGCGACCCTCGGGCAGACGCGTCGGACGCGTTAGTGGCCCCGTGGCATCAGTACAGACTGATGTATGCGTTTCCACCGATCCAGTTGCTGTCCAGGTTCTTTCGCAGGTTTCAATCGGAACGCAACACGGTGATTCTTGTGGCACCGGACTGGCCTCGCCGGTCCTGGTACGCAGACCTCGTGAATCTGGCGGTCGACGCCCCGTGGCGTCTGCCTCTTCGAGACGATCTACTGTCTCAAGGACCGATATACCATCCTGCTTTACAGTCGCTGGCTTTGACGGCCTGGCTGTTGAAACCGAGGTCCTGAAGGAGAGGGGTCTCTCTCCGGAGGTCGTTCATACTTTAATCAACGCGAGGAAGTCTTCCTCTGGGAGGGTTTACTACCGTACTTGGAAGGCCTATTTTGCCTGGTGTGAGTCCAGGGGGTTTTCACCCCGCACGTACTCGGTGTCCCGTGTGCTGTCTTTCCTTCAAGCGGGTGTTGATCAGCGCTTGGCGCTGGCTACGATAAAGGGTCAGGTGTCTGCTCTGGCCGTTCTGTTTCAACGTCCCGTGGCATCCAACCTTTTGGTTGGCACCTTTATTCAGGGTGTGCGGCATCTGGTTCCTCCTAGGAGGGATCCTCTGCCCCCTTGGGACTTGAATCTCGTGCTATCTGTGTTACAACGTGCTCCTTTTGAACAGATCAGGGAGATCTCGTTGTCTGTTATCCAAAAAGGTCGCCTTTTTGGTGGCGATCACTTCGGCTCGCAGAGTGTCGGAACTGGCGGCTTTGTCCTGCAAGTCTCCGTACTTGGTTATTCATTTGGATAAGGTGGTCTTGCGACCTAATCCTTCTTTTCTTCCGAAACGTGTTTCGGAATTCCATCTTAATGAGGACATTGTCTTGCCTTCGTTGTGCACGAAGCCTAAACATCCACAGGAGGTGAGATTGCACTCTTTGGATGTTGTTCGGGCGATCAGGGTTTACCTTCGAGTCTTTTCGTAAAATGGACTCCTTGTTTGTTCTTCCAGAGGGTCCTCGGAAGGGCATGGCGGCTTCGGCCTCTACCATCGCTAAATGGATCAGACAGACCATTGAACAGGCCTATGCCTTGCAGGGGAAGGTTCCCCCTGTGCCTGTGAAGGCGCACTCTACTAGATCTCTGAGTACGTCTTGGGCCTGTCGTCATGGGGCTTCTGTAGCCCAGGTGTGTAAGGCGGCGACTTGGTCGACCGTGCACACTTTCACAAAATTCTACAAAGTAGATGTTCGGGCATCGGCGGATGCTTCCTTTGGCCGCAAGGTTCTTAGTGCGGCTGTTCCCTAGGGTCCCTTGTTGGGGACTCCTGGCTGTTGGGATAAGTTTTGTATCCCCTGGTTTTTGCCTTTTCCTGGGTTGTTGCTCCTGTTGAGCACTTGTTTTTTGCTGTTGCCCAGCTGGTTTCCTTCCTTTGGTAAGGTTCCTTTCTTGATGTGAAAACTGCGTTGCCTCTCGGCGCGGATGTGTTTCCCACCCCTCATGTTTGCACTGCTTTGGGACGTCCCCATATGTGACGAATATGAAGAGGCGGCGACTGTCGGAGGACGTAAGAGAAAACGGAATTTTTGTAAAATCTTACCTGTAAAATTCCTTTCTCTGAGTCCTCCGACAGTCGCCGCCCCCGCCCCTCTTTTGGGGTTTGGTTGTATACTCTACTGCTATTCCACTAAAACTGAGATATGGTTGCAGGAAGTAGGAGGGTATTGACTGAGGGGACCACCCCTTGAGGGTGGGATATGTTGGATATGTTAAAAGCTTTATTAACATATTCTGTTGCCTAGCTACTCCTTCGGAGCAAAGTCTAATACCCCATATGTGACGAATATGAAGAGGCGGCGACTGTCGGAGGACTCAGAGAAAGGAATTTTACAGGTAAGATTTTACAAAAATTCCGTTTTTAAAGTGCTCAAGACAATTAGCCAATATGACAGCCTAAAAAAATCAGAATGTTATTTATGCAAAATTGTTTAAAACCAAAGGAGTACAAGCTCTATAAAAGATAGTATATTCTAAACGTAGACATATAATACAACGTCTGTGCTTGAAAAAATGACAAGGTGTGTGGATGAATCCCGTTCAGATAAAGGGCTTCTTCAGGATTACTTTAATGTTTTTAAATCTCATAGCTAATAGACAATACATATTGTCAAAGGGTAAACAAAACAACATTGTATCACTTATAAAGTTACAATAATTTTGAAATTGATGGAAAAAAATATGGGGGGGGGGTGGAGATTGGATGATGTACTGAAGTATATGGAGGACAGTGCAGGATCAGCATATTGGGGGACAAGAGGCAAACAATATAGAGGAGCAAAAATGCTGGTAATCTTACTTTTAGTAGAAACCAAAAGGCATTAGACATGTTATGTGCAAATATGTTGAGGAACCAAAGGCACACTCAGGTCAAAGACGTGGTTTAGTATATAATTTGTGAGCACGAGTAAAGGAAAATAATCTACACCATTAAAGACCATCTGGTAAGAGCAAAAGCAATACATTTCAAAATAGGTAATCCCTTAAAAATTATCAGACACACAGCAGCCATCACTGATGCCACTTACTATGTGGACATAATGCTAAGATGGAAAAGTTTGTTGGGCCTTGGTGACACTGATTAGAAAGTCCAAATGGGAGGTAATATGTATATCCCTACCCCAGAAATGCTAGAGTCAGCCAAAAAGGTAGTCTAGGGATAGAGTGGAACAGTGTAAAATACAGAGCTTGCTTAAATAATTAGATTGGGACCATGAGACCAGGATGTTCACTTGCCATGTGCGAGGCACGGAATGGCGGCACCGCAAAGCAATGGCGTATGTCTGCCCCAATATATACCAGCAAAGATAGCTCCTTCTCTGTCTCTCGTCCTCCGTGTTATGCAAAGCCATCAGCGGTACAGAAGCAATGATGTACTCCTATCGCTACGTTCCCCCATAACGATGACGCACTTCGGTTTTACCAGGAAGTGACGTCAAGTCCCAGCACGGCTTGGACCCGAAAATCCTTGGAGGTGACCACAGTAACCTTACTGCACCTATCTCTCCATCTGGATAGATGTATATACAAAGGCGCTATAATTGAACTCATGCATACAGGGACAGAATTGCAAGCACCAAGAGCAGACAAACAGAGGTACTTAGCAAAACCAGAGCATGTACAAAGAAACAACATATGCATAGCAAAGGTTAAAGAAGAGGAAACTGTGCTTAAAATATTCGCAAACCACCCACAGGATCCAAAAAGCATTGGGGGACAATATGCAGAATCAGTATATGCTCCAAATTCATAAGTGAAAAAAAAACGGGGGGGGGGGGGGGGATAGAGGGAATTTTCTCCAGCAATTTCACAATTGAAAACACATCTATAAAGTAGAGCTGCACGATTCTAGATAAAATGAGAATCACAATTGTTTAGAATAAAGATCCTGATTCTCACACGATATTTTAAGTTAAAGATTTACAATCCCTGAAAATTTAGTTTGTCAAACAAGATGGCAATAAAGTAAGAAGTAATACTTTTTGCTTCAAACTAATTTAAATAAATGTAATGAAAAATAAAGTAACTGTAAATAACAAAAACTATCATTGTTATATTAGGGTCTTTTTTTTTTTTTTTGTACTCGCCGATACCAACACATACTGGAACTTTTTTTTGTTTAAACTTCAGCTTTCGGCAATGGTACAAAGCATTAAAAAGTTATTTTACAAATAAAATTAATTTATTTTCTCTTTTGTTCATCGACGGACACAGGGTTCCTTAAATCATAACTACTGTGTTAGATTGCCCCCTCCAGTAGTAGGACTAGGCAGAACAAAAAACACTTTGCTACACCCATGGGCCATCGTCCAATCCCTATATCTATCTATCAACCACCCCTGCTGCCTGCTAGGATCTCTTGGACCTAGCAATTTTTTTTTTCTCCTTCTTTGCATCTTTTTTTTTTTTTTTCTTGGGAGATCTACAATCAGATGCTGGGCTGGGTAATCTTGATCCAGTGGTCCCCCCAGTCCAGCCAGCGAGCGTGTGCAGACCGCAGCTATGCGCTAGGTCGGCGGCGACATAGCCTCACAGACAGAGGCTGGCCCACGAGTTAAACATCTCGTAGGGTCGCATACAACCGGACGCTGGTCCAAATCGCAGGATTTCCTTGGCTGACAGCTCCCCTACTTCGGTGGCGAGGAGTACTGTCCGGAGCATTAACTGCGCAATGGAATGGTAAGTACAATCCCCCCTCTACATTTTTGGAGGATTGGACATGGGTACCCTCCCTGGATGGTTGGGCCTGCCTGTGGGTTCCCTACTCCTCCCATTCTAAAGTCCCTCAGATGAGTGTGCTTCCTGCCTCCACCTGCGGGTCTCCCCAGCCATTCCCTTCTGTAAGGTATTGGGGTGGTGTGGGTCCTGCCCTGATGGTATAAAGGGGGGGGGGGGTTCCAGTGCAGAGGGCACAGTGGAGACCCCTAGGTGCATGCTCTGTGTGTGTGTGTGTATAGTGCAGTTTGGGGGATCCCAGTGCAGAGGGCGCAGTGGTGTGGAGTTCCCCTAAATGCTTACCCTGCCTGGTGGAGTACAGTACCTTTGGGGGGGTATGGAAGGCACAGAGTATCCTGGCAGCATGCTTTTTGTGTCTCGGACGGCCAGCGGCCATGTGTGGGAAGTCTGATGACATAACATGGGCATTTTCCCTTGGTTTGGATGGTCTCCAGCCAGCGGCCATGTCTGTGTAGCCCGATGACGTCACAGCGGCCATTTTCTTAGTCTGGCAAGATGCTGGAAATGGCCGAAACCTCGTGGAGATGCCAAAACTCCTCCTTTTTGCCTCTTCCTGACCCAGCATATATGAAGTAGACGGCGTCCATGGTGTTGCTGGGTCCCAAGTGGGCTGCTCCTCTGGCTGGTAGGGTGGGTCATTGGGGATCTCTCTCTCTCTCTCTCTCTCTTCTCTCTCTTTTTCTCTCAAAATCTTTTGTGCTACAGGGTCTACCTTATCCTGATGGAGCCTCAAGGTCACATCTACCCCATTGACCCTCTCATGGAGGTAGCAGGTCCCTCAAAACCCCAGCTTCCCATGGTTGTGCTGATGGCGGTCCTACAGTACTTGGTATCCTGTGTGGAAGTGGCGTGTGGGCAAAGGCCCAGGAGGAAGCATCCCCTGTTTCCCCTGCTCTGTCTCTCATCTTATTCTGAGCTTGATGCCGCCATGGACACAGCCCTAACAGGGGGAACTTAATATCACGCCCCCCCTCCCCCGTTCCATACGGTAGTGATTATGATTTCTCTACGTGCGCAGCAGCGACTGAGAAAGCGTTGGTAGAAGCACTTATTACTGCAATGCATGAGACGTAGAAATAAAGGCTGTGGCTATGGACGTGGCTGTGTCTTTTGGTACGCATAAGTCACCTTGCACACCAACAGTATTTTCTTATCTGCCTTATTTTGACAGGTTTACCTATACGGAATGGGAGAAACCAAAGCAGATCCTAACTGAATGGGCCAAGCTTTTGCACCAGGGCCTGGGGAGTGAGCAGGTTCCCGCTGCTTATGTTGATTTAGCGGACCTGTTGGTCCAGGGGCTGCAGTTTATTTGTGATGCAGCTTTGGATACAGCTCCTGTGCTGTGCAAGCTTTCTGTTTTGATTAATTGTTTGGTGTGAATTTGGTCTGCATACCAAGCCTCTAAGAAAGCTCTTATTGATCTTCCATCTTCCTGTTTGGGGCTACTCTGGATGACATAATTTAAAGGTCTTACGGGGAGGGGAGGGGGGGTGAAGAGTACTTCCTTCCACAGTCTAGGAAAGGGAAGGAGCCTCGCCGCAGAGAACCCTCCATCTCAGCTCATAGAAAATTATTTTCCTTATTCTCAGTCTTCAAGTATTCCCTGGGAGGTTCCAAGCAACCTTGGTCTGGTAAGCCTAGAGCTAGCTTCCCCAGATCCGCAGACAAAACCCCTTCAACATGAAAGGTCTGCCCTCATTCATAACTGGGGTGGGGGTGAGACATCTTCGCAGACTTCCAGCCCCATGGACCTCCTTCGTGAGCTTCAAGGGGGATCCACAAAATAATTATTTTGCTGGCACCAAAAGAGGGAGGTAAAGTTTGTCCTTTTTCGGGTTTTTTAGGCCCCGAGGAGTCTTGGGTGGATATAATTCCTGAAAAGGTCCAGGCGACGTCCAAACTACCTAATATCCCCCCTATCCCTGTCCAGGAAATTGAATTACCTAAGTCAGTAACCACCTTATTCTGACCAGGGTGGTTCTGTACATAATTTGGGAATCACAGGCCGTGATTCACCAGCTGCTGTCAGTTTTCTTTCCCGACTTGCATACAGGTTCTCAGTATGGTGGTATCCACCTTCAAGACAGTTCAGTTTGTACAGCCCTGCATGCAACTCCTTCAGCAGGTTATTCTACACAGGAGGTTACCAAGGTTTGTGGCAATGTTAGAGGTTCCCCTGGTAGATGCCGCAGGCATCCTAGGGGCACTGTAAGTCCAGTATTATCCTCAGCTCCTTCCGCGGTTCCTACGAGGAATCAAGGGTGAGAGTCTTCCAATCTTTCTGGTGGCCGTAAACATTCCTTGGGGGCTTCCTCTCAGAGAAGATCAGTTGTCCCCAGGGCTGATCTACCATCCTGCTTTACAGTCACTGATTTTAATGGCTTAGCTATTGAAAGCCAGGTACTGAGGTATAGTGGTTTGTCTGGACCAGCGATCCCTACTATGTTGAAGGGGAGGAAGTCGTCTTCCAGCAAGATATACCATTGTACGTGGCAAGTGTACATTTCTTGGTTTGTCGATTGGCGCTTATCCTTGATCCTTTTCTGTGGCTCGGATCTTAGCCTTTGTTCAACGGAACATTGATCAGAAGTTGGCCTTAGGTACCATCAAGGTCCAGGTGTCTGTCTTGGCAATATATTGTTTTAGGGACCCACCTAGATATGCACACTTTAGTTTATACCTTCATTCAGGGGGTTCAACATGTGGTTCCGCCTGTATGGTATCTTTTGCCGCCATGGGATTTAAACGTAGTGCTCTCGGCTCTCCAAAAACCTCCATTGAGGAGATTCCCTTGCCTACGTTGTCCCAGAAGGTGGTTTTCTTGGTTCCTTTTACTTCGGCCTGCAGGGTATCGGAGTTGGCAGCACTATCCTGTCGTACTCTCTATTCTTCATCTCTGTCTGTCATTCCTACCCAAAGTTGTCCCAAGCCGGCTCATTCCAAGGATTTTGCTTTGCAAACCATGGATGTGTTTCAGGCGACGGGAGTATCTGGCAGCCACGCAGTCCTTTCGGAGGTCAGACTCGCTTTTTTTGATTTCACAATGACAACGAAAATGGGTGGCCGCTTCTTCGGTGACCATGTCCAGATGGATCAGACAGACTGTGCGACTCAGGCCTGTTCTATTAAAGGTCAGGTTTCTATTTTCCCTGTCACAACACATTCTACTTGGGCGCTTAGTATTTCTTGGGCCTTCCGTCATCAAGCGTCAGTTTCTCAAGGTTTCAAGGCGGCCACTTGGTTGTCGGTGCATACTTTCACCAAGTTCTACAAAGTAGATACTTTGGCATCTGCGGATTCTTCTTTTGGCCGCAAGGTTTTGCAGGCTGCTGTTTTAACAGAGGCTGTTTCCTCTTGAGGGATGTTTTTCTTTACTCTATTTTTCAGATGAGGCTCCTGTGACCTGATTAAGGCTCTTGTGTTTAGCCTTGGGTTATTTTCTCCACCCCTCATTTTCCTTTTGGCACTGTGTTTTTGATGTCCCAGTAGTTGTGATTTAAGGAGCGCTGTGTCCGTCGATGAACATAAGGGGAAATGGGATTTTTTACTCACTGTAAAATCCATTTATCAGAGTTCATTGATGGACACAGCACCCACCCCTTTAAGGCGTTTTGATACTTCTAATCCTGCTTGCTACTAAACTGATTACCTAGAGCTGAGAGGGGGGTTATATACCAGCTGAAGAAGGCCCATAGGCGTAGCCAAAGTTTTTTTATTCTGCCTAGTCCTACTCCTGGAGGAGGCAATATAACCCAGTAGTTATGATTTATGGAGTGCTGTCGATGAACTTAGAGAAATGGATTTTACTGTGAGTAAAAAAAATTAAATTTTTTTAACCCCTTCTGGACAGGAAGATTTCCCCCCTTAATGACCAGGCCATTTTTTCGATTAGACACTGAGTTACTTTACCGGACAGTTGCGTAGTTGTGCGACACCGTACCCAAATAAAATTGTCCTTTTTTCCCCGCAATTAGAGCTTTCTTTTGGTGGTATTTGATCACCTGTGCGATTTTTTTTTTTTTTTTTTTTTTTTATTTTGCGCTATAAACAACAAAAATAAAAGAGCGACAATTCTGGGAAAAAACAATAGGTTTCACTTTCTGCTATATAACCTTTCCCCCCCGAAAAAATTAAAAATCTGTTTTTTTATAATTTTAGGCCAATTTGTATTCTGCTACATATTTTTGGTTAAAAAAAAATCCCAAAAAGCGTATTTTGATTGGTTTGCGCAAAGGTATCTCGTTTACAAACTAGGGGAAAGATATGTAATTTTAATATTTTTAGTAGTAATGCCGGCGATCAGCAATTTGTGGCAGACAGATCAGACTTCTGACATTTTTTGACACTTTTGGGGGGACCAGTGACATTACTACAGTAATCGGTGCTAAAAATATGCACTTTTACTGTAATAACACTGGCAGGGAAGGTGTTAACCCAGGGCCGATCAAAGGGTTAAATGTGAGCCTAGGGGGTGTTTTCGAACTGTGAGGGGGATGGGCTTGTGAAATCGAGAGACTAAATAGGAGGAACACAGGAGCTCTGCATTGATTCCTGAGAGAACAATGGTCTGCTGTGTTTACAACAGCAGACCACTGTTCTCTCCCCTCACAGGCAGCGATCGCAGGTACCCGATGGCAATCGCGGCCGCCTGCCCCATGCATCGGTTTCCCTGTTGGCAAATGGGTGTGTGCGCGTGCCCCCATGAACGATCCTGCAGGCCGCCGTACAGGTACGTTGATTCACGGGAACCTGCCATCGTATAACTGCGCTGGCTGGTCGGCAAGTGGTTAAAGCCCACCCTAAAACTAAAATCCCTGCATCTTTAGATCACCACGATCTAACACTAACCTATCTAGCCCTGTAAAGAAGAAATTATTATACATATCTTTTGTGAAGCTGGTCCAACCCGATCTCCAGTGGTGAAAGCTCTGCAGAGGACAGAGCCGACAACGGTGTGAAATTAATGAGAAATTACGTCACCCATAGACTTACTATGGGGCTTCTGTTGTAGACTGTTTCCTCTGCAGCCGCCTCCCCAGCGAAGCTGACAGCTCAGCATGGGATCAGGTTGGATCAGTTTCAAAAAAGGTAAGTATACTGATTTTTTTTTTTCTTTACAGGGTTAGATAGGTTTGTGTTAGATTGTGGAGATCTATATATGCAGGGATTTTAGTTTTGGGTTGGACATATCCTTTACGTTTTAAAGGCGTAAAAAAATAATGAACAAAGCAAACAAAAAAAAAATTAATAAGAGTTCATAAAATGTAAGTAAATGAAAAAAAAAATCAAGAAAATAATTGAATGGAGAAGGAGAATGAGAAGTTAATAAGGCTGATTAGAGTGAATTAAAGGTTAATAAGGTGTTAAACAGGGGAACAATTTTATTAAAAAAAAAAAAGTTTTTTTACTTGACAAGTTTGCTTCAAACTGACTTCATTTACAGACCGAAGTTCTTTGCCTAGATTTGTAAATGAACAGAAAAATAGTTTTTTTTCTTTCAGTTGAGCAATGTTGTTAATAAAAAATGTCGGCTGTTTTTTTTTTTGTTTTTTTTTTAGGAAATCCCTATATAATGAATGTTCATTTTTATATAGTTACCGTATTTCTCTTACGTCCTCCGACAGTCGCCGCCTCCTCTAAGTCATCACTGTTGGGTATTGACTTCCGCTCCGCAGGAGTAGCTAGGCATAGAGACTTAGTCAAAAGAACAAAGGCATTTGCATATACACACCCATGGGGGCTGTCCCATCTGGTCAATACCCCCCTGCAGTGACCACTCCCAACTCAGTGCTGGGGCTACAGTCTCAGCCTATCTAATTTTTTTTTATTTGATTTTCTTTTGAAAATGTCAGTTTTTCTCTTACTTTACTAGCTGTTTATTTTGTCAGCTTTAGTTTTTAGTCGTTTCTTCGGATGAAGATGGATCATGCGGTGCTGGGATTCGGACTGACCGCCTTGGTTCTCCAGGGCAGAGGGTCAGATGGACCCCCAGCCCGCCATCGAGCGCTCAGCTATGGTTCGCCCTGGCACTATGAACGACCCATCCCTGCTCGCAGCAGGGATGCAGCCGTGAGGTGGCTACCTCACAGGACACATCTGCGATGCTGCAATGTCATGTCCCTGGCAAACGACACTCCCTGTCAGATGAGGACAGCGGCTTTCCGTTCATAGAGGCACCCCACGCCATCTGGTACAGGTAAGTACTTCTGTGTGGGGCCTCTGTCTAGGGTGGCAGTCCTGTGTGTCCCCCATGTCTGTACCTGTGTGACTCCCTGATGCGGTCCCTGTGGGGATCGCTTGTGCATGCGCTGCGGTGCTGTATGTTTTTTGGGGGTCCCCTTCCCTGTGTCACTTCGGTGCTTGTTGGGGGTGCAGACTGTGTGTGTGGCGGCTGCAGCAGGGTGAATCCACGCGGTCCGCCATTTTAAGTATGGGCAGGCATGTTTGGCTTCTCTATGGGCAATCTACATGCTGTTTTGGCGCCATCCGCCGCCGTTTTGCGGTAGCCGAACGATCGTTCTGACCGCATGTCCGGCGGCCGTTTTGGCGGATCCTCCCATGCAATCCTATGGGGCAGCCATTTTCCCTGGGTCATGCAGCCTATAAGTTCAGCCTACTCTAGCAGCGCTTCCTTTTCCTCTGAAGCAGGACACTCCGTGGCAACACTCTGCGGGGCTCTGCAGGTTATTGCTCTCAATATCTTTCTGTATTGTCATTTCTGGCTCAGTTTTGTTCTCTCCTGTTGGGGGGTCTTTGTCACTGTAGCTGAAGCGGTGGGCTGCGCACTCCGCGGCGCTCTTAAAGGGACAGTACTATCTTATTGCACTGTTTTTTGTCACCTTGAGCAATGGATTCTCAGGACAACAAATTCCCCCCAGCTCTGGTGGGGGTCCCCAGTTCTCCTGTGGCCCCTCTGAGACCTGATTTGGCTGCTGTAGTGGCGACCTTGGTGTCAAACATGGAAATGCTGATGGCTGAACGTGCTGCTAAAAAGAGGCCCAGATTGTCTCTCTCCTCTGATTCAGATGGTGATATGACTGCAGCTGCTGCGAGCGTGCCTTTTTCAGGGTCTCACTCATCCTTGGACCTGCTGGGGTCTGAGGGAGAGGCAGAGGTGGAAGGGGTTGATGCCTCTTCCCTGGGGTCGCCTGAAGAGCGGGCGACCATGGATGAATTAATTGTTTCTGTTAAGGAAACACTACATTTGGAGGATTAGCCCAGTCCTCCGGGCGTTGTGTCCTAATTTGGGACGCACAGGACCCGCAAGTCGGCGCAGGTTTTTCCCTGCCCACCTGAGTTTCATTACACTGTTAATGAAATGTGGCGCACGTTAAAATGTCCATTCCTGGTACCTAGTCAGTTCAAATTGCTTTATCCTTTTGCACCGGCTATGGAATCGCGATGGTGTGTGCCTCCACAGGTAGATCACACTGTGGCCGTGTTAAACAAGGCTACTTTGGTTCCTTCTGAGGATGCCCCGGTTTTTCGGGATCCCAAGGACCTGCGGTTGGAGTCTCTAGCCCACCATTCCTATACGGTGGCGGGCTCGTTGCTCAGACCCGTTTTCGCATCCGTTTTGGTGGCTCAGGCGGTGGCTGATTGGACAGTCCTCGCGGAAAACAGTTGCTGATTTTCCCTATGCTGGCTCTCTTTGGCGAGGCGTTGGATACCCTGGTAAAAGGCGTCACGGGGGGCAAAAGCACCATGCTGCCCCAGAACCCAAAGAACAAGTCCATTCGAGGCAAGCGGGGTTCTGCGCCCAGATCCACTCAGGGGTCCTTTTGTGCCTTTCGGAACCAATCCAAGGGCAAGCCCTTCAAGGCCCAGGGCAGTCAGAAGAAGCCCTGGGCGGGAAAGCAGAAGTCCAGCTATGCCGGCTCGGCGGGTCAATCCGCCTCTGCCTGAAGGGGCGCCCTCACCCATTTCAGGGGTGGGGGGACGTTTGCGCGGTTTCCTCCAACCTTGGCTGCTCCGGATATTGGACAGGTGGGTTCTGGAAATCGATCGATCAGGATACAAGATCGAATTCCTTTCCCGGCCGGCGGACAGATTCTTTCCCTCAAATCTTAATTTGCCTCCGGGGCGTCTGCAGGTCCTGCATCAAGCGGTGCAGGACCTTCTTGCTCAGGGGTTGATTGTCCCGGTGCCTCATCGGGACAGGTTTTGCGGGTTTTATTCAAATCTGTTCACTGTGCCCAGAAAGGAGGGCAAAGTGCGTCCTATTCTGGACCTGAAAGCGCTGAACCGCTTCGTGCGTGTTCGGAAGTTCCGTATGGAGTCTCTCCGTTTGGTGGTGGCCTCCTTGAGTCCAGGAGGATTCCTGGCCTCGATAGATCTGAAAGATGCGTACCTGCACATCCCCATTTTCGAGGGTCATCAGCGGTACCTTCGGTTTGCTATCGCAGAGGACCACTACCAGTCTGTGGCGTTACCTTTCGTCTCGCTTCGGCACCAAGGGTGTTTTACCAAGGTGTTGGCGCCGGTTCTGGGCCTGCTGAGGGCTCAGGGCATTGCGGTCTTGGGTTACCTGGACGATCTACTTCTGAGATTGTGTGTCAACCAGGACCTAGTGCGCGATCTGTCCACCACTGTACAGACGCTCCAGGAGTTCGGATGGACCATCAACGTTCAGAAATCGACGTTGTCTCCGTCGCTTCGTCTTCCCTACCTGGGAATGATTCTGGACTCTGTTCAGGCAAGGGTGTTCTTGCCAGAGGACAAGCTCCGGACTTTGCGGGACGAGATCAGGTCCCTTAGGGACAGCCCGTCCTCGTCACTCAGGGCCTGTATGCGGGGCCTGGGGCTGATGGTTTCGGCTTTCGAGGCGATACCTTTTGCTCAGTTTCACACGTGGGCTCTCCAAGCGGAGATCCTGGACAGGTGAGACAGACTGCCTCAGTCCCTGGATCTGTGTGTCTCCTTGAGTCGTCAGACCAGATTGGCTCTTCTGTGGTGGCTCCAGTCCCCGTCGGTGGCGGAAGGCAAGTCCTTCCGTCCGTTGGTGTGGACGGTGATTACCACGGATGCCAGCCTGTCGAGCTGGGGTGGAGTCCTGGGCAACCTGTCTGCCCAGGGCACTTGGTCGGAGGAGGAGTCCTCCCTCCCGATGTGCTGGAATTGCGAGCGATAAAACTCTCTTCCAGTGGTCGGACCGTCTTCGGGGCCGTCCTGTCCGGGTACAGACGGACAATGCTACCGCGGTGGCTTACATCAACCACCAAGGGGGCACCAGGAGTGCTCGGGCGGCCCGGGAGGTGATCGACATTCTGTCTTGGGCCGAGACTCATGTCCCGGCGATCTAGGCAGTTCACATTCCGGGTGTGGAGAATTGGCAGGCCGACTATCTGAGCCGCCAGACCCTGGACCAGGGGGAATGGTCCCTGCATCCGGAGGTCTTCCATATGCTGTGTACGAGGTGGGGATCCCCGGACGTGGATCTGTTCGCATCCCGGCTAAATCGAAAGGTGGAAAGTTTCGTGGCAAGAACGCGCGATCCGCTGGCGGACGCCTCGGATGCGTTGGTAGCCCCTTGGCATCAGTATCGTCTGATGTATGCCTTTCCCCTGATTCAGTTGCTATCCAGGTTCCTCCGCAGGTTAACCTTGGAACCGCACCTGGTGATTCTGGTGGCTCCGGACTGGCCGCGCCGGTCCTGGTACGCCGACGTTGTTCACCAGGCAGTGGCGCCTGCCTCTGCGGGAAGATCTCCTGTCTCGGGGTCCGATCTTCCATCCTGCTTTACAGTCGCTGGCTTACAGTCCTGAAGGACAGGGGTCTCTCTGAGGTCATCCCTACCCTTGTCAAGGCTAGGAAAACCTCCCCTGGTAAAATCTATTACCGTACCTGGAAGGCTTATTTCGTCCTCTTCCCCCCCCCCCCTTTTTTTTTTTTTTTTCCTCCTTACCATTTGATATGTTTCACATCAGAGCGAATTGTATATAGTTGATATACTTTATGGTATTTTACCACAATTGTTACCCAATTTTGTTTTATATGTTTTTTGATACATTGGGGCATGGATTACTATTGCAATACCATCAGCATCTGGCACCTTGATCAGGGGTCAACAATGGGCGTGTGGGTGGTTTATGAATATATTTTTAGGGACATTCATCTCTCCCCCCTCCCCGTTTCTCCGTCCCCCCCTTTTTTGGGGGTAGGGAGGGTCTTCATGCCCCCTTTAGCTTCCTTTTATATTAATACCAGATCATCATCTTCTTTGGTGGGATCCAAGCTTTACTTATATTAGTAAAGTAACCAGTGTTATGTGGTCTGGCTTTCCATCACTTTTTGTTCCTCCGGTCCGGCACATGTGGGCCCCCATACTTGGCTCGATTCCAGTTGGGGGCTTGAGTATGCTGCATGGTGGGGTGGAGATATTCTCTGCCGCCACATGCGGCGCTCAATCATGTGTCGGTGGTGATTAAGTCCTCTGTTCTCGCTTCCATCGGTAACCGGATGTTGACGTTTTCGTCACTTCCGGTGCGCCGAGCACGTCATTTCCGGTCTAGACGCGGGAACGCGGCCACTCTCGAGTGGCGCGAACCCGCGGGAGTGTAGGGAGGGCGTGTCCACTCCTCTCCCTAAACATAGGACGCCAAGGCTCACCATGGCGCCTCACTCCTTTGCTCCTCCACGTTGTGGGAGGTAGCCGTCTATCGGGGAGCCACGGATTTTGGTCCATCTGTTACCCAGCAGCTTCTTTCGGCAATTCCAGTGGGAATGGTGTGGGTTGAACCCACATCCCTCAAAGGATTTTGACCTTCCTTTTTGTTATATGTAAGTAATCCCTGGGCAATGGTTTTCCCCTCTTTTGGGGGGGGGGGGGGTTTTACCATACTTTTGGCTAGGCATTGGGGTCCATAGGCTCGATATATGCCCCCATTTGTGTCCCCACCTCTCTTTTGAATTCTTTGTGGTTTGGCTGATTGGGTCATAGACCCATTCTGTATTGCTGCTGCCATGTGTACACTATATGTTTTTTGTGATATTTTTTGTGATATTTTTGGCTCCCAATAATATATTTATGTACATATATATTTGTTTGTTTTCAGGCACTATATGTTAAAGGGTACCTTTTTGTTGATACATACCCCGTGAGTCTACTGGAGGGACATATGATGGGCGCCAGACCTCATGCCCAGGACTATCTGTGAGCTATTCAGGCTCCCCCTTTTTTCCTTTTGAAAATTAGTGGGAGTTTATTATTACTACTTTTCTTGCTGAAGCTTGGTTTCCTCAAGCAAGGACAACATTATGTTGCCATGAGGAGGCATTGGTGGGTATATATTTTTACATTTGTATACACACATATATAGTCACATGTTATTCTCATTTTCGCTCATTTTTTACATCCATGACCTTGGAAACAGGTGCAGGATGGGTCAAGCTATTCATGCCTCTAATGTATATTTTTTCTGTGTTTGTTTGTGGAATTTTCTTCTTTAGGTAAGAAAATAAAGGGACTAATAGACAAATCCCTGATGAAGATTGGAACTAAAAGTTTGTTTATTCTCTCGAAACGCGTTGGATTAATGCTCTCCTTCACCTAGGGTTGCACCCCGGTGTGGGAGAGATACTATTTATCCCTTGCTTTCTTGCACAGTTTCACCATTTTTGTTTATTTCCATTCTTGTATGGCTTAGATAACATGTCACATGTTTTTGTGATCCATGGCCTGCCGTGGTTTTCCACAACTGGCCAGGGAACCTGCTATATCCATGTATTCATGACATGATATATTGTTTTTAACCAATAAATTATCATATTTTATTTATTTTGTTTTTCCTATGTTATTGCCTTAAAAATCCCCCCCCTTTTCTCAGAGGAGATCAACACTGCATAGTGTTAGTTTTTAGCATCGAATTTTTGGGATGATGGCAATTTGAGGCACCAATCACCTGGAATCAATTTTTGTATACCAGAAAGGAGCCCTTACCTCCATGGGACTTGAACTTGGTTCTGTCCGTGTTACAGCGTGCTCCCTTTGAAAACATTCGGGAAATATCGTTGCCTCTGCTGTCTAAGAAGGTTGCCTTTTTGGTGGCGATCACTTTGGCTCGCAGGGTGTCTGAACTGGCAGCGTTATCTTGCCGCTCTCCGTACTTGGTGATTCACCGGGATAAGGTGGTTTTGCGTCCGCATCCCTCCTTTCTTCCTAAGGTGGTCTCTGAGTTCCACATTAATGAGGACATTGTACTGCCTTCGCTTTGTACGAAGCCTAAGCATCCTAAGGAGGTTGCTCTGCATTCCTTGGATGTTGTCAGGGCGATCAGGGTCTACCTGTCGTCTACGGAATCTTTTCGAAAAACTGATTCCCTCTTTGTCCTTCCAAAGGGACCTCGGAAGGGCATGGCTGCATCTGCAGCGACTATTGCCAAATGGATCAGACAGACCATTGAACAGGCTTATGCTTTGAAGGAACGGGTTCCACCCTTCCCTGTTAAGGCGCACTCTACCAGATCGGTGAGTGCGTCTTGGGCCTATTGGCATCGGGCCTTGGGGGCCCAGGTGTGCAAGGCTGCGACTTGGTCATCGGTGCACGCTTTTTCCAAATTCTACAAGGTAGATGTTCTGGCATCAGCTGATGCCTCCTTTGGCCGCAAGGTTCTTAGTGCGGCAGTGCCATGAAGGACCCTTGTTTTCTGGGTCCCTGGCGGTTGGTATTTGCTTTCCTGGGCTGTTGCTCCTGTTGAGCATTGTTTTTCTGTTGCCCAGAGGTTCTCTTACTGTACATGTAAGGTTCCTTTCTCTGATGTGGGTACTGCGTTGCCTTTTCTACGGTTGCGTCTCCCACCCCTCATGTCTATACTGCTTTGGGACATCCCAACAGTGATGACTTAGAGGAGGCGGCGACTGTCGGAGGACGTAAGAGAAAACGGAATTTTTGTAAAATCTTACCTGTAAAATTCCTTTCTCTGAGTCCGACAGTCGCCGCCCCCGCTCCTGCCCCTCTTTTGGGGTTCTTATTACCTACTGCTATGCTAACAAACTGAGTTGGGAGTGGTCACTGCAGGGGGGTATTGACCAGATGGGACAGCCCCCATGGGTGTGTATATGCAAATGCCTTTGTTCTTTTGACTAAGACTTTATGCCTAGCTACTCCTACGGAGCGGAAGTCAATACCCAACAATGATGACTTAGAGGAGGCGGCGACTGTCGGAGGACTCAGAGAAAGGAATTTTACAGGTAAGATTTTACAAAAATTCTGTTTTTCCGGCGTATAAGACGACACCCCCCCCCCCCCCCCTAATTTTCAAGTTAAAAAATAGGTTTTGGGCTATACTCGCCATATAAGACTATCCCCCTTCTGAGGCATGGCAACATCATTAAACACCCTATTAATCTCCAAGGTACCGTAAATGTAATCTCTCGTATATCTCCAAGGTACCGTAAGTTTTACCGGTAGATGTAATCTCTCAAGGCACTGGCTGTCTGCGTGGGAATTCTGTACTGGTATATGTACCGTAGCTTCAGGTACATACAGTATACGCTGAGCACATCACAGCGAGTGATGTATTCTATTATTCAATGCAAAGCCTGTTCAGATTGGTAGAAGTCAGAGAGGTGGGCATATGTTACTCTCTCGGACTCTGCCAATGGCTCAGTGCGGTATACTGTATGTAGTCGAAGCTGCGGTACATATACCGGTACAGGATTCCCGCACAGACAGCCAGCGCCTTGGGACGGTACATCTACCAGTAATACTTTACTGTACCTTGGAGATCTTTCAGAGATTACATTCACGGTACTTACAGTACCTTGGAGATTAATAGGGCACCTCCAGCCAGCGCCTTGAGAGATTACACCTGTTTGGAGATTTTTATACTCCACATACAAGATGACCCCCCCCATTTTTAAAAAAACGTAATTCGCCGGAAAATACGGTACATGGTTACTAGACTGTGTGGTGCAATATAATTGAAGAGAGGGGGGGGGGGGTAAGAATGGGGGAAGAGCAAGGGAGGGGAGGATATGTCCCTCCTATATGCATTTTGTTCCAAGAACGGAGCAATGCTCAGTTTATCATTAAGGCCTAGCCTTTTACATGCTTTCAGAAAAAACGCTTGCCGACAATCCGCTGTAGTTATACGGTGGCAGGTCGGCTTTGTCTTGTGAAACGATGTACTTGTACGTCGCTTCGCGGAACCGCTAGCTGGGCGCTCACCCATTGGCCACAGGGGGGGTCAGTCAGCGGGTCTGGCGGGCGCGATCAGTTATGAACACAGGGATCCTGTGTCCCTCTTATTTAGGAACACAGGCCTCTGTTCATGCAGTAAGCCCCCTCCCTCCAGTTAGAAAGCACCCCCTAGGGACACATTTAACCCTTTGATCACCACTGGTGTTAACCCCTTCCCTGCCAGTATCATTAGTGCAGTAACGGTACATATTTTTTAAATGTCAGGTCAGTCCGCCACAATGTTGCAGTTCCGCTAAAGATCGCTGCCATTACTAGTAAAAAAAGACCTAACTCTTTTCCCTAGTTTGTAGACGCGATAACATTTGCGCAAACCAATCAATATGCACTTATTGGGATTTTTATAACCAAAAATTTGTGGCAGAATACAAATTGGTTTAAAATGATGAAAACATTTTGATTTTTTATTGAGAATGTTTATATAGCAGAAAGTAAAAATAAATAAAAAATACATTTATTCCCTTGATGACCAGGCCATTTTTTGCGATATGACACTGCGTTAATTTAACTGACAATTGCCCAGTCGTGCAACGCTGTACCCAAATAAAATTGATGTCCTCTTCACCCACAAATAGAGCTCTCTTTTGGTGGCATTTGATTACCTCTGCGTGTTTTATTTTTTGCGCGATAAAAAAAAAAAAAAAAAGAGCGACAATTCTGAAACAATTCTGGAAAAAAAAAAAAAAATATATATATATATATACCCACATAGAAGGCCTGGCATGAGCAATTCATAATATACACAATTCCTACTGTTTGACATGAGACAGTGTTGGGGGAGAGAATTTTTTTCCCCTTTTGGTAACGTTTGGGAAGGTTATCTTGCTATAAATTGGCAGTATCCGCAATTTCCACATGTGAAGGTTCCTAGAGGAAGTTTGATGCACAGGTTCACTTATGTCCCTTCTGTAGTGACTGGATGTCACCAAATCTTTAATAGATAGATTGATTCTGTTTGCGTGATGCTAGGTTTAGGGTCAACAAATTATTTTAATA
This sequence comes from Pelophylax lessonae, assembly GCF_965119305.1. Lineage (NCBI taxonomy): Eukaryota > Metazoa > Chordata > Amphibia > Anura > Ranidae > Pelophylax > Pelophylax lessonae. The sequence continues at coordinate 153,156,170 of NC_138779.1, read as the reverse complement.
TCTCACTCTCTGCCCAGATATGCCAGTTTTTTGTTGAGGATTTTATGTATTTATTCAGATTGTGCGTCAAATTTGGTAATCAATCTAGTATTTTGAGATCGTTTTTTTTCTCCCTGAAATGATAAAAGATCACGTGGGCTATTTTCTCTTTCATTCATTGATGGACACAGCACTCCATATTCAGAATCATAAGGTTATATTGCCACTTACAGGAGTAGGACACTAGGCAAAAAAAGACTTGGCTACACCTATGGACAGTTCTAGCTGGTAAACATCCCCCTCTGCTATAAGCCACAGTTTTTTTTTTTTTGTTCTGCCTAGTCAGGAGTAAGGACCTAGCTCCCTGCCGGGATCTTTGGTTCTGGCAATTATTTACTTTTGAATTGGCATTTTTTCTCCTTGTTTCCTGTGAGATCTACAATTAACTGCCGGGCTGGGCAACTAGATCCAGTAGTCCCACAAGTCTGGCCAGTAAGTGCGTGCAGACCAGAGCTCTGTGCTGGGTCTGCCACGACATAGCCCTACTTGACAGGGGCTGGCCTGCAAGTTAAACGCATCGTGAGGTTGCATACGACTGGCTTTTGGCCCAAGTTGCAGCATTCCTCTTGGCTGACAGCCCCTCTTTTCGGTGGGGAGGGGTTCTGTCTGAAGTGGTGCCCATTGAGTCTCAGGAGCATGTTTCCCCACCTGACCCTCTCTCGAAGGCAGCAGTTCCCTCTGGGTCCCAGCCCTCTTTTGATGCACTGACGGCAGTACTTGAGTCCTTTTTTTTTTTCAGGTGGAGGTGGCCTTTGGGCGGCGGGCTAGCAGAAAGTGCCCCCAGCCCTCCCTTGCCTCATCTGTCTCGTCAGATCCTGAATCCTGGCTCTGCCGCTGTGGACGTGGCCCACCCTGCCGGGCTTGTAGCCACACTCCCTGATCTATCAGATAGTGAGGATAATTCCTCCACAGCAGTAGCTGCACACGAGAAGGTGGAGGATGCAGCTGAGGCAGCTGTCTCTTTTGGCACTCGCAAGCCGTCTCGCACAAGTTTGTCTACAGATTTGGAGCGTCCAAAACGTCCCTTTGTGGCTCCTAAGCTCTTTGCGGTGAGGTACCCCTTTGAAGAGTCACTCCTCAAGAAGTGGACTGTCCCACCAGTAGTGGACCCTCCTGTCTCCAGGTTAAACAAGGCAACCATGATTCTGGTAGAGGAATCCCTGGCCTTTAAAGATCTGGCTGACAGAAAAGTGGAGTCTGTGGCCCGCAATATGTTCACTATTGCTGGTGCGGTGCTATGGCCGGTCTTAGCCATTGCCCTAGTATCGCAAACTCTGAGTGGGTTAAACATTTTTGCACCATGATCTGTGGGGTGAGTAGATTCCCCCTGTCTTTGTTGAGTTAGTGGATCATTTGGCCAGGGGCTGAAGTTTGTCTGCGATGCCTCTCTGGACGCGGCCCTTTTGATTTCTAAGCTGTCTGTTTTGGCAGTGGTGCTTAGGCGTGTGTTTTTCTGTGGACCTAACCTCTAAAAAAAGCTTTTACCGATTTGCCCTTTCAAGGCTATTGCCTGTTTGGGGCTACCCTGGATGACCTCATTAAGAGTCTTACGGGGGAAGAGCACTTTTCTTCCGCAGTCTGGTAAGGGAAAATAGCCTTCATCGCAGACACTGCCCTTCTTTCTCGGCACACAAAACATTTTTTTCGTCCCTTAAGGTCCACTAGCAAGGGTTCAAAAACCTTTCAAGCCCACCTCGGGAGGTTTCTAGTGGTCCTGGTCTAGCAAACCAAATGGGATTTTCTAGACCCACAGACAAGTCCCTTCAGCATGAAGGTGTGCCTCACCCATACCTGGGGTGGGGGGATGTCTTTGTTGGTTTCCGGGTCCGTGGATCTTCTTTGTGAACGACAAATGGGTCCACTGTCTGTCCGTTCTCATCCGTTCTCATCCGATCCCATCCGATCTGATCCGCTGGACAGATGGAAAATAGGGTTTCCATCCGTCCAGATTTGACAGATCAGATCGGCTGTCAGCGGACATGTCTCCGCTGACATTCGATGCCCCATAGAGATGCATGGGGCGTACGTTCAGATCCCCCAACAAAAACTGACAGGCGGATCTGAACGGGGCCTAAAGGTTCTTTCCTTCCAGCATGTGTCTGTCCCCGGACCAGCTGCAAGCTCTCTTTGGGGCGGTGCAGGACATGTCTCTTTTAGGGAGCGATTGTCCCGGTTCTGGTATAGTTTCATGGTTTTTTCTCAAACCGGTTTACGGTCCCAAAGAAGGACAAGGTTCATCCAATTCTGGACCTCAAGGCCCTGAAATATTTTGTGCGGGTACAGAAATTCAGAATTGAGTCCAATTCGCATTGTGGTGGCATCCCTACATCAGGGGCATTTCCTAGCCTCTTATCGACATCAAAGATGCTTATTTGCACATTCCAATATGTGTCAGACACCAGTGTTTCCTCTGCTTTGTTGTGGAGGAGGAGCATGATAAGTTTATCCATTGGTCTCCCCTTCGCTCCCCAGGTCTTCACAGCGATCCCCCGGGTGGGGGATCGCTGTGCTGGGCTACCTGGACCACCTCCTCTTGTGAGCAGAGTCCTCATCTGCATTGATGGACAACATGGGGATCTCTATACAGACCTTGAAGGAATTTGGTTGGCTTCTAAACTACCAGAAGTCTGCCCCCGATTCTGTCCAGAAAATTGTATTGTCTGACTCTGGATTCAGTTCTAGCTAGAGTGTTTCTTCCCCTGGACAACTCCAGAAGTTGCATGCTGCAATTCATCTGTTGCTGTCCCGCAGGAGGTCTACCCTTCAGACTTGCATGCGAGTGCTGGGCCTAATGGTGTCTACCGTCAAGGCGGTCTCGTTTGCACAGTTCCATACAAGGTCCCTCCAGAGGGAGATCCTGGTGAAATGGGACAAGTGTCCAAAGGCTCTGGACAATCAGATTCGACTGAGCTGGGAAACCCAGGGGTTCCCTGGTCTGGTGGCTTAGTTCTCTGACTCTTTGGCAGGGCAAATCTCTTCTCCCCTTGTATTGGACAGTGGTCACGACGGATGCCAGTCTGTCCGGGTGGATAGGTGTCCTGGGGCTGAGCTCCACTCATGGTTGTTAGAAGCTGGAAGAATCCAGACTACAGATCAGTATCTTTGAAATTTGGGCGATCAGACCGTGCCTGGATTACTGGACGGATCGGCTCTGTGGGGCTCCTGGTACAGATCCAGTCGGTCAGTGCCACAGAGGTGGCTTATGTCAGTCACCAAGGCGGAAAAAAAAGTGTTGGTGGCTCTGGAAGTAGCCGGCTTTCTCTGGTGGGCAGAATGCTTTGTTCCGGCCCTCTCCGCTGTACACGGGCAAAGGTGTGGAGAATTGGCAGTTGGACTATCTTAGTCGGGAGGCATTGGTTCCTTCATCCAGATGTGCTTCATCAGATATGTCTGCGGTGGGGCACCCCCGAGTTAAACTTGTTGGTATCTCAGCTCAACAGAAAGGTACCCAGGTTTGTGTCAAGGTCACGGGATCCTCTGGCGGACGCCACAGATGCTCTGGTGGCCCCGTGGGGGCCAGTATCGTCTGATCTACGCCTTCCCTCCTCTCAAGATTCTTTTGTGGCTTCTGCGCAGGATTCAGGCTGAAGGGATTCCGATCATTCTAGTGGCCCCAGACTGGTCTTGGTACGCCTACCTAGTGCGATTGGTCGCCGACGTCCCTTAAAGGCTGCCTCTCAGAGAGAACCTGCTGTTTCAAAGGACAATCTTCCATCCTGCTTTACAATCGCTGGCTTTGACGGCCTTCTGATGAAAGCTAGGTGCTGAAGGATAGAGGTTGGGTTAGTGATTCCAACAATACTGAAGGCTAGGAAGTCTACCTCTAGAAAGATTTACCATCGTATGTGGAAAGCGTACATTTCATGGTGTGAGTCGATTGGTGTGAATCACTGTTCCTTTTCGGTAGCTCAGATTTTGACCTTCCTTTAACGTGGTGTTGAGTAGAAGTTGGCATTGAGTACTATCAAGGGCCAGGTGTCTACCTTGGCAGTCTTCTTTCAGTGACCCTTGGCCATGCATTCCTTGGTGATATTTTCATTCAGGAGATTCGACACCTGACTCCGCTGGTGCGGTCTTTGAGGTAAAATCTAATATCCACTTTTTTGCTCCTCTATATTTTTGCCCTTTGTCCCCCCAATATGCTGATCCTGCACTGTCCTCCATATACTTCAGACCCCCAATACATTGTCCCCGTTTTTTTTTTTTTTTCATCAATTTTACAATAATTGTAACTTTATAAGTGATATGGTGGTGTTCTGTTTTTCCTTTTGATGCTATGATCTGCTTATGATATATTCATTTATATGCTGATAATGTATGTACTTTTGTAACTAATATGCTGTTTGTATTGAAGAGTTTTCTGATCAAGCGCCTTGTTAATCAATGGTTAAATAGTCAACGCAGGGAAAGGGAAGTTACTCTAAACTGCTGCTAATTCTCTGCAGGTGTACGACATAAAAGATTTTATCATAAAAATCAGTGTATGTTTGTATTCCCCTTAGGTTGAGCCAATAATATTGAAAAATCACAATTGCCATTGATACAAAATTTTAACTTATATAAAAAAAAACTGTATAGTAAGTTGTATATAAAAATAGGAAAATAGTAATTGATGTGCTATACACTGTGCAAAGAAAGTGCTAATAAAGATTTATTATTCACATTACAGCGAATAAGAAAAAATAAAAAGTATTATCTGTGTAATGTACACTGTGCAAAAATATTGCAAGTGAAAATAAATCCATATAAATCTTAAATGTGAAAAAAGCACTGTATATTAAATTCATCTTCTAAAAATATATATTGAAAAAGACCGAAAAAATAGTGGTAAATGAACAGAGTCCCAAAAGTGCTGAAGACAATATGTGGTTCACTCGATGATCTATTCACTGTATTCATTCGTGAGTAATCACCCAGCGGTGCTCCTTCTATTGCGTTTTGCTTAAATAAACTCACCAGATATGGAACTTGTAAAATTATAAACCAGCAATCGCGCCTCAACAATGTGAAATATTTTCCAGCAGTTTGGTTCAAAATCCCAAGATGGATCTTCCTATTTTATCCATAGATAATCGGAATCAGAGATATACAAGGTAAGGTATGGAAGAGGAAAAAAAGGCATCCATAGCGTAATTCTGCATAAAACTGATTTATTTAAGACTATTATAAGATACTCACATTTCATGGTGTCTGCCCGACAATAGGATATTCGCGTATTGTGTTACTCCCTCCCGCTTTAGCTGCGAGCCCAGAGTGTAGATCTCTTTGTTACGGTGTCTGTCGGCGTCCTGGCCCCGCCATACTAGTTTCGTCATCCGACGTCTTTATGAAGCGATCCATGAATTTGATTTGGGATAATTTGAACCAACCTGCTGGAAAATATTTCACATTGTTTGAGACGTGATTGCTGGTTTATAATTTTACCAGCTCCATATCTGGTGAGTTTATTTAGGCAAAACACAATAGCATTAGTACAGCTGGGTGATTACAGTGAATAGATCATCACGCGAACCACCAATTGTCTTCAGCACTTTTTGGCACTTTTGCCATTGTCATTTACCACTATTTTTTATCTGTCTTTTTCAATATATATATTTATTAGATGA